>NW_027279444.1:0-314376 GCF_046629955.1 Centroberyx affinis
ACTATCAGAATGAATTCACTTTGAGGAAATTTGAGAAATACAACATTATTCTTATGTTTTTATTTTATGTTGTTCACATCATTGTGATTACAGTATACTCACCTTTTATTTCAACGCTGCACACTCACACTCACACACACACACACACACACACACACACACTAGCATAGTGAATGAGACTACCTTACCATGCCCAGGAATATCATTTCCTCAATACGCTCTCTATTGGTCTTCTTCCTCTGGCTGTAGCCTCGCCACACCTACAACACAACAGTGTGTGTGTGTGTGTGTGACAGAGAGAGAGAGAGAGAGAGAGAGAGAGAGGAGAGAGAGAGAGAGAGAGAGAGAGAGAGAGAGAGAGAGAGAGAGTGTGAGGAAAAGAGAGAGGTTAATATAGATTGTTCATTTGACCTTTATTGATTGTCTTTAATTCATTGTCTTTTATTGTCTGTCTTTGTTGTCCACCCACCTAAACCCAGTTACCCTCTTTTTTTAGACTGATATAAATCTTCAAGACATAAATAAAGTATAAAGTATTCATCATAGTTTCACAAGTACGTAAGTACATAAGTATTCATCATAGTAAGTAGTATCAAACTGATGCAACTTCTATAAAGAAGGTTTATTAAGGAAAAAAAAAGCATAAATCAGTGCTTTTCTGAACATATAATTGATTTTTGTTTCTATTGGTACTTGTTAGCCTTACGATGTTTACCGACTGGAGGTCATAGGTCATCCTCCTTTTTAATTGCCATTACATCACTGGCCTTATAAATCAACTGTACTAGCAAAGGTGCAGCGAACTCACTAGTGATGCAAGCAGTCACCATTTAGGACAATTAGTGATAGAAAGTTATGAATTCTTACTATTTTATAGTCTGTTGAGCAGAGACAGACAGATATGTGAAAGTTAGCATGGAAAACAACATGGCAGACTAAAAAAAATACAGAATAGATGATTTGGTTTGCCGAAAAAATCAAAAAGATATATTGTTTGGAAGGGAATCTAGAAACATGGGACAAATATGTACCATGCTTGTGTGTTTTTTCCCTGTATTTTTTTTTCTCAAGCGACACATTTTCATATGAATCTATTAAAGTTGTACAGTTCATTGCTGGATTTCTTTTTCAGGCAGCATTGCATTGAAGTAAAGTGCATGTACGGCAGTTTGTCTGACACTAATAACTGGTCCATTTGAGACTGAACCAGCAAAATCACTGTCTAACCATTAAAACAGCCCTAAAAGTTCAGGATTCATGGTTTTATCTGGATGCAGAGGCTGGGAGAGTCCACCTAAACACCGAAAAAGCCCATCGATGAATTACACAGGCAGATAACGGAGCAACATTTGTCTTCAAGCTGTGTATATCTGGACCGAATCCAAGGCTGCTCTCTGCTGCGTGTCCAGACACCAGTTTAAGCCCTGAGAAAAAAAGCACGCGATGTTCGAGTCGGCGGCGCTATCTCGGTGCCATCTCTGCTCGCCTGAGGTCGGTACACAGAGATGCAACAGGGATGCGGTCCATAACCACAACTCATTCATCCCCCCCCCCCCCCCCCGTACGCGCATCAAAGTGCCAGTGATCACATTACCAGATTAGCGAGGTCACGAAAACCGACACCTGAAATCCCGACTCACTTTCTCCCCCACCCGGGCGGGTCGGGCCTCGGACGAGCAGAGGCCGACGCCGCGCGGCTGTCAGCGAGGAAAGATGATTGGTCGATGGGTTTTATGGATTGGGTTTTTTTGGATCGTATGACGGGTTGTTATCGCTGGAGAAAGGTGGGTGCGAGCGGCGGCGGCTGGCGATAAGCTGGTTCATGGTGGCAGCGACCTGTGAACCAGTTTGTAGGTTCACAGTCAGGAGGTCAGATCCTGATGGTGTGGGTAAAACGGTATGAACTAGACCGATACGTCAGGCAGATATCGGCCATGTTGTCCAGCCTGTCATATCGTCCACTTTTGACATGATGGAGGCTCCTTTCTCTTTTTTTTTTTTTTTTAATAATAGTTTTATTGGGATTTTCCATAATACAGTGCAGAAAACAGAGACACATATCAGAAGGAGGCTCCTTTCTGACCACAGCTACAGAAAAACAGGCTGGAAAACCTGCAGTGAAACTGTATTTTTTTTTTCTGGATTTCAGTGGAGAGATTTAGCATCCCATGATGGTTTAAATGCTTCCACCCTGACAAGAATGCAATTCTGGGGAAAACAATGACTTGTTGCAATTTTTGGCAGGAAAATAATCAAACTTGGCAAAAAAATATCAGCTATCAGCAACTTCAGTCTGAAAATGTTAGCATCTGTACCGAACTTTAAAAACCCATATCTGTCAAACCGCAACATGACTCTATTCATTAGGAGTTAGGAATCGGGTGAATCATCTAAACTTGGATGATAATACTTAAATGTTGAATTCTTGAAGGTCTTACTCATACATTCCTGCACATTTTCCCATTTCAAAATACTTTTCCAGACCTATTTTTGTGACTGGGTTTGCGGATTTGTTGGATTTGGGATTTTTCAATATAATGTGTTGCTATTAAGTGGCTCAGCGCTGTGTCACTCTGTGGAGAATTTGAACTCGTAACCTTAAACTCACAATCTCGTCTCTTTAACCATAAGGCTCCCACTGCACTCCATATTGGTTCTGATCTGACACAAGCTAAATTCAATTATAATCCATCACGGACTCGGTACCTTCTGGATGTGGGTGGCGGCCCGGTCGGGGCTCAGGGTGCTGGGGGTCCGGCTCTTGCCCAGGCCGTCCCGCTCCGCCTGCCGGATCTCCTTCATGAACTGGGCCCTGAGGCGTCCCTGCCGCGCCCGCTCACACACCTGCAGGACCCGCACCGCCTCCTCCACACACATCGTCTGGACGGACAGCGCCTGAGGACAGAGAAAATGCTCATTACATACAGTATATATACTGAAATACATGTAACCTTGGGGCAATTCTTTTCTCATGGCAAGAACTTGAATTAACTATTTAAAACTGTATGTAAGAGTTTAATCATATTTAATTGGAATAAGAAATTAGTGTGAACAAGTAGAACGAACTAGAGCTATCTTGAACTTTTGGACTAATATCCAATAAATCTTCTATTTAAAGGTGTTAAATAGAGGCTGCCAATCATCTTGACCATGCTCTCATTTGTTTACAGTCATTATACCAAACTAACACAATTCATTTGACAATGATAGTGTATATGGATGTAAAAAAAACAAAATCTAAAATTGCTTCTTGCATAGCAGTGTCCTCCTGCAATTATCAGACTAATGCATGTTCATCAACACTGATACTAGAATATATATTAGATACTGGAAATGTGCTGAAAACCTAATTACTGACAAAACAACTAAAAGCGGAAAGCTGCTAAATGAACAGTTAAAATGCATTTGACTGTAATTATAATATAATAGAAAAATGAGGTGTGGAGTGGATATGCAGTGTGCTGTGGATGTACTATGAAGCAAAATGTACTATAAAATTGTCGTTATATCTCCCTGCAAGAATCTGGACAAACTACTGAGTTTGTGGACAAAACTAGAGAAACTAGCATACACTTATTTTATTTGGTAATAATAAAAGGGAGCATGTTAAAGTGTAATCTCTCTAACCGGCTCTTGCTCAATGAGTCCGCCTTTAGCCAGGATGTGAGCGAGCATCCTCTCTCTGTCTTTCAGCACTTGCATCTTCTCTCTCACAAAATACCGTGGGATGGGAATCTCAAGGTCCTCCTGCAACGAGAAACACACAAAATCATAACTTCCCTCTTTCCAGAGTTGGAGTCAGCACAGTTCAGTCAAATGCAATGGATCTTCTTCTAATTTCAAACACTGGAAACAGTTTCAGTTTACATTTTGAATTGAGTGGATTGATTGAAGTGTTATCCATCTCTCACAAAGACTGCACAAGACGCAGACTTCAGAGAACTAGATGAGTTTGAGTTTGAGTTTATTAGTATTCATGCTCACAGTTAACAACTGAATAGAAGCAGAATTTACATTAATATGATGATTATGCAGCAACTATACTCATCTTTTACCATGCTCAAAAAGTACTAGTACTAGTAATATAAGTAAAAGTGAAGGGTTTTTTGTTTGGAATTTACAGAACTCAACTGCAACATCATACACTATTGAAACCTGAGGAAAGTCTTTGTACCGAAACGTTGCTCCTAATAAAATTAATTTAATTGTTTTGCAAGTGAAGTGGACAGAGTGCTGGAAGTTTTTCCTTTCTAACTCTAAACTATGTTTCCCCTGGCGTTGGAGTGTTTTCTGCTCGATTTCAGGCCAAGAATGCCGAATTTGAGTCCGCTCCTTCACACCTGTCTTTGGAACATTCAGGTGTTCAAAAACTTTAGATTCAGATTCAGAAAAAGCTTTATTGACAGGAATCAATTATTGCCAAAGCATATTAATGTAGTAAGGTACAATACAGATAAAATTATAGGCAATATATGAATACAAAACAAAAATAAAAATATAGGAATTCCTAATTATAAGAACTCTATTTTAAAAATGGACAATACTCATATACAATGCATCCTAGATAATTTCACTAATTATCATCCCTGAGATTATAACACAGTGAAGCAAGTATCATTGTTTTCTCCTCCCAAAGAACCACTGGGAGGTTGAGTGGGTTTGGGAGGGAATAGGGAAATTAAGAAATGCACTTTCAAATTTTGAGAAGCATATATTTTGTGTATTTTGGACATTCTAATAGAAAGTGCTTTATAGTTATTATCATACACTGTGTAATTATAACTGTATACTCACAGGCGTCATCTTGAGGTCCAGCAGCACGTCGTCAAAGTAGTGAAACTCGGAGAACTCCAGCTCCACCATCTGGTTCCTGAGCTCCAGCAGCCGGCCCATCACCCCGTCCAGCACGTGCCGCACCGCGCGCCTCTTCTGCGGGTGGACCAGCTGGTCGTACACGGCCTCCAGGCTGCGGAAGATCTGCAGGTACTTGAGGTAGAAGGCGGCCAGGCCCTGGAAGACCTGCAGGCGGTCCCTCTGCGGGCGGGGAGCCTCGGGGGGGAACTCGTCCAGCAGAAGGTCCTGCAGAGCGCCGTGAGCCGCTGCCCACATCCTGGCATAGGAGCTGAGGAGGGGAGGGGTCAGATAAGACTAGAAATCATTCTGTGGGGCGCAAACCTTCACCAACGCTGAATAATTCTCCAACTTGCAAAGCTGCAGCCTCTGTAACAGTTTATGTCTTCAGGCTTTGATTTTCTAGCAAAATAGCATGTGAAAGCAACGCTGTTTAGCAGCTGACTTGGAAGTCTCTGAAGTCAAACTTTCCCATCAGCACATGAACGCAGCATAATAGTTTTGGCAGATATCTCAGGTCCAGATCATCACCAAAATCGAATTAACTGATCTTTGGGCCAAGAGCGATCTGTCCACCAAATTTGAGCCAAATCCATTCAAAATGTTTCAAGATTTTTTTGAATTTTTTTGAACAGACAGACAAGTGAAAAAAACCCCAGCAGAGGTTAGCAGAGGTGAAGATGATTAAGATTAAGATTAAGATTTCATTCCATTTCAGTACAGTTTAGTTGTGCTGCTCAACCTTTATTTATCCAGGTAGGACCAATGAGAGCAAGAATCTCTCTTTCCAAAGGGACCTGACCAAGAAAACAGCATCATGACAAAGAGAAAGGATGCAGACAAACATACAACAAACAATGAACATGGTATAATGTAAACCTGAGCACACCTAACCATATATTTGTAAATATTGCTTTCCTTGACGTTCCATACTCTCACTTTTCTCACTTCTCACTTTGTTAATATTATCATACCCTATAGGGACACTGGTATAGTCTTTCTTCCAAGCATGTTAAAGGGTTTGAATCCAAAAAAATCTAGACGGAGAAAGTGAATGAGTACAGGATATGGTATATTTGCTGCAGAAACAAATTTTGTCAGGTTCACGTGGAAAGAAGACATGTTTGCAGAAAAAAACAAAACAAAGTGCTGCGTTGGCTCAGCAGTGTGTACAGGCTTGGTAGTCTGCTATTGGTCTAAAATGGTCACATGATTGGTTGTGTAGCGCCTCCATTTCCTCTTTTCCAGTTTATTGCCTTTGTTTACATACAAACTTTCCCTGCCTGGATAAATAAAGGTTAAACAGAAACGCTGATAGGCTGAAGCAGGACAGTCAGCGGTGTCTTTGTCATGCAGCGACAGGCAGGTGGTCTGGTGGACTCTCCGAACCTTCAAACAGTCTTCACACCAGCTGACTAACACACCTGCAGAGGCAGCACCGCCCGGCGCTTTACAGGTGACAATTAGCAGGGAGGCGTAAAAAAAACCGCTGGCTTCCCATGCAGGGCGAAGCAGAGACAGTCTGCTCGGTATCGATTGGACGGTCACATGACTCAGGAAGCAGAGACTGGTGACTTCTGAAACTTTTTCCCCACTATGGCCAAAGAATGAAGAAATTCCTGTGCATCTATAAGTAGTTGGGGAATAAAATTGCTCTGATTCTCTAAGGAAAAACAGCCTTATTTTCAGATATACAATTGAAAGAGTTTTATTAGGTCAAGGGTCATGGATAGGGTTTGACCCAATATGGGTTTTTGAAGGCCGACATGATAGCTGACAGCTGATATTTTGTACCGATTTGAAATTTCTTTGAATTTGACCATTTTCATGCAAAACAAATCCCCAAAATTACATGGATTCAGTATTTTCCTCCAGAATTTTCTTCTTGTCAGGGTGGAAAAGCCTCTGAAACAGCATTTGGACCATCATGGGACACTAAAACTCTCCACTGAAACCCTGTTAATAATAATAATAAACATATTCATGCACACTTGAGTGGAATACTGGTTATTTTCCCATAGATAACCAGTGTAGTGTTGATCAATTATATAATAAATATAAAGGCCCGAGTCCAGGCCAAGGAACAGGCTCAGGAAAAGGCCCAGGCCCAAGCCTAGAAACAGGCCCAGGAGCAGGCCCACAAAAAGGCACAGATCCAGGTCCAGGCCCAGGCCCATGCCCATGAACAGGCCCAGGAAAAGGCCAAGGAACAGGCCCAGAAATGGGCCCAGGAAAAGGCCCAGGAACAGGCCCAATTCCATGCCCAAGAAAAGGCATAGGTCCATGCCCATCAACGGGCCCAGGAAAAGGCCCAGTACCAGGAACAGGTCCAGGCCCAGAAACAGGCTCATGAACAGGCCCAAGAAAAGGCACAGGTCCAGGTCCAGGCCCAGGTCTATGCCCATGAACAGGCCGAGGAACAGGCCCATGAAAAGGCACAGGTCCAGGTCTAGGCCCAGGTCCATGCCCATGAAAAGGCCAGGGACCAGGAACAGGCCCAAGCCCAGACGTAGGCCCAGGAACAGGCACAGGAAAAGGCACAGGTCCAGGTCCAGGCCCAGGTCTAGGCCCAGGTCTATGCCCATGAACAGGCCCAGGAACAGGCCCATGAAAAGGCACAGGTCCAGGTCCAGGCCCAGGTCCATGCCCATGCCCATGAACAGGCCCAAGTCCAGGCCAAGGAACAGGCCCAGCAACAGGCCCAAGTCCAGGCCCAGGAGAGCCACCTCCTTCAGCAGCAGGAGGAGAAAACCGGTCTCCTCAAGGCCAAAATTGACAACAAGCAGACGCAGGAGGAGAAAGAGCAAGAGTGGGCAAAGAGAAAAAGCTTCATGCTGGATAAGATTACTGTTCTGGAGAGGGACATCAATGAGGTTTTGGAGAAGAAGAAGAAGAAGAAGAAGCGTAGCTTGCTGCGTAGACTCGTTGAGGCCCTGACTCCGAAACGCAAGGAGAAAAAGAAGAAGAACAAGGGGGACAAGATGGAGTCTTCTTCAGTGTGAGCACATTGATACCTGTGCTCACATACACACACATCCTTTTCCAACCCACCACACCACCACCCCCCCACCCCTGTACATCCCCCAAATTGCATTTAATAAACGATATCACAAATGATATCTCAAAAAATGTGCTGCCTGCATAGTTGTATTTCTGTAGAGATTTGTAAGTTCCACTACATTCAGTAGTGTATGCGTAACTAGATTATCAATTGTTTGTGTGTTTTCTCTATTTAAATGCTGTTAAAAACAGGACCTGCTCTTCTCTCTCTCCTAAACGATCAAACTCAGAAATGGAAGTGGAGCTTCCATGTTACTCTACATGTATTTCATCCTGGAGTCACATTGTGACCTTGGAATCTGAAGGTTCCAGTTGACATTTTAATCCAAAATAATTTACTCATTTAATGCAGCTCTAAAAGAAGTCTTAATATATTGCTGAAGTTTGATGTAGATGGGTATATTAACTTTGCAATAGTGGTGACGTTTGAAAATGTGACTCTGACAGCCCATAATTACAACCAATAGAAAATAATGAGAAAAAACATGGAGCAAACTTAAATTCTTAAATTGTCAACATTATAAGCAACTATACTTTTCCTCCACTACAATCTGCCTACAATACAGATAGTCATGGAATTCTGGACAAAATTGTATCTAACAATAAAAATATTCTCAGATTTGGGTCAGAGAGAAAAAATCGAATCAAATGGGGGTCCGTGGCCCTAATGTGGACTAAATTAGGGGTCCATGATATGAAAAAGGTTGAGAATCACTGGTCTAGAGGCCCAGGTATTCCACTAAAAACACTGAAAATCAAAACTAAAACTAGAGCTGGGAGGTTTTCCCCTGCGTGATAAAAGCAACATCCTGCTCAGCTTATCATGAAGTCACAGAAAACTCAACAGGAGTTGATGCAGGAGCGGTAAAACTATTCTCCTTTCATATTCTGATGAGTCTCTTAAACAGAAACCCTCAAGGCGAATTTCCATCGCCTCCCTGGAGCAGTTTGTTCAGAGGCTGGGGGCTGAATCAGAGGGAGGGGGGAGGGGGGTTGGGGGTTGGGGGTTGGGGGGTGGGGGGGGTTAAGGGGGCGGAGCAGTGAGGAGGCTGAGAGGGACGACATTTACAACAAAAAAGGAGGAGGGCGTGAGTGGGATTTAACCAGATACCCGACTGGCGCCCGGCAACAAAGTCCCGAGTCAAAGAATCCTGCGAGGCGAAACCCAAAAGAAACGCAACGTCGACGAATCACAACGGCTGCACCTGACAGGAAATGAAGGCTGCTGGGTAATATGAACAGGTGTCAGTGAGCCATATGTGTCAGTAGCATGTGCTGAAAAACTCTGCAAGCTGTTAATATGTTGTCAGAAATGTCACCAAGATGAAACCCCTGGTGTTTAGTTAGTGATTAAAGAAAACAATCCACCATAAAACTCTTAACACTGTTAAAAATAGCTATTGGTGATGTATTGTATATTATTTGTTAACCCAAACCCCAGCCTGTCTCTCTGCTGCAGTGCATTCTGGTCTCTCTCCTGCTCCTGTGGGTAGAGAAAGTGGTCTCTCTCCCTCTTCTACGATGGATTTCTCCCTGTATGATTGTTGAACGTCTCTTGGTGCAAAAATGGCGGCTCTAGAAAGAAGCCCTCGCTCTTTGATTCTGAGGGACTGACACCAAAACCTGATGTTTACTGCTGAGGTTTTACATCCTGAAACATTTTCTCATATCAAACTCCACTGGAGCTGCTGGAAGAAGAAAAACAATCCAAATAACAAAAGGGAACCCTGAAATGTAAGGTAGCCTACATTACAAATAGCTGTTTTTTTTAGTGTTAAAGAGTTTTAGGATGGAGTTTTCCTTTTAAGATACTGAATATCAGCACAAAATATCAGTATCATCCTTCAAAAAACCATATTGGTTGATCCTTACTTAATATCCAAATCAGAATCGCAATTAATTAAATGGCCAAGTACAATAAATGTACAGTAATTTGTCTTTAATTTGTCTTAGAAAACCTGTTGAAACCAGTTGGCTCCATTCATGTACTGAACTGAGAGTTCATGGTTAACTCCAGTTGAGCTCCTGCAGTGTCAGTGTGAAAGTGAAAGTCTCCCAGCTGTAAGGAAACAGAATGAGAATTGAATTGGAATGACAGGAAACAGAATTGAATCCCATGGAATTCCACTTCTGAGAGAGTTTGTCTCATTGTCTCATATGACACATTCAGTCATAATGTATGGGTTACCATGACATGTTCTGCATCAAATACCAGCTGAAAGGAACCTTTAACATGTTATGATATTCAGTATTGATCATATATAACACTATGTGGAATCTCAGATATGTGGTGAGAAGAAACAAAACATTTCGTTGAACTAAATGAAACTTCCTGAAATTCCAGCTCAGTTCCAATTGTGTTTCCTGTAGGGTTTTTTTTCAAATTCCAATGAGTTCATTCACAAATTCACTCCAACCCTCATACTGACACAGTTGAGGACCAGCTGGGCCTCACACCGAGCAAAGAGACAGAAAACAGAAAACAGACAGTTGGCTGTATGAAACTCTGTAAATTCAGACAGAATTCAACTCCTGAGTGAATTCGGGCAGTAAAGTCAACAGTAAAGCTGCAGCTGCAGAGGAGCTATGAGGAATATTGTTATATATATGTGTGTGTGTGTGTTCTCTGCTGGATCTAAATGCTTTTCCATGAAGCCGGGTTATAAAGCCATGCCTGTCTGTTGTTATGGGAACAGCAACACAATGTGGACTTCCTCTCTCTCTCTCTCTCTCTCTCTCTCTGTTGGATTTGGATTACTATTGAGACACAGAAGCTCACATTTTGTTCCCTTCCTCCTTTAAACTAACAAGATATTCCAGAAAATATTCACAGGAAAAGGTTAATATGTTGATAATTTGCAAGAGGAAAAGCCATATAGAGAGTTCAGACCCTTTGGAAGACATGCAGTGAGGCTTTTATTTCAGCAGCTGAGGAGGAACTTCGTGTTGATTCCCATGCGGACACACACCGGATCTGTGCAAATCAATGTTTACCTGTGAGACATCTCTGTCCGGAGGGAGTATCACACCGAGCCGGTGATGCTGCTGCAGCCTCCTGTGGCGCATCAGTCGCGCGCGGCTCACAATATTCTACAACACTGATGGAAGAAAATTGGAAAATATCAAAACTTCAGCATTGCATTTCGGCTGTAATCCAAAAGCAGCGCTGCGGCACGTGCGCATGACTCATCATTTGAATAAAGCATCTGCGGTGACATCAGGTATGTCTGAACGCGCTCGCTCCATGTGAAGGCTTGACAGAAACTTTACTCCTCGCGTCGTTTCCAGTGTTTTGGCTTCTTCGCCTCTGCTGTGTGTGCAGCGGAGCGTCTAGCAACGGCACGCCGCGCCTGCGCACAGCGACTTGTGAGCCAGGATTTATGCCAGGGCTTTTCAGTGAAACTACTGTGGGCGCTGCGGCCTGTCATCTCTAATTTAATAATCATCCTCATGTCAGCAGGTTATGCAATAGTTGAGGAAATTGCAGCATTATCCCGCGGCTTTATTTGCGGTAGGAAAAAAAAAACAACCTGTGCGCACAAAGCGCATCATTATGCGCAAAAGGCGGCCCGTTGCGGCCCGTTGCGGCCCGGTGCAGGCCTTTCCCCCGGTGGTCCTGCTACACAATGCTGTGTTATTATGAATGTCATATGATCCGTCATGCTCGCCTGACGGGCTTTTCTTCATTGAGAATACCTGCGTAGGTGAAAGGCAATTACAGAGGCGCTTTCTGAAATAAACTTTCCATTGTTGGAGAAGAAGAAATTGAGGAGCTGATGATTTGAGGCTTGAGATAATCTTATTTGTACCATCTGAGGCGGATGAACATCAAATGATTCAAATAGGTCTAATATAAATTCAGTCTGTCACTGCATGGAGACAGAACACTGACGCACTGGATAATGAAGTTATTTCCCCTAAAACCATCATTTGCTGTCATGTTTGTTACAGTGTCGAGCAAAGATTATCACAGCTAAAATTATTTTGGCGGAAACTCATCCCACTTTCTAATGTTACAGTTCAGATTGATCCAAACAACTGACACTTTTGGCTATTAAGCCTATAGGCTACACCCTTTTCAATGTACCTCTTATTTTAACGCATTCAGCTATTTGCACGTATAGTCAATGAATGGGATTTTTTCCTAAATCTTGCCTATGCTTTATTGGCATGAATGTCAAAATTAACAATGCTGCCAAAGCTTTATAAAATAGGCTACAGTATAATAAAAGTAAGCGCTTTTTGGGGGGCAAACAGTTATCATTAGGTCCAATAAGCTTGGCCTAAGTAAGATGTAATTGTGTGCTAAAAATACCAAAAAAAAAAAGAAAAGAAAAGAAAACCTTAATAGTAGCAACGTGTCTTCAGTTTTATGTTAAGATTTTCAAAAACCATCAGTGTTAAATGTAATGTGATGGAGTCTACAGGCTAGTATACGATTTATTAGCCTGTGCGCACGTTTCACTCCAAAACTAATAAAATGTATCTTTTATGATGATAATACAGAGGCTTCTTTATGTTTATATTTGGTTAAGAACAAAAAGCAAAATCCCCAAAACCTAACATAAATTTTCCAGGCCTGTTTTGCTCTTCTCCAAACTAAATGTGGCTATAAATAACTTTATAAAAGCCCAGACCTGGATCTGCATGCCGCATCACTAAACAGCAACAAAGCTTTCTTTATGTGTCCAGTCCATTTTACGCACATCCATCGGTGGAATTGGACGTCAAACATCATTGAGACTATTGTCTGCATGCATATTGTTCGGGGGAATGGAAATCCGACGTTTCGCACATCCTTCAGCAGCCATTGTCCAAAAGCAGAAACCACAATAAATCACTTTTCCGAGCTGCGTCGGTAGGCGTTTCTCTCTCCTCCTATAACAGCAAGTGCAGCGGGTCTCCAGCCTCACAGTCAGAGCAGCACAGCCTCACTCTCTCTCTCCTTCTTTCTCTCTCCACACTCACCCTGGGATAAGCGGGACTTAACAGCCAGTTCTTCTCCGGGAGACTTTGTGTTTTTGCGGAGCAGAGGAATAAAACGCAGGATAAAGTCTTTTTTTGCCAGTAAGTCTTTTAATTCCGTAAAAGTAGGCTAATGCAGTAGCCTACTCCATATGCTTAATATCAACTTGTATGTGTCGCCGAGTAGCCCCGTTCCGTTTGCTCTCGTAATGGAAAGAGTTGTAGCCACGCTCTGTTCAAAATCTGTAAATTTAATGTTTTTTGCTCATAGGCAAACATACACACATCCTAGAAACTGACTTAAGACTTTACACGAATCTGTAGGGTCTTCTGGCTATTTCGGCATGCAAGAGATCCACCAAGCAGCATTTTATTTAAACACAATCTCAACTTTTACACTTGGTTCACACTGCGCGCTCCTGCCCACCACGGTGCATATTTAGGTGGAAGAAAATTGTGGGAATGACAGGCGAGCCGATTCTAAAAGTTGATATTTTATTTAAAGTGCTTATAATGTGTATTGGATGTACGCCGAATTGAAGAGTGGATACTAATGATTCGTATGAGGTCTTAAGTTAGGTTTTATCCTATGTGTCTGTTTGTCAGTAACAAGGGAACATGAAACTGCTCTTTTTTGAAGCAGAGTTCGGCGACTCTTTCTCTCCATACGAAACACGGGGCTACTGCGACTGTAGCAAAGTCTGAAGTAAGAGTGGGAGCGAATGGGAGTGAAACAGTCTACTTTCTGCTGCTTCAGTTATATTATGATGGGTTATTTGCTAGTGTGCATCATTGCAGCACTGAGATTATCTTGGTGCGGCGTTCAGGAGCCTCTCGGTCAGCCTGCATTGTCAAAGATCTGTTGATTTTCGCAGTTGGTGGCGCGGATCAACAGTGCGTCTTATCTGCCAAACAAGTTTACATTGAATGGGAACTCAGATTACACTGTATGTAAGCTAAGGATAGAGAGATACGGACCTTATTAACCTAAACCTAAAGATTCCCACTAATTGTAGCAGGATTGTCGGATAAGTCGCTAAGTAAAAGCATAGGTAAAGCAAAATGTTTTCTCCCTAAAGAAAAATAAATCACTAGAATATTCCTATAGAGACTTACAGGCTGCTCAAAGTTTATAGTGACCTCATGGTACTTTATGCTATTTATATTTCTTATAGAATTCCTATGGCATTGCAGATAGCTACTATCGACCTGCTGTGAGATCTATTGCATCGTTGTTTTATTATTCAGCGCAATTATTTCACTGTTGGGTCTACAGACAAGATGATGTATTAAACTGCTTATTGAAAAAAAACCCATCAACTGATATGACAGAGAGAGAGAGAGAGAGAGAGAGAAAGAGAGAAAGAAAGAGGGACTTGAAGAGAGGGGGGAGACAATGAGAGGGAGAGAGACTTAGAAAAAGAGAGGGAGAGAGAGAGAGAGATTTGGAGGGAGGGAGGCATAGAGGGAGACAGAGATTACAGGTAGAGAGGGAGAGAGCGAGAGAGAGAGATACGTAAAGAGAGGGGGAGAGAGAGAGAGAAAGAAAGAGAGAGGTTTGGAGAGAGGGAGGCATAGAGGGAGACAGAGATTACAGGGAGAGAGAGAGAGAGGTAGATACTTAAAGAGAGGGGGAGACAGAGAGAGACTTGGGGAGAGGGGTGGCATAGAGAGAGAGAGAGAGAGAGACAGAGATCACAGAGAGAGAGAGACGCTTGGCTCCCAGTAAGAAAACAATGCAGATCTAAGTGAGTGTTTCTACAGTGAAATTTGGAGGAGGGGGTGGAGTCACTGGTGTTACTGGGTCTGTAATGAATGGGAGAGAGAGAGAGGGAGAGAGAGAGAGAGAGACAGAGAGGCAGAGAGAGAGAGAGATGTAAAGAAATGATAATGTATAGAGAATAGGGGAAAAAACAGGAAGACAAAGGGAAGGACAAAGCTACAGTGAAAGAAAAGAAGAAAATTTAGGCTAAAAGCTGACATTTGAAGAGTTTCTGTCCCAAAGAAAATCTAGATTTCCACCACATGAAAAAACAAAACTGTCCTCTAGTTTTTCAAAATGATACCTGGCATTTCTGTGTGGAACTTAATGAAGATCGACTGCTGTCTTCTACCTTTTTCTTTCAAAAAAGTGACATTTCTAAGGATGCAGTCACCTGGATTTTTGGGAAAATTGACCAATAAATATCAGTAATCAATTTTTTACATTGTGAGCTTGGAATTATCAAAATATAGCCTATATAAATGAGTGTCATGGTAAAGAGGGCGGCTGCTTGTGAGCAGTGTAAACACCAGACGTTAAGGAGTGACTCAGGGATCCCTAATAGGTCCTCTGCATTTTTTATGGCACCTGAAGCTGAGGTCTCCCAATTACCCAACAGCCTCTCTGCCTATTGTCTTTCTGCTTCCTGAACCCACATATCAAAAAGAAGAGGGACTGTGCTAAGTTCTCCATACAGGGAATAAAGCCTCTGTTTTGGGTAATATATGCTGTCACATTATGTGCTTATTGGAAGTGGATATATATTTAAAATGTAATTAATTAACAATAAATCCTACTGGAGATTTCTGACCCTTTCATGACACATGTTTATAATGATGAAACCACTTTAATAATCCTTTCAAAAAATCCACATGTGAATTCAAAGCACATGTGTTTTTTGGACACATGTTGGTTTTCATATGTGAACATGTGAAATTCCCCGTTTCCCATGAGGAAATGACATTTCCACCTGTGAATTGTCTCTGCATGTGAAATACAGTTTTCACATGTGAAACAAATGTAATAATTGTAATACATAATGACTGACAGGTGAAAATGTGAAAACAATGTTCACATGGGAGGGGAAAAAAAACATTACTGTATGAATTGAAACTTTCACATCTGACGTAAAATCTGTCACAAGTGATGTCAGAACACAATGTGAAAAAAAAAAATTGTTCACATGTGAAAACCAACATGTGTCCAAAGTGCACATGTGCTTTGAATTCACATGGATTTTCACGTTTTTTGTTAAGGGGTTAATTACTTTTGTACCGGCAGATGGAGTGCCTTGGGGTTTCCCCCTTTGATTGGAGATATACAGTATGTTTTTACACTTTTAGATAGGGATGTTTTGTTTTTGTTTTTTCTTTGCTAGTAAGAAATCTCCATAAAGACCTATTGTTAGCTTCCGTTTCTTCTGGTCTGGTCTGGTCTTTTCTGGTTTGTTCTGGTCTGTCCTGTGATTCCCCAATTTTATGTCCTTTCCGCCTTTATCCCAGTGGAAGGTACTGTAGGATTCAGGGCAGTAAAACAGAGAAACCTCACCACCTCGCCCACTGGCTTTTGTTTGGATGCCCCCCCTCCCCTGTCCTCAGTTTGTGGCGGTCTCAAGGCTTTTTGTTTTTCATCTGCTGGTGATTTAGGACTACTTCACTACAGCTGTCCGTCTACTCACGTTACCCCTCAATGCTTTTAAGGCTATCTAGCTAACTTTGTTAGCAGAATAAACATCTGGCTAATTTTAAGTGCACATAAACAGAAGGGGATTCTTTCCTTTGATGGTCTGAGCGGCTTGAATTAGCTGATTTAAGGCCTTAAAGTAATAATCCGCAACATTTTCATATAACTAAATCTTAGTTTTGCTACTCTCTATGTCTGATTGATACCATACAACAGTGATTCAACCTACACCCAGTTCATGAAAGCTTTTCCATTTGCAGTTTGTGTCTTTCTTGGGGAAAATCCTCTGGTGGGAAGGCAGAACAAATTCAGCTACTTTGGAAGCTGATGGCTGTATTTAAAAATGTCTTTATTGGTACATAAAGGCCAAAATGTTTCAGCAGAAAGCCTTCATCAAGTTGTTATTTTTTCTAGGCTTCATGCACCATGGTTGTAAGGCGAGGCAGCAACAGTTTTGTTTTTCTTGACAGGTGATCTGTTGGAAGTGCAGAAACAAAACAGCAATGAGCGCTTAGCACCAAAGATGAAAGACAAAATCAAAAATGAGAAACCAACTACCACTTTAATTTGAAGATGAATTGATGTGAGAACATATCAAGTTACTGAACAAGACATTTTTGCATTCAGATCAGCTAGGCGATGTCACCGACTTGCCTAAACATCACTGGAAATGGTTTTTAAAGGGTTAAAGTATTACTAAAGGAAGGGACAACAACAGGGCAACTTCTTGGGCAACTCTGAATAATGCCAAGGGAGTTGCCTCAGCGTTGTTAAGCTTGTTGCCAGGAACAACTTGTTGCCAGGAAATATTTGAAAACATTTGGGACGCGGCGGCACACTTTGGTGCTTGTTGCACATCCACATCGCCTAAAAAATGTATATCTGCTTTATATTCCACTCCCAGTTAGACATGGATCTTCCTGGTGTGGATATTTTGGTCAATAACTTCCAGTAAACTGTATTATGATGATATTTATGAGTCATTGCCACTTCACATTGGTGACTGACTCTGTTTGTTGTGCCTGTCAGTTTTTTTTTTTTAATGTGGTACCAATTACCCAGTGGGCCAAAACTTGAAACTTATAATTAAACCATTATGATCAACTTCATGTTCACTCAATCAATTCTTATTAGCTGAAAAATTGATTAGTAACACTTTACCGTATGTTTTCCATCACACATTCGGTATAAACGCTACGCTTTGAATATGAGACTGAGCAAACAGATTTATATGCTCACTTTTTTATGTTATGGGTTTTGAAATTTTGTGGTGGTATTATTGTGTTTTTTTTATGGAGGCATATAGTGAAAATGTTATACTGGCAAATCCACCCATTCATCTCCATCTTCCCCCTCTTTCAGTCTGAGGCTGTCAGTTCAAAGCGAAGTGGTAACGATGTCGAGAAGCTATTTCTGGTGACAAGACAGACTGTTCACCTCCTATAACCGGCGACCCCCCCCCCCCACACACACACACACACACAAACACACACATCCGTCCCTTAAGCATAAACGCACAGCTGCACACACACAGATGCACACACAGGCATAGCCTCTCTGTCTGTCTGTCTCTGTCACACACAAACACACACACACACACACACACACACACACACAGACACTCTGTTTGTCACCATACTGCCTCCAGGCCGAGACCTGGTCAGTCTAGAAAGCATCACAACGCTCCCATTATGTACACAAGGATGTAGCTGTGTGGTCCTCGTAATGTTAGAAGGTCAGGATTTAGCCCGTAAAGATGATGGCTACTTCAGACAGCACCAGAATAGAAAGGAGTCTGTGTGTGTGTGTGTGTGTGTGTGTGTGTGTGAGAGAGATGACACAGACTGGGGAGGTCAAGGCAATTAAATGTAAGACTGTGAGTTGAGTGCATGTATGTCATTTTATGGCAATATCTGCCGTTTTCTGTGTTTTTAACTTGACTTGCACTGAGGCTAATTTCACGCTTTTGACAATACAATGGGTCGTTTTATCCAAGCAGCCTGCTTCGCCAGACACATTACAACTGGCAGATTGCAGAAATAATAAATAACTGGCAGAAATAATCTCATTGGTTGAGTTAAACCTCAATGGGCGGAGCCAAAGAAGCACAGTTTCTCGAAGCGCAAGTTAGCTAACTGTCATTTTGATTCATTATTTTATTTTGTGTAATTGTCAGAAGATAAGTAAACAAAAGGAGAGGACAGAAGCTTTTGAGTAAGAGCTCCCATTTCAAATAAGTCAAAGAGTAACTTATTCATCACAGTGCGCAAACAGGATTGGACATAACTTATAATAATAGCGTATCATTCATAAAGTAATAATAACATACTGTACAACTCGTTTTAATTGAACCCATATGAGTACAACTCCGGTTTAGACTTCAATTAATCTTTTTTTGGCTACGCCGACCCAGATTCTGCATGTTATTGATGGCCTGAGAGGAACCTGGGAGCTATGGGAAATGTTTCTGTGTGATGAACAAGAGGGAGAACATTCCTCAAAGCCGCAGGGAGTCTGAACCTGTAACATCTCACCACAGAGATGTTTAAAAATGGCGTCCGTAGTCTCTTTAGATAAACAACAATTCACGTTTTTATGAATGAAGCACTAACCTGTTTTGTTCCCGTCTTGCAGATTGAAAGGCGACCTCACCTGACAGCCTCCTTTGAGTCAACCTTCTGCCAGCGGAGTTCACGATGAGTCTGAGCGCCAACGACCTGACGGAGCTGATGGAGATGTGGGAGGAGTTGAACTTCACGGCGGCCGAGCACTACGACAACGTCTCCCACGTGGAAACCCTCCTTTGCACGGGCGGCTTCAGCCACAGCGCCTTCCTCTACACGCTCTCCGTCCTCTACATCTTCATCTTCCTGGTGGGCCTCGCCGCCAACGCCCTGGTGGTCTGGGTCAACGTGCGCTCCGAGAGAAACCGCTACGAAACCCACCTGTACATCCTCAACCTGGCCGTGGCCGACCTGTGCGTCGTGGCCACGCTGCCCATCTGGGTCAGCTCCCTCCTGCAGCGGGGCCACTGGCCGTTCGGCGAGGCCGTCTGCAAGATCACCCACCTGGTCTTCAGCGTCAACCTCTTCAGCAGCATCTTCTTCCTCACCTGCATGAGCGTGGACCGCTACTTGTCCGTGGCGCTGTTCGACGACGCCTCCAACAGCCGCAGGAAGAAGGTGATCCGACGGGCCGTCTGCGTCCTGGTGTGGCTGCTGGCGCTGGCGGCGTCCGTCCCCGACACCTACTTCCTCCAGGCGGTCAAGTCGTCCCACTCGGACAGCACCGTCTGCCGGCCGATCTACCCGTCCGACAGCCCCAGGGAGTGGATGGTGGGCATCCAGCTGAGCTTCATCGTCCTGGGCTTCGCCATCCCCTTCCCGGTCATCGCGGTCTTCTACCTCCTCTTGGCGGGCGCGATCCCTCCCGGCTCGGACCAGGAGCGCCGCATCAGCCGGAAGATCATCCTGACCTACATCGTGGTCTTCCTGGTGTGCTGGCTGCCCTACCACGGCGTCCTGCTGGTGGACACGCTCTCGCTCCTCAACGTCCTGCCGTTCAACTGCAAGCTGGAGAACTTTCTGTACGTGACGCTGCACCTCACCCAGTGCTTCTCGCTCATCCACTGCTGCGTCGACCCCATCCTCTACAACTTCATCAACAGAAACTACCGCTACGACCTCATGAAGGCCTTCATCTTCAAGTACTCCACCAAGACGGGCCTGGCGAAGCTCATCGACGCCTCGCACGCCTCCGAGACAGAGTATTCCGCGGTGGCTATGGAGAGCAACGTCCCGATGTGAACGGGGAATTTCGGGAAAAAGACTTTTAACTTCCAGCTCTCGACCAAAGCTTTACCGGGGCTTGGACAGACACCTGGGAACTGCGTGGGAATAGAGGGACGATTTCAAAGGCACTGTGTGAATCTATGACCAAAGTTTTTTTTTTTTTTTTTTTTTACAGTATGTTCTGTACTGTTTGTCTCTCCTCACAAACAGTAACAAGGGCTGGGGGGGGGGGGGGATCTAAAGAAAGCACTTCAACTGAGCTGGAGACACTGCGTCGCCCAAACAGATGGGCAAAAGACACTGTAAACACCGTCTCTCACACACACACACACACAAGCATGTAAACACACACAGACACACACCATCCCCTGGTTGGTGCCTCAGCCCAAGTCTATGTTTATCTGAGTCTGAGTTTTGGAGCAATCCGTCAACAAAACTCTCGATGGAAGGGCCTTCCGCTTCCAGTACACTCCGTCTCTGTATACAAATTCCAGGTAGAAGCTCGACTCTTGAGTCACAGATCTATGCCAAGATTACCCAAACCGCAGACCTGCAGCGAGACCAGTACGCATCTTTCCATGTAGCTGCAGGCTACATGGAAAGGCAACTTTGGCCCGTGCCGGTTTCCCAGGGGAGTGAGGAATGTCATACATTTCGGAAACGGAGATGAAAAATTTGAACGCCCACATTTCATAATCTGGCATTTCCGATCTTTTGAGTGTGTGCACGACATTCGGTAAACTGTATAATAGCATTTCTTTTTTACTGAATATATCCAAGCCAAGGAGTATACAGTCTAATTAAACCTACTTTCTTGGTGCTTTGTAAATGAATTGAAGGAGTATATCGTGTACCTTCAAAATTTAAGATACTATATTCTGTGAATATATTTATATCAGTATTTACGTGTTTAAGTGCTATGACTCTTAAGTTTGATGTGGCATGTGATAGTGGTATGCTGTTGTGATTTTTTTTTTACACAGAATTTGAATCAATGAAGGTTTTTGTTTTATGTTGCTGTAAAGAGTTCCTGTCCGGCATGTTTGCATTTATCTACACACAGCAAAATTATGTGAACATTTCAGTTGTGCAAAGTTTTGACATCCTATTTTTGTTACTATGTTGTCACTGATGTTCTGCTTTATGCTCCGATGTAAAATAAATAAGTGTAAGAAACAGGCTTTTTGTTTTAAGTGTCCACATATCTTTTGCCTTTTCAATCTGTGTGTATGTGCGTGTGCGTGAGAGAATGTGTGTGTGTGTGCGTTGGAGACCTCATGTAATTCATGAATTACATGAAGTCTCTATGTTTCATGAAACACAAAAATGAAACATGAAAATGAAATTCACAGAAATCAGAGGCGTCCGATTGTGAAAGGTTGGGATTTTACAATTTGTGACTTCCTGATTTAACAAAGCAGAAGTTGAAGTTTGTGTCTAGATTCCACTACTGCCTGCATTTTTCACGTTAGGAGGAAGATCAAAATTGCGTTTCTAGAGAAAGCAGAAAAAAAAAATTGTGCGGCAATAACAAATTACCAAGATAACCAAAAGTTAAAATCACACAGGATCAGTCTCATCGGCGGCCCTCTGTTTTCACCAAAAGACAATAGGTAATTTGCGCTGTGATTTTTACTTTACAAATTACAGACATGGTAGATTTGCACAGGAATAAAATCACAGATGATCTCTGCAGGTAATATTAGTCCCATGTGAATAGAGCTTTTGCCACTTCTGTGTGTGTGCAGCTGTACCTATCCAAGCATAGGGTTAGGGTTTGTTTTAAAAAAAACAAAAATAAACATGGCTACCCATTTTTGCCTTTTTTGTGTGTGTTCGTGAAACTGTGTGAGGACATGTCTGTTGCAACACATTGCAACTCACTCTGAAACAAAGACTCCTGTCTGTCTGGGTTAAGCCGAGCCAGTAGCAGGCCTTCGGTAATCAGTACCAACTGCGTGGCGGAGCGGCCTCCTGTTGTTTGTCCTGCGGAGATGAAGAGGCGGCCCAGGTGTGCAGGGAGCCACTTCAAAGCCTCAATGACAGACCTCTCAACCCGCCGAGGTCGACGGACGCCATGTAGACCATACAAATTACACAGCCCCCCCCCAACCCACGTCACTGGCAGATGAGAAACAGAGAGGAGAGCTGTGTTTTACACAGGATGACGTCTGAGAAGAGATGCAGAGTTGGGTGGATTCGAGCCAAACTCTTTCAGCACAACACCACAGATTGTTAGCTTTACATTTGACTCAAATTTGCTTGTTAAAAAAAGCATAGGCCTATTCTGTTTAAATGGTGAATTCAAATGAGCATGTAGTTAGCAATAAAACGGGGCTGGATCCAGAGGTCAGATCCAGGATCAAGAAGTCTAGGAACTGCGTCTCTCTGTATCCATCAAGACATCCAGACTTTTTTGACAAGATAACTTGAATGTTATCAACTCTCAATGAGAATGTGTCAAATTCATTGGTTAAAAATAATGCAAATGTGCAGCTCAGAAATATGGAAGATAAGCATGAAAGCCTGTCTCATCATCACAATTAAAATGATCCTTAATTATGCTTTTCTCATTAGATTAACCTTTATTTATCTGGGTAAAGTCAGTTGAGCATGTAATTGCTGTGCTTCAGTCGCACACATTCAGTGCCTTGCTCAAGGGAATCTTGACAGTAGTAAGTTGAGGCAGAGAAGTTTTTAATTCACTTTCCATGTCCAGATTTTCCCAGATGGTCCGGGGATTCAAAACCATTACTTTCCAGTCACAGGACCTACTTCTCAAAACTTCTATCGACTAAAACATGCCATGCAAACATAAACACAACACCTCCAGCACCCCAGAGAAAGGTGTGCACCCTGGGGTGAGAGAGAGAGTAGCTCCTGGGATTCCTCCTGTCCTGCCCAGGCTCGTCTTCAGCCCCGAGGCCCAGAGCCGCAGCGTGGAGCGAGGCCTGTTGGGCTAAACCAGTCTGGGCAATCCAGGTTGGAATGACTGCTATGAAAACATAACAACAGTGTCGTGAAGATAATTTATCTGAGAAGATAAATAAGGGGCATGGATTGTAATTTGAAAAAAGTGCTATTTTTAGTGCTATTTAGTACCTGACCCAGAAAACATTTACATGGTGATAGGATGACTTGCACCAACATGAAACGGGTGTTAATAATCATCCATAGTCGCCCAGCTGCTGCCTGCATCGTTTTGTGAAATCAGGACCTAAATATCTTTCTGATATCAGACCAATACAGTTTCCAAAGCTGTTTTAACCTGTTTTAACCATCCGTAATATCATATTTAGTTTTGTGCTCATTTGGATGTTGAACTTGGCCAACTACATGTCACCGTCCATCAAATGCTTGCTGTTACAGGTTAAAACTTTTCCATCTCAACAGAATTGAAGAGACGGTTGGTTTCTGTGGAACTTATTAGGAACTGATCATTTCATCACTGATCCATCTGATTTAGTGTTTCGATAATGTCAGCTTGTTAGCTAGTTAGCATAGTATCTCGTCAGCTAACCATCACCGTCTTATCTGAATAGCACACTAGCTAACGTATCTAGTAGCAGCTAGCGTGTCTTTGCTAAATGAGCCTGCTGGCTAGTTAGCTAGCTAACAGTTTGTTCAGGTGAACTGAGCTGACTCTTCTCAAGCTACAACTCAGAGTGTTTTGGAGTAGAGACTAGGGCTAAAGACAAGATAGTTTACTGTGTCACAGTAACCTAAATCCACCTCATCACACTATTCACCTTTACTGAGAACGTTACTGAATGGATCTACAGCCACACCACAACAAGCTGCATCAGCTGCTCTCTTTCTCTTTGGCCAGTTCTTATATTTAGCCATTATTTGCACACAGCCAATTCAGCCAATGACGGAGCCAGACATTACTGGGAGATTTGTGACGCAATTAACTGCAAAGCCTCTGTTAGTTAATGAAGGTCATGAATTTGTTTTTTGGTCCCCATCCCAAGACAATCTAATGTAGGATTCTATGACTTTGGCATTGAATTTTGCGACAGTGACTATGACAAATCCTTGTGCTATTCACCCATTCTTCCATCGTCCCTACCCATCTCAGCATTAATGGGATCTTGAGGAACAACTGGTATGGGTGGGGGGGTTAGGGGGTGGTGGTGGGGGGGGGGGGTTGTCTGAGGGCGGCGTACCCCTCTCCTGTGTTTGGGTCCAGTGAAAAGCCGGATCGTGGGAGCGGTGCGTTTCTGAATGCAAAAGGCCTCGGTGCAGGAAAAGCGATGCAGCAGAACAAATAGGCTTTTTACCGCATCCTCATTCTGTCCAGCCTGAGGACAGAGACAAGCAGGGTGTGTGTGTGTGTGTGTGTGTGTGTGTCTAGGTCTCTAAGGGTATGCTGATGTAAGTGTGGGTACATGCATTTGTGTGCAAGTAACCTATGTGTGTGTGTGTGTGTGCGTGTTTGTGTGTGTGTATGTATACATGCTTCTACAGGTATGTTGTGTATCTGCATGCTTTTTTGTGTGTGTGTGTGTGTGTGCATGTGTGTGTGATTGTATCTAGGCTTTTAAGGGTACAGTGACGTAAGTGTGTGTGTATTCTTCCTTTGCATGTATTTGAGGATATATTGGTATGTGTGAACATGCCTCTGTGTGCATGCATGTATGTGTGTGTGTGTGTTTTTTTTATCTAGGCTCCTGAGGGTATATTGATGTAAGTGTGTGTGCATTCTTCTGTATGCATATAAATGTGTGTGTTGCACAAACGCTTCATTATTAGCAAATTAGCATTAGTGTAATGCATTAGTGTGTGTGTGCGTGTCCTTGTGTTCTGCATCTAAGTAAGTGTGTTTGAATGTGCGTGTGTTGCATCTCTCGGTCTTATTCTCATTGTCGTGAATGGGATCTAGCCAATCAGATCCACCGTCCAATCAGATCACAGCAGGAGATTCAGACTCGTTCATCCCTCATCCATGAACAATAGATTTTTGTGTTTTTATTTGAAATGAAGCTTAATACGTAGAGAAAGTTTCCTAACCCCAGGAGCAATTAAAACCCACTCAAACCCCACAATGGAAAAGCAAAAACCCATGGCTTTTTTTTTTTTTTTTTTTTACATCAGATGAAACTTTAATGAATCCCCGTGGGGAAATCGGTTCATCGGCTATGAATCTGAGAAGAAAGCTGTTTTTTGGCTTTTTGAAAGATAAAAAGGTTTTCGCTCGACCGCACTGGCGTTTTTCCGTTCCAATGACGACTTCTTCTCAAGTGGGATTTTCTATACGTGCGTTTGAGGAGTTTCCTTGGAAGCCCATTTAAAACTCATTACAGAGTTTCAGAAGAGGCACGGTGGTCCATCTGAATGTAAGGCTGCTTTTCAAAGTCAGAAAACATTTTGACGTTGAATAGATAGGACGGCTTGTACCAGCGCTGAAAACCGGCCAAAAAGAAAGTCGAGACGACGTCTGCAGTCGTTCAGAGCTGCTACCTGCATCGCTTTGACCTAAAATATCTCTCTGATATCAGTTCAAACCAAAGCAGTTTTAACATGAAGTTTTACCATGAAAATCATCATTGTTCTTGTTTTGGTTGATGTTGAATTTCAAACTGTCAAATGCTTGCTATGAAATCCCTGAGAAGTTTAGTTTTCAGAGAAATAAAGTTTTGATCCAACAGTAGAGTTACACATACTGTACTTCTGATGATATGAAACCCTGCTGGAGTGTCCTTGAGCAAGACACTGAATCCCTTCCAGCTCCAGGACTGCTGCTCTGTAGCTGAGCCTGACCTCTGACCTCCCTGTGGATCGATGCAACATAAAGTATCACATTCACAGAACTTCAAAATAAAAGAAGTTTCCCTGTCAAAAGTATTTTTCCTGGCAAAGACCTTTCATTTTATGCTTGATTTGTATATATAGTACACAGGATTTGATGTAGCTATTCTGTGTGTGATCACTTTTTGAGATGTGAACTGATATCTAGGTGTTGTTTGAGACAATAATACTAGATGTTACCTTCACATATAAGTGTATTTTTATGGTGAAATGCCAATGTTTCAGGCGCTAAATCGGCAATTCTCTCTCTCCCGTGGGTAAAAATCAAATGTAGGTGAACATCTTTGGATGTTTTGCAGTGTTGCACTTTAGTTCGACTCCCCCCCCCCCCCCTCTCTCTCTCCCTCTCCATCGCTGCTCTCTCACCCATTTCATCGCATTTTTCAAACTCGCGGGGCAGGCGGAGAGGGACTGAAACTGGGGGGTAGCGTCACCCTTTAACCTCCTCCATCATTACAAACCCATGTTAGGCAGCCAAGCATTTCTCAGACCCACAGGACTTGATTTTAAATTCTAGTCGAGATCCCAAGGTTTGCAAAGATGCCAAATATGTCATGATGAATTACAAGGAAATGTGTATAAAATGATGCTCAAGACATGGCGCAACCATTAAAAATCCCATCTTGGGTTTGAATATTTCACGCAATATAAGCAGCTGTAGCTTTAATGAAGCGCTGGAACGAGCAGATACAGAATATGACTCTTTCAGACAGTATGGACAAAGTTTTTCTTCTAATTTTGAAGCTATTTAAGAGGAAATTTAAGGGAAAAGTCAGGATGCAAGGGGTTAAACTAGGGTTTCGATCACCTACGTTGAAACCTGGCATGGATGCTAGAGGAAAGGGGGGTGGGGGTGAAAGTGGGCGTGTCACTGGGGCTTTGAAGTGGGCGGTTCCCCTCAGAGTCAAACTGAGCAGAGCAGACTCTGGGTCACTGCACATACCAGTTTGTGAGGTTTGATTGATTATTCATAGGCTGCTGATTTAGTGCCAAAGTCAGTTTGTTGCGTAATTATCATGACAAAAAAACTGGTATAATAGAGGGAGTGACTTTTGGAGGAGGAAATATTTGCAGTGTAATAACTGACAAACAAAGGTGGTGCAACAATAAACTAATAGACCAGACACCAAAAATGTATCAGAAACATTTAAAGATGCCATGTGTAGCTTTTTAAACACCCAATACTTTGTTATAATTACCGTAAACAAATGAGTCCATGTTGGAGTCGATTGGTCTCCTCTATCTCACTCCAGTAGTATTGTTAGTTCTAGTGTTTCTCCACATTAAGACTACATTTCCCATAAGCCCTGTTGCCTCCTCCCCCTCCTCCCTGTAGAAGGATCAACATGTTGGAAGTGACTTCTCCATCTTCCTTTCTCTCCTTCCACCATCTGCTGCCAGAAACTCTTTCAGCTTTAGCTCCGTTTGCTCTGGAAGAACAGAACCTCTTCCTGTTTTGTGCCATAAAGCGATCCAGCAGATTTCCCTCCAGATCCACCAGGTAGAGAAACAATGGAGGATGCAGAGTAGAGACTGAGAGAGGCTGACAGGCTGATGCTGATGGTCTGGTTTGTTTACGGGAATTGTACTAATGTCTCTAAATTAATATGGCATTGATTTATTGATATTAAAATGATACAGATCGCACCTTTAAGGAAACTTCTGGCTATTTTTAACTCTTGGCTTTTCTTTGGAAGAGTCAATCTGATGATCTTAGTCCGGCAAAATCACTGTCATCTTTTAACTCATCTCTCAAAACATATTTTTCCACATCAATATAATTTGGAAACTCTGGTTTTAGATCGACTTTGTGATTATTTTAACACAGTTATCACAGTAATTTGGGAATGCAGTATACAGTATTGTTTGCAGACGAGAAATCCGGAGTGGATTTGTCTTGGCGGAGGGTGAGACGAGGCTTCTTGTTGTTTGAGAAGAACGAAAAAGGAAAATAAATGAGCCTCTGACTCGGGGGGCTGCGGAGGACTTAACCTTTGGTACAATAATAACCAACTGCTAAGCTGATTGATGTCAGAACTACAAAAGGAATGCTGCAAAGCCCTTGAAGCGGCGATCTCAGCGCACTAATTGAAAAATATCTGCTTCTGAAAAAATCTTCCCAGGCTTATAATGAGCTCAGAACGCACAAGCTCAAATTAGTTTGCTGGGGAAATCGTGTGAATTGTCAAACCTCGGCAGAGTTACCGGCGCTTCAGCAGTGAAATCTATAATTAACGTCTATCCAACTGGGGGAAAAGCAACCTAAAAATACTCAGAGAAGTTTTCGCTAGAGACTTGCATTCTGGGTGAAGCGCTCAGTCTCCAAGACAACTGGAACGGTTTGGAGCATTCCCACTGCCTGAAAACATGCAGATAGAGAGAGAGAGAAGCGGGTTACTGGGCAGGAAAAACAAATGAAATTAAGTTGCTTTTGCTCGGATTCTTCAAAGATCACAGAGATGGGTGGAATAGATAACTGTGCGGTCGGACAAATGCTCGAGATTCAAGATTGGAAACCATATTAAACACAGGTTGGCGGGATTGTTTCTGGGTGGAACTTGGAGTGAATACACAAGAGACGCATTAAAGCTGCACAAAGCAAGATTTTTATGTAAAAATAAACCCACCCTATCAGACTAAATCATGAAATGGAGCCACAAAAGACAAGTCCCATCTCCACTAATTGAGATGCTGGAGATTCACCCTGTTTTCCTCAAATTAAATTCTGGAGTCAGTTATGGACAATTCTGCCAAGAAAAACTGATGAATCCAAACTTGAGAGTGAAATCCAAACGTTTGTCCAGAGAAAGCTGGACTCTCCAACGTTAGATCTTCTCCTCTCTCTTTGGTTTCTTTGGTATAAAGCATCTCAGACCGGCTGGTCGGTAAACATGAGCAAGCTGTGAGACGTTTACTGACCTCACTGCACAGGATTTCTGGGTATTGAAGTTCAAATTTTTCAAACAGTTACCTCTTGGTGCCATTTGGAGCCATGAATGTGCAAAGTTGCCTGGTGCAACTTTAACAGGAAATTTGCTTAAAAAAAGGAAATTTGTTTAAAAGTAATCTATTTACTAATTAGACACACAGGGTGTGTATCAATACTGTTTTTTGAAAAACAGTATTTACCAACAAAGTAAGAAAGTTTTTTCTCTTTTTTTGAGGCTTTGTTTTCACCCCTGTCTATCTGTTTTTCTGTTTGTTAGCAGGATTCCTCAAAAAGTTACAGATTTTTGAGTTGAAATCTGGCGGACAGATCGATCAGTTGGTTAGATTTTGGTGATGATCTGGATCTGGGATTTCTGTCATTAGATGATTTTGGGTTTTTTTAGCCATAACTATTACGCGGCGTTCATGAGCTGGTGGCAAAATCCGACATCTAGGACTTCCAAGTCGGCTGCTAAACAGCGTTGCTTCCACACACTGTATTATAGGAAAATCAAACCTGGAAGACAAACAATAAACAAACATAAAGTGTTACAGAGGCTGCAGCTTTGACAGTTGGAGTATTGTGTTCTACTGAGATATTTCTAATTTAATAAGTACATTCATAAAAGACTCTTTTAATAA
Organism: Centroberyx affinis; assembly: GCF_046629955.1. Lineage (NCBI taxonomy): Eukaryota > Metazoa > Chordata > Actinopteri > Beryciformes > Berycidae > Centroberyx > Centroberyx affinis. Next base: position 29,494 of record NW_027279444.1, read on the forward strand.
ACTCCTAGCAGTGAGTATGACTGAGTCCTGCTTTCTTTTGAGTTTTCTGGCCATTGTTGATGGGAAAATGGGAGTATTGAGTGATGGAGGCTGTTGAAAGCCGGGAGACAGAAAGCCTCATCTCCATCTCCCTTCTCCCTCTATACAACATGAGGCCCAGGCCGGGCTGCCAGGCAGAAGTTAGCTTGTTCTGTCAGGGTGTGTGTGTGTGTGTGTGTGTGTGTGTGCGTGTGTGTGTTTGTGTGTGTGTGTGTGTGTCCTCAGAGGCCAGGGGAGGACCGGCGGAGCCTCGTCCCCCTTGCTGAAAAGACACAAGGGAGAGTTCAAAGGAATCCTGGAACCGCTGTGTTGAACGAGGGGTATTATCACACACACACACACACACATACTGGTCTCCATGTTGGATGGGGACCAACTTTCTGATCATCACTTGTGGGTACCACCCTTTCTAAAGGTTCTAGAGGTATGAAAAAAATCAGGTACACTAACCATAGCTTTGTTAGCTTATACACGACTTCAAATCACTGAATTGATGAAGTAATGACTTGACCATGCTAAATGGGGACTTATGAAAAATCGAGTGAACATGGCTGATGGGGACCTCATTTACATATATTTTGCATAATTCACACAAATTCCCATTTGATTAGTGGGGACCTTGCAACAAAAATAAGTGTATTACTATATTGAAATGGCATATGATGTGCATGTATATTGCGGAAATCCTCAGATTATTGCATTCGTTAAAAAAAAGTTTAATCTACAACTAAGTAGAATTAAAAGATACAGTAGTAGTACATGACCGTTCAGATTTTGAAATGGCTTGGTTGTTCATAGATGATGTAAATGTAGCATGAGGCCTGCACATGGTGCTAGTGATGCAAAGCACCACTCTTGCATAGAACACCTAGTGCTGTGCATGTAGCCATCTTCACAACATTGCAGATTTTAGGTTTGATAAGAATATCAGGGTGTTTGAAGTTAATATTTATGGATGAAGTAGTGAAAGGCTATCTCTATTCATTACGTATGAAGGATTGAAAGAGTAGTGAATTATTGTCTGGATATTTTCCAACCCATATCTGCCACACAACAAGTCAAACCTTTAAAGTCAAACCATCTTGACCAGGACTCCCTGGCAGAAGATTGTATCTCAATGGGACCTTCCTGGTTAAATAAAGTATAAATAAAAAATAAAATTTAAACCCTTGTACTTTCCACTGTTTGAGCTATTCTTTCTTTAATTCTCACACAGGCACAACCATTTTGTTTTCTAGTTTTTACCTCAGTCAACCACTGTTAATCACCTAACTACTACTCAATCACCTGACACTTAGTACCACCATAATAAAACTACTACTAACTACTAACTGAACTCAAATACATGAAACTCACATTTAAATTGTACAATTCAATGTTTAATGAGTTCAACTTCACAAATGAACTCAACAAATGAAGTAAAATAAACCTCCAAAACAATGAAACTCCTGTTGCTTGAGTTTTAAAATGGGAATCCACATATAAAAAAAAAATGGAAACATAACTTTCACATATGCTTCCTTTCAAATAACTCACTGCCATTTTTGGCTATTATTGGCACTTCAGAGCAAAACAATTTAATGCAAAACATTCAAATGCTTTTTAAAAGGTAGGAAATATGTTCAACATGTTCAGTAGACCTTTTGCTGAGACATGCGAATGTAAACAAAAACTGCCATCCCAGAGAGTTGGTAATCTTCACACTATTGACGTTGCCATTTCCTTTTGTAGGCCATAATGCGGTTATGAACATAGAATTTCAGGTTCTGCCAGTCCCGGTTCTTAAGAGCTTCTGGTTCAGCCCTTAAACATTTCTCACAGTCACTCTTTGCTGGTACAATACAAGATGTGATGAATCGATTCATGTGCCTTTCCACCGCCTGCACCTCTGTCTGCTGCCAGGGTGTTTTCGTCTTCTGGGTAGCTTCACCTTAAAGTGGGCAGAAAAACACATTTGTAATTGAAAGGATTAGAAAGGGTGTCTGCTGGAATTCCGATAATTTCTGAATCCTATATCAGTATACAGTATATGCCAGCATCTACAGTACAAGTAAAATTATTTGCACTCTACCTATGGATAGAATTACATTGTCAGTCAAACACTGATTTGTGCATTCTGCCACTTGGACTGAAATGAACACTGGGGAAAAGGAAAAGATGATGAGGACCATTTTTTCCTATAAGCCATACATATTGTGTTGTCTTAAAAAAGAAATTGTTAAATCTGATCACTGTAGTGGGCTCACTTTTTATACATTCATGAAAATAATATTAATTTATAATTTTTCAAACTAAATTTTCAGGAAGAAACAGTATTTATCATGTTCTTATCAACATTTTAGATCCTGTGCTTGCAGGAGTTTGGCGCAAAGTTGCTACAGTGGACATTAAGCAAAAAATGATGAGTGAAATAAATCCATCTAGTTATTCTACTATGTAGTATGTCCAAAGAATTATATAACACATTACAACCATTAAACAAGTACTACTATGGTGATTATGGCTTTAGCAACTTTAGCTCTGTTGATATTAAAGCTACTTGAAACACTTGCATTAGCTCTAACATGAGTTGCTTCTACAGTATGAGTAATACTGCACGTTATTACAATGCATCCATCCACTCATTAAACTGCTCCAGCCCCTGTGAGCACCCAGTTCCTTGGTATAGGGGCTGTCCTAAATATTCCACTACCATTAGCCTTCTAGATGCATTACATTAAACTGTTTGACTGTACTGATTCACACTAGATTACCATCACAATAAGCTTCCTTATTTCTTTTAGCTGGTTAAAAACACAAAAACAAACAAAGCATGACTATGACAGACTCTAGAATAAAATCTGAAGTGATAAACATGAATGTACCTGTGGTGTTTGGACCAGTAGCATCATCCATCTGTGTCTTTGACAGGAGAGAAGGATGTGAGTCCATGGCATTAGCTGTATCGCTGGTCATCTGTTAACACATATTTCACAATGACAATATTTTAGACTATGAAAACATAAGAAACAAATGGTAAATTTGATGTAAAAAGAGCATAACACACAATTAGATTGATGACTTGTTCAGACAAATCTCTGAGATGAGATGCATGCCAATATACACCAGACTTCAGAGAAAAAACCTCAAATTCATATTAAAATATTTCTTCTTGCCCATCCAAGCTCTATCTGCGTTCACACTTCTTGAATAAAACAGGCTTTGTGGGGACATTTCACACACAATGTTACAGTTCCTTGTGGGGACCAGTTGCCTCTGTTGTGTCCAAAGTCAAACACTGACTGAAGGTGTCCCCACAGCACACCTTCAGTCAAACACTGACTGAAGGTGTGCTGTGGGGACGTCGTGAGTGTCCATAATATAGTGATAATTAACCAAGAAAAAAATCCCTATGAAGGTTAAAATCTGTCCTAAATATCCCACTACCATTAACCTTCTAGATGCATTACATTAAACTGTTTGACTGTACTGATTCACACTAGATTACCATCACAATAAACTTCCTTCTTTATTTTAGCTGGTTAAAAACACAAAAACAAAAAAGCATGACTATTGAGAGACTCTAGAATTAAATCTGAAGTGATAAACATGAATGTACCTGTGGAGGAGTGTTGTTTGGACCAGTAGCATCATCCATCTGAGTCTTTGACAGGAGAGAAGGATGTGAGTCCTTCTTCATCATGGCATTAGCTGTATCGCTGGTCATCTGCAAACACATATTTCACAATGACAATAATTTAGAATATAAAACCATAAGAAACAAATGGTAAATTTGATCTATACACAACATAACATGCAATTAGATTGATGACTTGTTCAGACAAAATCTCTGAGATGAGATGCATGCCAATATACACCAGACTTCAGAGAAAAAACATCAAATTCATATTAAAAATATTTCTTCCTGCCCATCCAAGCTCTGTCTGTGTTCACACATCTTGAATAAAACAGGCTTTGAGGGGACATTTCACACACAATGTTACAGTTCCTTGTGGGGACCAGTTGTCTCAGTTGTGTCCAAAGTCAAACACTGACTGAAGGTGTCCCCACAGCACACCTTCAGTCAAACACTGACTGAAGGTGTCCCCACAGCACACCTTCAGTCAAACACTGACTGAAGGTGTGCTGTGGGGACGTCGTGAGTGTCCAGAATATAGTGATAATTAACCAAGAAAAAAATCCCTATGAAGGTTAAAATCTGTCCTAAATATCCCACTACCATTAACCTTCTAGATGCATTACATTAAACTGTTTGACTGTACTGATTCACACTAGATTACCATCACAATAAACTTCCTTCTTTATTTTAGCTGGTTAAAAACACAAAAACAAAAAGGCACGACTATGAGAGACTCTAGAATTAAATCTGAAGTGATAAACATGAATGTACCTGTGGAGGAGTGTTGTTTGGACCAGTAGCATCATCCATCTGAGTCTTTGACAGGAGAGAAGGATGTGAGTCCTCCTTCACCATGGCATTAGCTGTATCGCTGGTCATCTGTAAACACATATTTCACAATGACAATATTTTAGAATATGAAAACATAAGAAACAAATGGTAAATTTGATGTAAAAAGAGCATAACACACAATTAGATTGATGACTTGTTCAGACAAAATCTCTGAGATGAGATGCATGCCAATATACACCAGACTTCAGAGAAAAAAACACAAATTCATATTAAAATATTTCTTCTTGCCCATCCAAGCTGTGTCTGTGTTCACACATCTTGAATTAAACAGGCTTTGTGGGGACATTTCACACACAATGTTACAGTTCCTTGTGGGGACCAGTTGCCTCTGTTGTGTCCAAAGTCAAACACTGACTGAAGGTGTCCCCACAGCACACCTTCAGTCAAACACTGACTGAAGGTGTGCTGTGAGGACGTCGTGAGTGTCCATAATATAGTGATAATTAACCAAGAAAAAAAATCCCTATGAAGGTTAAAATCTGTCCTAAATATCCCACTACCATTAACCTTCTAGATGCATTACATTAAACTGTTTGACTGTACTGATTCACACTAGATTACCATCACAATAAACTTCCTTCTTTATTTTAGCTGGTTAAAAACACAAAAACAAAAAAGCATGACTATTGAGAGACTCTAGAATTAAATCTGAAGTGATAAACATGAATGTACCTGTGGAGGAGTGTTGTTTGGACCAGTAGCATCATCCATCTGAGTCTTTGACAGGAGAGAAGGATGTGAGTCCTTCTTCATCATGGCATTAGCTGTATCGCTGGTCATCTGCAAACACATATTTCACAATGACAATAATTTAGAATATAAAATCATAAGAAACAAATGGTAAATTTGATCTATACACAACATAACATGCAATTAGATTGATGACTTGTTCAGACAAAATCTCTGAGATGAGGTGCATGCCAATATATTCCAGACTTCAGAGAAAAAACATCAAATTCATATTCAAATATTTCTTCATGCCCAGCCAAGCTCTGCGTTCACACTTCTTGAATAAAACAGGCTTTGTGGGGACATTTCACACACAATGTTACAGTTCCTTGTGGGGACCAGTTGTCTCAGTTGTGTCCAAAGTCAAACACTGACTGAAGGTGTCCCCACAGCACACCTTCAGTCAAACACTGACTGAAGGTGTGCTGTGGGGACGTCGTGAGTGTCCAGAATATAGTGATAATTAACCAAGAAAAAAATCCCTATGAAGGTTAAAATCTGTCCTAAATATCCCACTACCATTAACCTTCTAGATGCATTACATTAAACTGTTTGACTGTACTGATTCACACTAGATTACCATCACAATAAACTTCCTTCTTTATTTTAGCTGGTTAAAAACACAAAAACAAAAAGGCACGACTATGAGAGACTCTAGAATTAAATCTGAAGTGATAAACATGAATGTACCTGTGGAGGAGTGTTGTTTGGACCAGTAGCATCATCCATCTGAGTCTTTGACAGGAGAGAAGGATGTGAGTCCTCCTTCACCATGGCATTAGCTGTATCGCTGGTCATCTGTAAACACATATTTCACAATGACAATATTTTAGAATATGAAAACATAAGAAACAAATGGTAAATTTGATGTAAAAAGAGCATAACACACAATTAGATTGATGACTTGTTCAGACAAAATCTCTGAGATGAGATGCATGCCAATATACACCAGACTTCAGAGAAAAAAACACAAATTCATATTAAAATATTTCTTCTTGCCCATCCAAGCTGTGTCTGTGTTCACACATCTTGAATTAAACAGGCTTTGTGGGGACATTTCACACACAATGTTACAGTTCCTTGTGGGGACCAGTTGCCTCTGTTGTGTCCAAAGTCAAACACTGACTGAAGGTGTCCCCACAGCACACCTTCAGTCAAACACTGACTGAAGGTGTGCTGTGGGGACGTCGTGAGTGTCCAGAATATAGTGGTAATTAACCAAGAAAAAAATCCCTATGAAGGTTAAAATCTGTCCTAAATATCCCACTACCATTAACCTTCTAGATGCATTACATTAAACTGTTTGACTCTACTGATTCACACTAGATTGCCATCACAATGAACTTCCTTCTTTATTTTAGCTGGTTAAAAACACAAAAACAAAAAAGCATGACTATTGAGAGACTCTAGAATTAAATCTGAAGTGATAAACATGAATGTACCTGTGGAGGAGTGTTGTTTGGACCAGTAGCATCATCCATCTGAGTCTTTGACAGGAGAGAAGGATGTGAGTCCTTCTTCATCATGGCATTAGCTGTATCGCTGGTCATCTGTTAACACATATTTCACAATGACAATATTTTAGAATATAAAATCATAAGAAACAAATGGTAAATTTGATCTATACACAACATAACATGCAATTAGATTGATGACTTGTTCAGACAAAATCTCTGAGATGAGGTGCATGCCAATATATTCCAGACTTCAGAGAAAAAACATCAAATTCATATTAAAAATATTTCTTCCTGCCCAGCCAAGCTCTGCGTTCACACATCTTGAATAAAACAGGCTTTGTGGGGACATTTCACACACAATGTTACAGTTCCTTGTGGGGACCAGTTGTCTCAGTTGTGTCCAAAGTCAAACACTGACTGAAGGTGTCCCCACAGCACACCTTCAGTCAAACACTGACTGAAGGTGTGCTGTGGGGACGTCGTGAGTGTCCATAATATAGTGATAATTAACCAAGAAAAAAAATCTCTATGAAGCTTAAAATCTGTCCTAAATATCCCACTACCATTAACCTTCTAGATGCATTACATTAAACTGTTTGGCTGTACCGATTCACACTAGATTACCATCACAATGAACTTCCTTCTTTATTTTAGCTGGTTAAAAACACAAAAACAAAAAAGCATGACTATTGAGAGACTCTAGAATTAAATCTGAAGTGATAAACATGAATGTACTTTTTACCTTTGGTCAAAATCTGTGTTTTTTTATATGTACTTTATAAATAAATTTCACTTAAATGTAACTTCACTACAAATATTGATCCTGAAGTCATCATAGCAAAATAAAAACCATACATTTAAAAAAGCTAAACTATTATTAACAGAATCAATTTCACCACACCCCCTCCGAGAGCAATCAATTAGTCTTTTTTCGTTTGCATAAACTCCTTCACACTGAATTGCATGACAACACTAACACTAGCTAGTTGTAAAAACAGACTAAAACATTTTTGATTAGATGGTTAGGCCTGCACTTAGCCTCTACCTAGCCTCGAGCTAACTACCTATCCTGCAAAGTAATGAGAGCTAATTAACCTAATTTGAGGGTTGAACACTGGTTATACTGGTTTGTCATACAAATGTGCTTACCTTGTGTTTCACTTTTGCTCCTCTGCACAAGTTCTTAGCTCCTTAGCTGGCATCTCCTGGAAATAATCTTCTCCCTTGTCCACCGTGTAGATTGCCACCTTTAAATGTCCGCCTGAAAATGTGTTATTGCTGCTGAAATCCTTCCTAAGGAGGACCAGGAAGTGGGCGGTACCCAACCATATTTGGAATGTGTGTGTGTGTGAAGCAGTGAGTGCATTACCAGCTGGAAACTATAAGGGGGCGCAACCGAGCACTCCACACACACACACACTGACCGGTAAACGTGTGTTATGGGCCAATGCTAAAAACCACACAGGCACCTTCAGACTCGCTCCTGCATTCATTTAAAAGGGTTTTCCTCATGGGGACCTGATTTTTTGTCCCCACTCCGCAACAGGTCCCCATGACGTGACTGTGTAAACAGATTCTTGTCCCCACAATGTGATGATTACCAGAACACACACACACACACACACACACACACACACACACACACACACACACACTCCTGAGTAAATGCATGTAGGCTATATCCCCACTGAAATGTGCATGCAGGCTTTTATTTTCACACAAATGCAAATACATATAAATATATACACACACAATGATATACAGTAAATACACACACATAAACACATACATGCACACACACACACACACATACACACACACATACACCCTCTCATTCTCTCTCTCTCACACACACAGAAATAGACTCTCTCATACACACACAGGCATGCACACATACACACACACTGTGTCTCTTTCTCTCTCTCTGTCACTCATACACACACTCACAGACACACACACACACACTCATGCTTGTTAGCAAGCTAGGCACACACATAGACAAATACAGATTCTCTCTCTCTCTCTCACACACACACACACACACACACACACACACACACACTTGTTAGCGAGCAGAGCCTGTCTGAAGACCACAATAGAGTCTCTCCTCATGGTATTGATGCTGCTCCCTCATTCATATTGAAATCATGTAATAACGCCTTGCTCAGTGGCAAAGTAAATCCCCATTCTCACACTCACATCTTTCATACCCAATTAAATTCAAAGTTTTCGTGAAGTAAAAAAAAAGAAAAGAAAAGTATGCCTTTGTCCAGTGATTATTGTGATGGAAATTTTCAGGGCCAGAAATTTCTTGGAAAAATCCACCCTAAGACACTTTGACACTGTTATTGCTATTGGTGAAGTACTTCGCATTCCTGGCTCCATCTAGTAGCTTGTTGTATTTTTCTTCTTGGTGGATATCTGGCCAATCGTAGACGAGGTGACGTCACCTCCAGATGTTTCCAGTGGAGTTTGATATGAGAAAATGTTTCAGGATGTAAAACCTCAGCGGTAAACGTCAGGTTTTGGTGTCAGTCCCTCAGAATCAAAGAGCGAGGGCTTCTTTCTAGAGCCGCCATTTTGCACCAAGAAGACGTTCAACAATCACACAGGGAGAAATCCATCGTAGAAGAAGACGTCGGGTTAAGAAGACCAGTGAACTGAACAACATTTCAACAGTCTGACAGTCTGACCAAGGCTTTAAAGAAAGTATGGCTGTTGTCCTGTGAACGTTGAAGGACTATGTGTTCTTCTTTGGGTTGAGAAATTCCACCACCCTTGGTCTTATGAAACCTCTTCTAAACCCAATTGGATGAACAGAAAAATTCCTTGTGGTCAAGCTGAAAACAAAGCTTTCTTAGTCTTCCCTGAAAACATGACATTTTGGAGATGCATGGGTTTTCACCGGACAGCGATGTTATGATTCTTATCGTAGGAGGGAGAGTTAGAACAGACTGATCACTTCTTGTCCAAACAGCGGTGTGGGGAAGCCAACTGTTCTGGCTGCACTCTGCTGTCTGCTGCAGGATTATATTCAGTGTTAATGGGTGACGATGCTTCACTAACGCACCGCCAGAAACATCCAGAAACAAGCAGCTGCCATATAAGAATGAAACAGGAGCAGATAAAAGTGCAGGGAACTTTGGATTTAAAGGATAATAACCGCTGTTTTTTTTTTGTGCCAAGTTCGTGCCAATGGTCCAGGTTCCTCTCTGCTCATCCTCATTTGTTCTTGTCCAGTATGAAAAACAACTTCCACAGAGTGAGACACGCACAGGAAAGAAATGGAAGTCTCCGCCAGGAAATAATCCCTCAAAAACAAACTTTACTGTCACTTCCATGTCTTCTTATTTAGGACGTCTTTGTTAGCCGGGACAGTGACTCATTTCAGGCTAGGTTTGACACCGTAAAGTTTGTATTTTAAAAATGATGAGGTAACACTTTACAATAAGGGTACATTAATTAAGGGTTAGTTAATGCTTAATAAACATTAACTAACCCTTAATTAACAGTTAACTAATGTGTCTGGTAATCATTTACTTTTGGTGTTCATGTTAACTAAGGTATTAATTTATACATTATTTAATAGTCATCTTTATAAACTATTAAACAATGTATAAATTAATACCTTAGTTAACATGGACACCATTAGTAAATTACACATTAGCTAACTGTTAATTAAGCATTAACTAACCCTTAACTTAGTGTACCCTTATTGTAAAGTGTTACGATGATGAAATGATGAAAAACGAGTAAATGTTAAAAAAATATGGCATGCATTGCAAAAAGATTGGACAAAATGTAAACTAGACACAGACAGAAGTAAACAAGCTTTAACTCTAAATGACAACAGTCTTCTCCTTTAACACAGACGCATGAGTAACTGATGGTGATTGGCTACTGGCAGACGCATGGCGGTCAGTTTTTGGGGCGTTGAGCATTTGTCTTGATCTTGACTCAAACCACAAACCTGCAGGATCATAAGAGTTGAAATCGGCATTGCGTTATGATCTACTGCTTGAAGAGGATCCAGTGGGATATTTCACTTTTGCCAGTGAAAAGTTTTGTAGGGTAAATTCGTATAGATCATTTAAAAGTGTAATTTCTGAGTAGTTCTTGTCAAGTCCGCTTAAATTTCATTCAACTTTTTCTTCGCTGTAGTGTGGATCATTCCCATGTTAAATCTTTTGAATAAAGACATTTCAGTGGTTTTGTCGAGCTCCTCTTACACATCCCAGTTTCAGAATAAAATCCCTATACGACTGAGCAGCGGTTTGTTCGGAAACTCTGGCAGCTCAACTATCCAGTAATTATTATTCTACAGTAGGCTAACCGATGTGTAAAACTCCCTGCGCAGAATAAGAATAATAGACAGGGAGTCTCTTAGGATGAGAGATTTCAGACAGCGGCTTCCCTGCCAAAATAATTATCTGCGCAGGAGAGACTCTCCCAGTCGCTCGGTGCCAAGTCGCTGTCCGTACAGAAAGACCAGATTCATCCCAGGTCTTCCTCCCAAACCGCATATCGCTGCTGCTGGACGACAACCAGGTATCTGCAGAAGTTTTTCAAGAAAGGAAGAAACGGATGTGTAACTTCTAATTGACGCAGATGTATTTCTGATATGGCACCACTGGGTTTTAAACAGGTTTCAAGCGTCCAGCGGGGATGAAACTTACAGTAACACTTTCTATGAAGCCAGTGTCTATAATACATTATAATCATACTTCTAACACATTACAATGCCATCATAATGCATTATAAGTATAGTTATAATCATGCATGGACAGTTATAATGTTTTATAACATTATAAACACATTACTTAGAATCTGTTATAAAGCTTTTTCATTACCACTTAAATTAAAAGCTTTGTAACAGATTATGTAATGTTATAAAACATTATAACTGTCTATGCATGATTATAACTATACTTATAATGCATTATGATGGCATTATAATGTGTTATAAGTATGATTATAATTTATTATAGACACGGGCTTCATAGAAAGTGTTACGGCACATAAATAACTTCATAGGCTTTAAATTCAAGTGAGAAAAACACCAACGTTGCAGTGATGTGGTTTTTCCTGCGACAGCAACGAAACACAACGTCAGAGTCTCCCGGACCAGATGGTTTTTGGCAGGAGGAGGAATCCACTTCGGGTTCAAGGTGAGTTTGTTGACGGGAATAAAATGTTCCCCTTTTGCCACAGGCATCGGCATTCACAGCCGCCGGGGCGCTGATGGAGTTATGGACTCCGTCCCACATCACACACACATACTGTGTCCTTGTTTTGTCCCTGGGGGTGGGGTTGGGGGGGGGGGGGGTGGCTGTGCCCACTCCTGTGCCTGTTTCTGGTCAATCGCAACTCAGTGTAAAGCCACAGCACCTTCAGTCAACATGGAAGTTTACAGTAGTCTCACCAACATTTTGTCAGCACCAACTTTGAAGGCACATTCACATCTAGAACAATAACTATAAAGATAACTATAAACTATAACGATACATTGTTGCCGAAGCATTTACACTACAACGATATCTGTGATCAGTTTCCTCTGCAGTGACCTACCGAATGCTCCGCCCCCTTCTTTCTTACAGCTTTAATTTGATTGGTTGAAAATGTTTTATCGTTGTCTTTGCATCCAGAAAAATCGCTCTGAGATCAAACCAAGAAGTTATAGTTATCGCTTTGAATGTTTTTATAGTTATAGATGTAGTGGGAACACATTTAAATCATTTTATAGTTATAGCTATCTTCATAGTTATTGTTCTATCATGTTGTGGACATTAATAATGTGAACATTACATTACAGCGTTCCCATACTTACTATGACATCAAATTAAAGGACTTTTCAATGGATTTAAAGGTCTTGAAATTCAAATTGAAATTCAAGGACTCAAAATTGGCATGTTTTGGAGTCAGAATTAGACATCATAGAAGCCTCATTTTGTTTATTCATGATCTTGTCAAGTCAAGAAATCATGTTGAAATCTTTCATTTTCAAACTGCAGATCTCCAGCTCAGGGTTTTCCTCAGGATGTGAAGTGTTAAGTGTCGATTTAGATGCTAAATCAAGTACTTTCAAGGCCGTCCATTCATTTTCAAAAACAAGGCCATGTTTTGTTTTTCCTCAAATTCACAAACTTTAAAGGATTTTCAAAGCCGCTGTTACATTCCTCCACTATGAATGAATAATTATGTGACAACAGCAGGAATTAGACTCAACATTTTCACCTGTTGGTCAGGGTTAGTTAACGGTTCAGTTGAGGCAGCTAAAACAGTTTCATTAAGGTGTATAGGTTGTCAACGGTCACTTTATTTTATTCACAGAATATGTTAGGTACATTAATGTTGAAAAATCTTATTCAAAACCAATAGTTCTAAAGTTTATTCTATATCAAGATGGATTTACAGAAAGTTAAAGAGTTAAACGTGTGAACTTTTGGCATCATTCAAGCTTTTATTTCCTCGTTTTATGTCACTTTTTTTTAATTCACAGAGCATTTTTGGTCCATTAATGTTGAAAAAAAGTAAATAAAATCCTTTAAAACAATACATTGATACTCAAAACTGATAGATTCTACATCAAGAAAATTGGACTTACAGCTTACAGCTACTGAGGCTTCACTAAGAGTTGCTGTTAAAGCCGTCAGTTAAAGGTGTCAAACCCGGCAACTTCTGGCATTACAGCAGTCATTAGGGTTTTACAGATGTAACACCTGACCTGCTGCCTCCCAGCTGTCCTGCCCACCTCCAACAAGCTCAAGATACTTTCCCAACCTGAAACCTACAAGGAGACAAAAAAAAAGACTTGAGTTTCAGATCGCCTCGGGCAGCGCTGTCAAACACGATCATCAACTTTCTGCATCTTACATTCCTCAGATTTGGACATTTCTTGACCTTCGAGACCTCGGTGACAGGTTTGCCTCGAGCTATCTTTTGTTTTCGGCACTTTGGGCAACGTCCAACATGAGACGGAGAGCAGCGAACAGACAGTGCATCTGCAGGGAGAGCCTGATTGGAAGTGATGTCTTCAGAAATAGAGATTTTTTTGGGGGAAAGACATGTTTTGGGAGATGAGTCATGCAGCAGATTTTGGTACACGAGTCGAACCAAAGCCATGAAAAAAAATCCCCTACTTTTGGAAAAGAGTGATACAGCTTTCCTGCTGAAACAACCTTCGTCAGGGTTACAAAATGTCATGCATAGTTGGCAATAAATATATTGAATGACATCCAAAAAAAGGCTCATAGACCGATCATACAAAAATGAAAAGGCCTCTCTTCATTTTTCTATCTAAATCACCTCCTCCTGGGTTAAGAGAGAGCTTCTTGATAGCTACGAAAGAAAGGGAAAAGAAAAGGTGATTTCTATTTCCTTAGAAAACAAAGAGAGGCCTTTTGCATCTTTCATTTTAAAAGCCTTTAAACAAAAAGGATGAAGGAGGAATTTAATTTTAAAATGCAGATTACCCGTTGCATTTCTCTTGACGGGAACTAACAACAAACATTGTTGATTGTTCATTCACATCTGCTGAGAGGCTGTTTGTAGCTCAGCTGATTGGACAGAATCTGACTTTTCAAAAAGTAGTGGGGACAAGATCAGACTTTTTTTTAGATCATATTGTGGGCATTTTGCCTTGAGTAGATAGTGAAGAGAGACAGGTTAGATCAGGAGAGAGAGAGATAACATGTCACGGCTACACCTTAGACCAGTGGTTCCCAACGTGGGGTCCGGGGACCACCAGGGGTCCTTGAGGGGGTTCCAGGGGGTCCCCAGCAAACTGATGAATTGTTAAACTTCGCCATTATTTCATTTGCAAGAAGTTAACACAATTAGAGAATGTAGAAGAATGACTGTTCTGATCATAGTTTCTCTGTTGTCTCTCTACCTACAATACAGATAGTCATGGAATTCTGGACAAAATCGTATCTAACAATAAAAATATTCTGAGCTGTGGGTCTAAGAGACAAAATCTGATCAAATGGGGGTCTGTGGCTCTAATGTGGACTAACCACTGATCCACCAGGACGCCCAAGAATATCTGACTTTTCTCAAACTGATGGGTTCACGTCTCCAGCGTCTCCAGAGTAAAGCCTCTGTCCACAGTAAATACAGACACATGGGGTGCGAGGACAACAGCATCACACCCTTATAATTAGACGTGCTGCAGACACAGTAAAACACAAACCCGAACGTCCCAAACAGTCTCTGAACACCACAGCGGCGATGACACTTCACCTAAATGTAATTTCATCTCAGTTTATTTCAAACAATTCTGCTGCCGGCTGCCAGGAGGCTCGCTGCCAAACGACCGGCGTGAAATATCTTCCACAAACAAACCTGAAACTCTGCACCAGCACATTAGATCAGCTATTCTAGCGGTGAAACTCTAATTGTGGATAATGATCAATTGTCGTGTGTTATTTGAATTCAGGTAATTAGCTGTAATTGCAGAAGCTATTTAATCCAAAGCAGATCTATGCCAATCACAACTCCATTAAGTTTCTTAAGTCTGTACTGTAGCTGTCACTGATGTAGAGTTATCATGTGACTAGTGGTTAATATCCCATAATAACCTGCTCAGAATTTGAAACTCTTAAAAGATGACTGACAGCACAAAATGAAAACAAATTATGCCTTTTTTTTAAGTTTTGATGGTAACTTAAGTCATTGATTGACACTTTACAGCCTGGATCCTCTAGATTTTAGAGATATTGAATAATAACATTCAGGTAATGATCATGCTGCATATATAGCGATTTCTATATATATAGCATACATTTTATGTGTACTATATATTAGGTATCTACATATGTCCAGATTACACATTTAAATTATCACATATTTGTATCCTGTAATCACCATAGGTTACTATATTACATCCCAAATATTACTTCATTCACACTACATTTTGCTCATTTACTGTTTATTTGCACATCTTATGCATCGGTTCATGCTGCTTCACCTGTTTTCATACTTGCACTAACCTGAACGTTGCTCAACTTAGTTTGTATAATACTTTGATGGTCTCCCTTTGCTTTTATTATAAATATTTTGCTTGAATGTTTGAACTTTATATTTGTGTTTTTAGGATAGAAATAAACCTGAACTGATTTAGAAATAAACTTATTGTTTATGACAGATAATAGTGCTGTTTATCCCTAAAGCGATCAGCAGCACTGCACTGCATCAGAGAAAACCAAACCCGTCATGCAGACCTCACTTTTAAACAACTTGCTGTGGAAATCAGACAAACAATTCCCCCCCGGTTCACCTGACCTTTGACCCCGGGGTCACATTTACCGTCAGCAGGTGTGAAGCGGCTCGGCACATTCCGCCGGCCCGGTGATCGGTGTCAGGGTCGACCTGTAGACACGCTCGGCTGCCCGGCCCCGCCTCCCCCCCCCCCCCCCCCGCCTCCGCCCCGCCACCAGCCTGGGAGCACTAGACTAAACGTCTCCACGGTTACCTGGCTTCAAGGCTTTTCATTGGCCGAGGCCAGATGTTCTCTCTGTCCTTTGCTTTGTTTTCAACTAGCAGTTTCTAACACTTAGGCTCCATCTAAATAAACATAAGCCTCTCCTTGTAAACTGTGAAAGAACATTTACTGTTGCTTAGCTGCTCAATTTAAAGTAATAGTCTGTGACATTTTCATATATAATAACTATATAATAACATTATTTACTGAGCGCTTTTCAAAACTAAAGTTACAAAGTGCTTCACAACAAGGAACAAGTACAAGGAATAAAGCATGTAGTGCAAATAAAATGTAATTCACTGTAAAAACAACAGAGCTGAAAGATGCAAACACAAACAAATGAAAATAAATAAAGCAAAATATATAGAAAATATAAAATTAAATAATGAATGAGGCAGCTTGGCTACAATCAGACCAGGATTAAAGGATTAAAACAAAGTGTGTGACAAAATCTGTATCTTCTAAAAATAGTGTTTCCCCAGCAGTGTGTCCTTGTTTTGTCCTCAGTGTGTGTTGTTGTTGTTTTGTAGATTACTGTGAGGGAAATATATACGCTCAGTAAATGATGAGGAGACTAATGTAGAGCCTGACAACTTCCTTGTAGAATCGATGGACACTTGTGGTTTGTGATAATAAGGTCACAAACATGATGAAGTGTGATCTCTGTTCAATATAAGGCAATTAAATAGGCTGGGAAAACGTTTCGAAAAGCCAATGGTGGGAAAGCAATCCACAAAAATTTTAATGATGTTATTTTTTTTTCCCACTGGTGTGAAATCGAGGCAAACTGAGGTAAACACATTTTTAGGGGAAACAAATACTGGCACAAGAAAATATCTGTTTTGCTACTCTCTATCTGGTCATTTTTGGTGTTAATGTGCTTTTTTTTTTGTCTTTCTTGTTCTGTTATGTTTCTGTTTTAACCATGCAAAGCGCTTTTTAACAAAGTGGTTTGTGTTTAATGTCCGTTTTGTTAATACCGACTGCTCTAACACAACAGTGATTCAACCTATATCCAGTTGATGACATCTTTTCCATTGTCTGTTCTAAACAGCAGGTGTCTGGTAGCTCTTTAAACAGAAGAAGAAGAAGAAGAACTGGGTAGTTAGCATGAGCAGCGATAGCCACCATGGCTGAACAGACAAAAAGAGAAACTCAAACTGCATCAAAAAAGAAAATCCAAGGAAAAAGACGTCACATGATCGCTTGGCACCAAAAACGGAGACTAAATAAAAACGAGAATTTCACAGATTGCCCCTTTAAACTCTGGTATTTCACTGTGATGGATGTTAGCTGCGAGTCCATGCCAAAAAACACGTCTCGCACACAAAAGCGGGACCCGTGGCTGCGATACGCCTCGTTTCACTCTTTTGTTGTTGATTCCTATGAACGGAGGCGTCCAATCACGCAAGCTATCCATCACACACACACACACAAACACACACACACACACACACACACACACACGCGCGCACCCTGCAGCTGGAAGACCGTGATAAAAAAACGGCACAAAGACGCCCCTCGGAGACGCTGCGGATGCGTTTTGTATCACATAATTGGAAATGTTGTTCCCTAAACGCACCGTCGAGGATAATTGTCACTTTTTAATCAGTGTGGAAGTGGATGGAAATGAATCCCGGCATCAGCAGCAGTCAATAGAAACGAACACAAAGGAGGAAATTCCATCACACGCCTGTGAACTCTGACCTTTCTTTTCTCTCTCTGTTAGTTTTGTCTTCCTCCTGCCTCAGTCTGCTGATCCCGTTGAAAGCCATTCATGGATTATTACCGAGAAATATGTTGTTTTTTTCCCACTTTTAAATGATCCAACACACCTGGCTGGCAGAGAGATTCATAACACATTTCTGGTTTTTTTTTATACATATATGAACAATTTAATCCCAAAATGCTGCAAATCATAAATGATCCTGTCTACTATTTTATGAGCAAATGTCTTAAGATGGCTCCTAACTTCAATGCTAACCCATAATGTGCTTCACTTTCATGCCAGCAGTCAATATGGGAGAGTGGATGCCATTTTTATTATTATTATTTTTTTAAATCTCATTTTGGAACGAAAAATGTACATGAAAGCTCTTGCAAAAGCATTAGCAGAGAAAAAGAGAGAAAAACGTTCACAAATGCACAGACATATACATGAACACAGATGCATGCAATATTCCTACACACACACACACACACACACACACACACACACACACACTAGATCTGACACAAGAGACACTGAACAGACCGTATGGGAGGAGAGAGCTGCAGCTTTTAGGAGAAATTAAATTCATTCATCCATTCATCATGTTTCTCCCTGCAGGTTTTTCCTTTCTCCTCCACACACAAGTCTGAAGTGAGTTCAGATTGAGCCGCAGAAGGAGCGACAGTTAGAAAATAATAAAATGCGTCAACACAGTCGACCCGTCCAAGTCCGGACCGTCCGTTCATTCCTTCCTGCTCTCCGGGGTCAAACCGCTGAATTCCTGGACGTTCCTCAGCTGACTCTAAACCCCGTTTTGGCGCTCTGTGTGAATACTTCGGCCTCTTGACATTGTTGGCTATCGAATAAGGGGCTTTTTTTCATGTGTGTGTGTTTGTGTGTGTATATGAGTATGTGTCCACATGGTCTAAATGCTTTCCTACCCTGCAAAGAGCAAAATAAGGCGGGAAACACTGAATACTTGGAATTTTTTGGCATGAAAATGTTCGAATTTCATGTATTTTTTTCAGTCTCGTGGTTGTTTGTTTCTATATTGCGATGAGTCATTTTATTTTTCTGCTTTTGATTTAATGTTATTAAATTGCAATTATCTTTGTTTTTTACCTTGTTTTTTTGCTGGGAAGCGTCTTTGAGTTCCCTGAAAAGTTCTATTACACATAAAATACACAAATATAAATAGTGAAGTTGATCCTATGTATGAATTTCTTTCCAAAGCCTTTTCCTTTCCATCAAGGCAAAGGGCAGCTACTTTAAAGAATCTAAAATATAAGATAGTTTTGATTTGTTTGACACTTTTTTGGTCGCTGCATAATTCCATTTGTGTTATTTCATAGTTTTGATGTCTTTACTATGATTCTAAAATAGAAAATAGTAAAAATGAAGAAAAATATGGCGTGTCCAAACTGTTGACTGGTAGTGTATCAATAAATTTAAATATTGGAATCAGCAGCATCAATCCCAGAAATATCATCTGAACCCCGGTGTGAAAGCTGATGCTCCTGAACCTGTCAATCAAAAGGCAGAGCTGACCCGGGGTCAGTCTTCCTCATTGTCACGTCCTGTCAAACGCAGACAAATGTGCAAACGTGATATCTCTCTCTCTCTCTCTTTTTTTTTTTTGTGCGACCCAGATTGACAAATGACACCCACAGTGTGTGAGCAGGCGGGTGCTGCTGGCAGCACCCTGAGGACCCCGGCTCCGTGACGTGAAGGGAGAGAAGAGAGCGATGGGATGTGTTGCATTCCTGAGCCTCTCTGTCACATTTCACAAACAAACAGCGGCGAGGCGTTCACTGATCTGAGGCCAGTGGCATTCCTCTCCTCCTCCTCCTCCTCCCTCCCTCTCTCCCTCCCTCCCTCTGTCCGCTCTCAGCTGTACACTTTCTTTTTCCAGTTTCATTTTCCTGTAAATCTGAGTTTTTCCAGGCATGATCTTGATATAAGGCAAGGCAAACTTTATTTCTACAGCACATTTCATACACAAGACAAATTCAATGTACTTCACATAAAACACAAAAAATACATAAATTGTGTTGTAAAATGACATTAAGAAAGAAAGAAAGAAAGAAAGAAAGAAAGAAAGAAAGAAAGACAAAATATAGTAAGGATAACAATCTCAACGATCCACTCGTAAAATGACATTAAAAAGAAAGAAAGAAAAAAGAAAGAAAGAAAGAAATTAGGTAAGTAAGGATAATAAGCATGTTTCCTCTCAGCCCTAAACTTTCCATTACAATAATCCATTACCTTTTTGTGCTAATAAACAAAACTAAACTGTCCTGTCAGAGTCAGGGGGGAATTTCACAGCAGGCGACATGCTGCTATTTCAACAGTTTGAAAGGCAAAATCAAATTATAAATTCAGTACAAAACAATTTGTACTATAAAACTCTCTTCTCTAAACAGATCAACCATCAAGCGACAACAACAAGTCACGACAACTGAGATACGGTTCCCAGTTGGACGAGCAGGATCCCAAACAACATTACTCAAAATCAAATCAGATTGTTCTGTTTGTTCTGTGAAGCTTTTCTTGCACAACAGGGAAGTTTTCCAGTAAAGTTTCCAACAAAGTTAAATAATTAGGATAGCAGGCAGAATCCCATGTAAACACTGCAGACATATCAAATGTAATTTCATCCAGCACTGAGGCTTAAAGTCTTATTTGTCTCAAAACAACTGAGAAATAGAATCTGTCAGTCAGATGAGATCATTTCACTTGTTTTTAATGCAAAACTATTTGTTCCATTTTCTTGATCTGGCTTTTTCTGCCTCGTTTCAAGATTTTGACACGTGTTTCTAGTAATTTCCTGAAACAAATGAAACTGGACTAGAAGTGGACTTATCTCATCTGCAGAGCATTATAGTTAAATAAAAGAAAAATCAATCGGATCAATCAACAAGATAATTAAGTCGCGATCTCAAGAAAAAGTTTGACATCTTGTGACAAAGTGATAATCAAAGTTACAATAAGTAGGATTTTTCCTGCCTCAAAAATGCACAAAATGCCGATAACATATCTGCAGGGGTTTGATAGTGTTGATCAATACCAATCATACCCAATGATTATTTCACCAGAAGCTGAGATTTCTGGCTTTCTAAACTCACTACCCAGCCCGTACACTGTGTTTTGGAACAAAATCAAGACGCTCCCAGTCCCCGAAAACCCACAGTCAATAAATAAAGACTGAAAATCCAAACAACTGAAGCAGCAGTTCAGTGTGTGATGATGTTCCTGTCAGATGTAAAGGGATTATAGAGGTACAGTGAAGTAAATGCTGCTGGTAGGAGCCAGTTGTCTAGATCAATGCTGTGATATGGTATGATGAGAAATAACAACCCACCGCCCCTACCCTCCTCCTCCCCTCACACACACACACACACACACTGTCTGGGTGAGTAGATTATTATCGCTCATTTTATAGCTGTACAGTCTCCATGGTGTCCCACTGTGTTCATAACAGACCTGGATCTACTAGGATTTACAAACATTTTTCTTAGCGACACGAGGCAACTTCGCACACCGGTGGTCCCAAATGGCAGCCAATGGAGACAAGTGTTTTGACTTTTTAAAAACCCGGAAACCATATAACGTGACGTGAGTTAGGCAGCGGCCAGACAGAAACAGATGAAATTCGTCTTTGGATCCATCTCTCTTGTTCTTTGATCGATTGGAATGGAAAGGAAAACAGAGGTGTGGTATATTTGAAATAAAGCAGGTGGATAATCTGTAGACACAGAAATATGGATTTTGACAAGCACAAACTCCTTGCTATTGCCATTTTTGCACACTTGCTAGCCAACTAAAATATCAATGTCAGGATTCACAGTTACAACCGACCTGGAAGTCTCTGCTCTGACATTATGCCAGGCCAGACTAGCTCTGTTTCTGTCTTTGCAAACTGGTATCGGCTGCTGCTCATACAACTCTGGGCAGCTGTGTTTGAGGGAAATTAGTCGCTCTTCCATTTTATAAATCAAGAGAAAAGGCTCTCTAGCTCTCTATAGGTTAGTGAACTGTTAACGGATAACGGGTAATTACGTCTAATATGGTATTACGTACTATTTTTGTGGCATTTTTGCCTTTATTAGACTGTTAAAAGTTTAGAGAAAGACTGGGAGAGAGAGAGAGAGGATGAAGGTGTCGAGCCGAAGTCGAACCCAGGACATATTGGTTTCAAAATCTGATGTACAAAAATATGCGGACGCTGTGTAAAAAACAAGTCCTCCATTCTCTCCGTCATCCTTCGGAGAAAAGAAAAATCCTTACAGAAAACAGCGGCTCAATCTGTTAAAAAATCTGTCTGTCCTCTTAGTGGCTTAGTTGTGGGACAAGATGGTGAAAAAAAAAAAAAACATCTTTTCACAGCAGCTCCACTATACAGCAGCTGGTTGAAAATAAACTATGTGTAAAAAAATGAACAAACTCAGCATGACTTACGAACTATGTTTTGGCAGTGAGGAGGAGCGAGGCTGATGTTACACATTATGCAGTTATGGTGCGGTTAAATTCTCCTGTGCAGAACTCCCGGGCCGCAGAACGTCCCGCTGCGGTGTCCCTTGGACTACTGAACCGAAACCTCCTCTCCCCTCAGGCTCTAATGATGAGGATAAAGGCATTTTGCTGCCAACAAGCTCTCTCAAAGGAAAATAAGGAGCCATTTGTTCACTATACAGAGATACCAGCTTAATTGGCCTGTAACTGCATCAGAATCACTTTCATATCACATGTTGGCACACACAAGACACAATAACATGAAGCATTAATGATTCCCATGGGGGAATTGGATTGTTGCAACAGCAAACAGAAATAAGATACAACAAAGGAACACTTAATATAAACAAAATATAGCAAATAGAGCAATATGTTATATAAACATACACAATAATAATAATAATAATAATACATTTTATTTGCAGCGCCTTTCAAAACACTCAAGGTCACTTTACAAATTGATAAAAACACAATAAAATAGATAAAACAACAAACAAAGAACACAACATTAAAATAAAATAAAGATTATAAACCGTATGCAGTTTTAAACAGATGAGTTTTGAGTCTGGATTTAAACTGGGGCAAAGAATCAATGCAGCGGATGTCAGGTGGGAGTGAGTTCCAGAGTTGGGGACAACTATTTCACTAGAACTATTTCAACAGAAGATCATGTTAAGTACAATGTATAGTGAAAAACATAAGGAAAAGTACAGATTACATCATTATTATTATAACATTATCACAGATTTACAGAGGCAAAGAACGAATTAATGCAGAATATATACAATATGAGAATATACCAAAAATATTAAATACATGCAGTGCAAAACAGGTGGAAGCATAGAAAGATGTAATATTATAATATATATATGAGAAGGCTATGGGAATCTGAAGAAAATAGATATGTGACTTTACATCAACAGGTCAGATGCAGATTAAAGAAAAGTAAACAAATCAGCTGCATTGTCATGAATGATGCAGGAAGCCCTTCAGCCAATCAGCAACAAGATGCTTCGTCCCTCCAAGTTTCGTAAAAATCAGACCAGTGGTATAGTGTATATAGTGTTTCAAAATTGACCTTTTGAGCTTTTGTTATTGCGCCCCCATCAGGCCAATTAGGGTTTGTAAACATCAGAACACAGTGCCAAAATGTGTCTAAGAAATCATATTTGATGGACAGATGGACGGACACAGCCATAGTCCCGCCCTCACCCACCTGCAATATAATAATACAGCAAAAATGCCATAATTGCGACAATAAAACATACAGAATGTGCCAATTATGAGCTATGCATAAAACTCTGTATGGAGAGACCATATCACTGTTGTCGGGTGAAAACAGTGTAACCCTACCCCAAAATTTCAACTTTTTAGGCACTTTTTTTTTTACCTAACTGGTTTTGAAAAGGTTTTATTAACCCAACAGTTGTTAGAACTTCCTCAACCCACAGAGGAGAATGTAATCCTTCACTTAGTTACAACATGAAAATCACAAAAATCTCCATCTCCGTCTTTGTGATCTGCATAGATTTAATATGGGTTAATCAATAAGGAATAATGGCTTTTACCTGGATTCAATCATAGTATCTATCTATCTATCTATCTATAGTATACATCTATCTATAGTATCTATCAATCATCTATCTATCTGTCTATCATCTATCTATCTGTCTATAGTATCTATCTATCTATCTATCTATCTAAATTTCTATCGATCTATCTCATCTATCTATAGTATACATCTATCTATAGTACCTATCAATCTATCTATCTGTCTATCGTCTCTCTATCTGTCTATAGTATCTATCTATAGTATCTATCTATCTATCTATCTATCTATCTATCTATCTATCTATCTATCTATCTATCATCTGTCTGTCTATCTATCTATAGTATCTATCTATCTAAATTTCTATCTATCTATCTATCTTATGTTTCATAAAAGCAGATGTTTCCATGCTTGATGAAAATTGATCGACCTGAATCCCTCATCTTTACCATAACTCAGACGATTCCACGGCAACAGCTGATCTGATTTCGGCGAGAGAGCGCGGGCCGCATGTGGTTTTCATAAACTGTAGAGAGTAGAATATGAAATAGATACTGTAAGACCATGGGATCAGCCAGAGTGTGTGATACTGTATAACTCAAAAATAAAGTGCTCTCTGTTCAAACCGTCTCTCGCTGTTATTAGTCACGGTTCACATGCAGAAGGCTGTACCTGGCAGATGGATGAGCTGCTGGATGGAAGTCGTCACGTTCTTCTTCTCTGCCATTAATCCCAGACAGAAACTGGACAGTTTTACACCGCAAAACATTTCCATCTTAACGACTCATTTAATCTTCCGTTCAGTCCTAATCTCTTAGAACATTTCTTCAAATAAGTGGGAGAATGTGACAGCGCAACTCAACCTTTCTCAGGAATGTTCTTGCATCAAGTGACTATTTATATGTTATTTATAGGCTACTGTATATATCTCTATATAAAACTGACAGGAATGACTTCGCTTATTTCAAGAAATTGTTACTGATTTCAAAAAAGTGAGAGTGAAACAAGTAAAAAAGTCAAAACAATGCAATAAGATAATTTCAGTTTTCTAGTTGTACTTGGTTCACGAATTTTGCTTGATACTATTTTGAATATCCTAAAATAAAGCCACTTTGTTTTTGGAAAAACGCCACTTGATTCGAGAAAATTTTCGAGACTGAGGAACAACCTTCCCAAAAGTATAAAGTTATTATTTTTTTAATGCCATTTTGAAAATTTAATTTTAACATATGCTCTGTCAACGTGTCTGATGTGTTTTACATGCTTTTTTGTAATATGCTCAGTCTTTTTTCTTCTTACTGTGCTTAGCTTTTTTGTCTGTTTAGCTTGTTTCTTGTTCTGTTGTTTTTCTTTTAACCCTCTGAAGCACTTTGTGACAAAGTGTTTTATGTTTATGAAGTAATAATCTGCAACGTTTTCATATAAATGTCTGTTTTTCTACTCTCTGTCACCTCTATCTTCTGCACTGATGCTGCGTTCACGTTACATCGGAGGAAGCAGAAGAACTGGATGGAGTCTCATTTCTACAACATGGAAATGTTTGCGTGTTTGACTCATTGGAATGCCCACATCCAAAATATTTTTGATACCATGAACAAACTGCAGCAGATATTGCTCGCTTTTCATGAGTACAGTTGATTGTATTACTGCTAATAAAACAGATTTTGTTGTGACGCCAAGTGGGAAAAATTAGAGCCTATAAAAAAATCCCACACATCCTGTTTGTGATCACCACGAGAAGGCAGACGTGAGTGTTTTTTCCCAGTTGGGAGCTTTGTATTTACAGTAAATCCAATATGACTTGAGTGCAGCAAGAAGACCCCGGTGTCTGGTAGCTCTTTCCTGCCGCACAGGAAGTGATGCGTTTTACGTTTCCGGTTTGTTTGGAATAAACAGAAGAAGAAGAAGAAGAAGAAGAACTGGGTAGTTAGCAATGAGCAGCGATAGCCCCCATGGCTGAACAGACAAAGAAAAGAGAAACTCAAACTGCATCAACAGAAAATCCAAAGGAAAAAGTTCTGGCAGCAAGTGAAGCGATGTCACCGCACTGACAGGTTCCACTCGTTTGATGAAAAAGGAGAAGAAGCCTGAATAGTGGATGAGGCCGTGTTGTTCAGGTGATGGTTGTCGCTGCCTGACAGATATTACATTACCTCCAGGTATGCAGAGCGGCCGCCAGACTCATAATCCTGTTCATGTTGTTTATCATGCTGCATGACGGCTGGAGGGATTTACTGTAATCACCTCTGCTGGCTCCGCTTCACAGATCATACAATGAGACACTTTTGTTTTTTTACTTGATTTAATTGGCAGCAGACCCAGGACAACTGGTCCTTACAAAGGATTCTGGGTTACATCAGCGCTGTTCAGGTAGTGTAATATAACTGTCTGTCAAATACTTTTATACTTTGCTTTCACACTTTTAAATACTTTTATAATACTGTCATGCTTTCAGCTCTTCAACTGATATAACTGATACTTCAATTATTCAGATTTTTATGTTTGTACTTGAACTGAAGGTTTATAAATGTCCTTTATTGAGCAGGTTTGAAGACGCTAAGGTCCCAGAAATCCAATTCAAAACCTAAACAGGAGTTGAGGAGTTTCATTCCAAATCTACCTTTTGAAAAATGTGGAATCTACAAACAAACAAATAAACACTACACTATTGAATATTATTGGTATTGGTATTGGTATTATTAGCTATTATTGGCTATTATCTTGAACATTTTACTGACAAAATAGTAGGATTTTTTAAAGAATGTAATCATCGGTGGTTTTTAAAGCTGCACTGAGCAAGAGTTTTATGTAAAAATACACCTGTGTCATCATGGGGATGTAACAGAGAAGAGCATCTCATCCCCACTTTTGATTGATTGATTGATTAGTTTAGTGTCACATGGATTTACATGACACTACTGAGCAGTTCCATGGGTGTACAACATTGTAAAAAAGAAAAAAAGATTCACCAAACTTCATCAAATATCCTGCCTTTTTTCCAATACTTTGCAAATGAAGCAAGCAATATGGAAACTAGCCTTTCTAAAACATAGTTCAGATTTGAAGAAAATGTGAAAAAACAAAACAAAAAGATTGTTTGTATGAAAATAAAGCCCATTATTGGGTTGAAGTTATGCATATGAATTGATTTAGACAGAGAACGTAGGATTAGACTGTTTCTGTTCTAACAACACCTTCCTCAAGTCAGATTATTTTCTATATGTGTGTTTCCTGAGTGGGGAGGACAGACTCGGCCCACTCGCCTGAACGCCACACTTCATCTTCTCCTGACACCTTCTCCATGAGCTCCTCGCTCCTCCGTCCCCACGCAATTCATCAAAACTTCTCAGCACTTCGCCCAAAAGCATCGCACTTCCCGTTTACAAGGGCGTCGTGTGTTTCCAACCGGACGCTAAATCATCTCATCCCATCCATCACCTCAGCCCAGTCAGGGTGATGGTGATTAAGCATCTCTCTCTCTCTCTCTCTCTCTCTCTCTCTCTCTCTCAGGCAGGGCGGTAAATGGCTTTCTCTCACTCATCTGTTATCTTAGCCTGTAATTAATAACAGCTCACTAATGGGGCCTCAAAAGACTTCCATCTGTAAATGTCTGCTGGGGTAAAAACCGCCCGCGCACAACTCCATACCTATAAAAATATCCAGACCCCAGGCCATACACACAGCCATTAATCACATGTGCAGGTGTGTGTGTGTGTGTGTGTGTGTGTGTGTGTGTGTGTGTGCCTGTGTGTTATTATATGTTTGTGTGTGTGCAATTATGCATGTTTACATGTGTTTGTAAGCATGTATGTGAAGAGGAGAAAATCCATGTCCAGGCATGTAATTTAGTCTTAATCAGGCTAATTTATTAAAAACAAAAATGTGTGACAATTAAAAGTTTTAAAAAAGTGAAAATTGAAATACATACAGAAATACTAGTTATTATTTACATAGGATAGAAAACACATAATTCATGATTGTTTGAATTGAATTGTTGTGAAATGGCTTTTGATTATACTGTTGTTATAATTGTTAATATTGATATATTATTGGTTATGCACTGAAAACTATTGGTTAATGTCTGCAATGTTATTGTGTAATGTAATTGAAGCACGGTATTGCTTTGGCAACATAGGTCACTTTCCTGTCATGCCAATAAAGCTTTGAATTTGATTGTTACCATGAGTTATTGACTAGAGTTGTATCGCACATATGCGCTTACCTGGTAATTGCGGTATTTCCCACAGCACTTGAAGGCAGCGTTTCAACTCCCGGATGTCGGACACCTCCCACCGGTACCTGAACGCACAAACACTCGCTCCTCGTGTTGTGAAGCGGCTGTCTTCTCCAATAACGACCGAGGAGATAAAAAAAAGAGAGAAGCAGAAGCGATATAGCAGGACAATGAACTAGTAAGACTGACACTAAACGTAAACAAAATGTCGACGCCGAAAACAAAAGTCACGATAACAGAAGAGTGGGAGAGCAGTGATGAGGATGAAGAAGGCGAATCGTCAGAGGTGGACAGCTTCTACTCAGAGGAGGAGATCGATATTGAAGAAGAAAATGATCCTTTCGAGGACATGTAAGTATTAGTCTATCAACCATTACCTCATAGTTTAGTTTCGTCAGTTGGTGAAGGTATTGCTGTAGTTTTGCCGTTTAAATCAAGCGCGTTGTTGTCCAAAGCGTTAGACATTGCTGATATGATCAAATACTGTACATTCAGGTACGTATTTAACACCTGTCAAGCGCTAACTTGTTGTTGGCCGATAAATCAATAAGGGATAATCAATACGGTTCACCAGATACACTTTTCGGCAGTTTCTTCAGACAGTAATGTGACCATAACGGTTGTAAACATTGCTCGGTTTGGCGTGTTCGCAATGTTTGTCCCTGCTGTCCACCGTACACTCTCCGACCGTGAGCCAATCAACTCGCAGCAAAACAACGGCGCTGGATCAAACAGGCTCCTGATTGGCTGCCCGTTTCGCGCGCTCGACACAACGCGGTACTGTTTATGTTGACATAGTAGGAGGATGTGCAGGGAATCTTAAAACGGGGTGAAAAGTATTAGATCCACAAAGTGAATGCAACCGGCTTGTAAACGGTTGGATTAGGAATTGATTTTTTCAACATTCATACTTTTCATATTTTTAAATCGTTTTGCCATCTTATGTACTAGTGTATTTGCCTATTGACTGACTTACTGCCACACCCCCTTTGCTTTATAGTGTTGTGCTACTTCATGTACAGCACATGTATTATGTGTTTCTTGTATTTGGTATTTTCGTTGTTGTAGAGGTGTGGGTGAACAATACTGCTCTGCAAAGCAAAAGGACAGTAACTGCATAAGACCAAGACGGAGTGAAACTGAGAAAAATGACTTAATTATCTTAATCTTCATTTTAAAACATAGAACAACAGACACACTATTAAGAAACACCAGTTACAACCCTAATGTCCAAAACTACAAATCAACAAGAACACACACTAACTCATTTTTTCCTGACTGCAAAAACTAAAGCTACAGGTTTACTCCACAGCTGTTGTCAGAAGGCATTGTGGGAAATGTAGGAAATCATGAACTGAAGTAGATGAGGCAGGTTGAGGAAAAGTGGGTACAACAAAGAAAGTAAATGACAACACAAAATAACTCCTGAAAGACATTGAACATTACAGATTGATGACATACAGTTTAAGAGTGTCTGAGGGGGGATCTCTCCTTTTTTAAGGAGAAGAATAGTGATTTGAAAGTTGTATAGAGAAATGGAAGTTACACTTTCTAATAACCCCTCTCTCTCTCTCTCCCTCTCTCTCTCTTTGTTGTCAGCTGTGAGGATGCCAGTGAAGAGGAGGAGGACGACTCTTCATCCTCTCCACTGAGGTCGACACGGAGCAGCACAGCGGGTAGGCCGGCCGCTTCGCCGGCTCGCACCTCCTCTACCTCAACCACACAAGCCGCCCTCCCCTCTCCGGTGCCGAAAACGCCACGGAGTCTGCCGAGCCGGGAAAAGCCGCCGAGTAGCGTCCGGAGAAGAAGCGGCGGAATCGCGGGACGCCGGCGGTCAGTCGCGGAACATTCAGCCCCGCCGGGACTGAGGTGGCACGCGCCGGAGGAGGAAGACGCCGCACACCGACTCCCGAACTTCTGTCCCAGAGTGCCTCCGGGTGTCCGGTTCCCCGAAACGGACAGGCCTTCGCCGCTGCAGCTGTTCCGGAAATTCTTCACCGACGAGGACGTGGAGACCGTCTGCGAGAACACGAACAAGAACGCCGCCAAGAACCTCGCGAGGGGGAAAACGTACCAGTGGCGGGACATTACCCCGGCGGACTTTTTCGCGTACGTGGGGCTGCTGCTGTTCATGGCCGTTCTGAAAATGCCCAGAACCGCGAGCTACTGGAGGCGCGGCTCCGTGTTCGGCGCGTCGTTTCCGGCCACGATAATGACGAGGAGCCGGTTCCAGGCGATATCCTGGAATATTCACATGAGCGACCCGGAAAAGGACGCAGTAAACGATGGAAAGAAGGGCGCCGCGGAGTACGACCCTCTGCACCGAGTCAAACCGCTGTACGACTCCCTCAGAGAACGCTGCAGGGCGTGTTGGCAGCCGCGGCAACAGGTTTTCATCGACGAGAGGATGGGTGCCGCCACGGCCAAAACGAGACTGCCGTGGGCCATGAAGGCAAAACCCAACAAATGGGGAGTAAAACTGTTCGTGCTGACCGATTCCAGCAATGGATACACATCGGATTTCACAGTTTACACGGGAAAATCGCTGTTTCCGGAAGGACGGGCGCTATCGTACGAGGCCGCCATGGAGCTGATGAACGAGCGCCACCTGGGGTCTGGTTATCACCTTTACTGCGATCATTTCTTCACCGGCCCAAAGCTCTTCGCCGACCTGTACGAGCGGCGCAAGTTCCTCGCCTGCGGGGCGTACCGCGGAGGGCGGACGGGCGTCCCGACGACCAAGGCGAACGCGCTAACGGCGAAAAGCCCCAGGGGGTCCATGAGGTGGTTCAGGAAGGGAAAGCTTCTGTACGTGAAGTGGATGGACGCGGCCGAGGTTTCCGTGTGCTCCACCATTCACGCGGCGTTCAAAGGCGACGCGGTAGAGAGGAACATGAAGGATAAAGCCACGGGGAAGTGGGAGAGGAGAAGGGTTCCCGTACCGGCTCCTGTGGCGGCCTACAACACGCACATGGAGGGGCTGGACTTGTCCCAGCGGCTCCTCCAGGTCTTCTCTGTCCGCAAGAACACCGACAGATGGTACAGGACTCTTTTTTACCATTTCGTCGATATCGCAACCGCCAACGCCTACATCCTCCACAGGGAGCAGTGTGCGAGACGGGAGGAGAATCCCACGTCTCCCCTGGACTTCCTGGAGCATCTCACCGCCGAGCTCTGCGGCGTCAAACCGGGAAACCGAACCAAACCCACCGGAAACCTGGAGTGCGCGCCGGTTACGATCGCACAGACCAGCGACAAGTCGATGAAGGCGTCGGCGGGGCGGCTCCGGTGCATCAACTGCGGCAGCAAGACGCCGTGGAAGTGCAGGTTCTGCGGCGTGCCGCTGTGCCTCATTCCCGACAGGAACTGCTTCGTGGACTGGCACGACTTCATTCTGTCCAAGCAGGAGAACACTAACGGACATTTAGCTGGACACTGAAATACACTGAAATACACCAGTGCCAGTGTGGCGATGGAAGCTTTCGACTGTTTTGAAGAGTTTAGTGAGTTTTGTACAGATCTATTTTTGAGTGCTTCCATTAAAAATACAAAAGAAATTCAGTGAGTTTGTTTTGGTGTTTTCATTTCATTAGAGCTTCATTGTAATGCAAACTGTTGGCTTGTGACTGTCGTTGAACAGAAGCTCAGGTTCCACTGAATTCAGCAGTACACACAGAGAATTATCACCCTCAAAAGAAGTATATATGTATAGAGCCATTATAAATTGGAATAATTTACCTTTTAACATACGCCAGTCAAGCATTTAAAGGGAATTTCATGGCACATTTACTCTTGCAAGCAGAAGTGAGCATCTGTGGCAAAAAACTAATTCTTTCAAACTATAATGAAAATGTAATTGGATTTTCTAAAACAAATGAGTGTCTCTCTCTCTCTCTCTGTCTCTCCTCTCTCCTTGCCACAGTTACTGTTAATGATACTGCATCACTTTCTTCTTAAAATGGCTTTTTTTAGTTGCACATACCAATGGTATTTGTACTGTTCTTGAAATTGCTGTTTTTAAAAATTATAATTATTTCTGAATTCACATCAACAAGGTTTCATTTGCGTTTTACCGTTGGTGTGCCTTAGCCCCAAAAAGACTGAAAACCACTACCATACAAAACCAGTGTAGTATAGCCTACATAGTTAATACAATAAATCTATAATCAATCAAACTGCATCATATCCAGCAGATCAGAGGTAAACGACACTGACTGGCTGTTAATGAAAGGCTGATATCGGTCCAATATATCACATATATGTCTAAGTCTTGTGCTTGTGTGTGTGTGTGTGTGTGTGTGTGTGTGTGTGTTGAGTTTACTCCGACAGTGATCTTGTCATCAGAAACCTCTTGAAACAACTTGACAGCTACACTGAAAACAAGTCAAATTCCCTCATCCCATTGCCAGATTCTTTCTCCCGTTTTAACACAAATAAGATTTGCCGACTCAAGAGGTTAAACTTCTTGTCAAAGTGTTAATTTTCAGCTCACAGACTTCATAGTGGACTCTCTCTTCAGTCTGCTGACCCCTGACCTCTCATGTCAGCGCAGAAGACTTTTCCACCATGAGAGTTTGCCCCGGTCAAACTCAGCGAAGCCCTCGGTAAATACGGACTCGGCCAACCTGTCAGCGTGAATACCGAAGCGGCGTTGATCGCCGTTGGCACCGATGCCCGACCCCCCCCCCCCCCCCCTATACATGAAGGACAGCTGAACTCTGGCCAAGACCCAGAGTGGCGGTTTTGGGGTGCTGTTTGCATTTAATGGGGGTTTTAACGTCAAGGAGGGAGCTGCTGGGACAAGAGCGCCTATAGAGGGATCAGGCTGAAGGCTGAGTGCTGCCTTCAGGTTCTGTTGAAATAAAAGTTAATTATCTATTGTTTGTATGTATTAGAGGTTTAACGCCAAGGAGAGAAATGCTTGGCTAAAGCTCCTATAGAGCAGTGGTTCTCAACCTGGGGGTCGGGACCCTCCATGGGGTCGTGAGATAATTTAGCGGGGGTCGCGAGATGATTTGTGGGATAGGAAAAAAGTATATTTCTACGATACAAATGTATTATCGTGTGTACTTTTGCAGATTTATCTCTAACTTTTGCTTTTTTTTCTTGTTAAATACTGACTATTTTCAGCCTCTAGGACTCTAGGACCTGAAAAGGGAAAATCATTCTTTGGTTGAACTCTGCCTGAGTAGAGATTGCTTTGTTTTTATGGGGTCATGAGCCAGAAAGGTTGAGAAACACTGCTATAGAGCAGCGGTTCCCAAAATGGGGTCCAGGGACCTCCAGGAGTCCATGGAGGGATTCCAGGTGGTCCTCAGTAAGATGAGGAATAGTTTAATTTCTCTGTGTTTTCATTCAGTGGACAGTTAGTTCATGACTATTCTGATAATTTCACTCTCCCTGCTCTTGTTTTCATGGGGTTCCTTGGGATGAAATCCTAGCAACTGGTGCTCTGTGGTCTGGTCTCGCCAAAATTTCGTGAAATGAGGTTGATGTCCTGTCAAAAATACAATTGAAAACAGACGAAAGGTGAGCGGAGAGTCAAAATTCACCCGCTGCGCACAGAGATCCAGCTGCATACCAGCAGGATCAGAGGTGAAGCCCAAATAGATCTTAGCTAAATAAAGGATAGACGGCTCCTTATTAAGTCTGCCTCAGGATCCTGCACATTTATTTCAGTACGTGGGAATGTGTTTAATGTTGCATTGCACCCAGATTTGAAATATTACATATTATAACACAAATATTACAGATTACTAGCAGGTACATGACTTAAACAAACAGCATGTTGAAATATGAAAGGTATAGCTGTGATATATAACTCTTTCCTTTCCCGAAGTGAGTCTAAAATGCGTATGTGAGTGAATGCTGGCAGTGCGCCCGGCCGTCTGAAAGGTGAGCGATGAACTTGGTGCCACTGTTGCTACGGAATCGGCGTTTCACTTCCTCATTTGGCCCGGCGGTTTCTCTCCTCACCTCTGACGGATCGGAGCCTTATCTCGGAGCCTGCGCTGTGTTTCAGCTGCCGATGAAAGCCATTAAGCAAAGTGATCTCCCGCCTCCCTTTTTTTTTTTTTTTCCTGTATAGCCCCTTATACTGTCCAAACACAGCAAACGAAACCCTTTTTAAAAACGCGCCTGGGTTTCCGTGGGAATAGTCTGTCAGAAAGATTCTTACAGAAAGTCAAAGAGCCAGTGATTTCAACTCAGTCAGGGAAAAGTTTGATGTTGATTTCTAACACAATGAGCAGCATTTTTTGTTTCTGATGGTTAGATGGTACAAAGGCTATTATCTCCTGATTAACTATGCAAACTGTCGACCAATCAGAGCATTCTTTAAAACCTGGGTAGGTGACATCGTTTACACCAGAATTCTAAATCTGTTTGATTCTCTTGACAAAATGAGGGAGAGTTTCTCAAATTTCCACAATGCCAACAGTTCTAATAATTTGTGTAACTTTACATTAACAGCTCCTTTCTTACATTATATCATGAAATTGAGGAATGCAATTGTCATTGCACCGAACCTTTAAGGCTGTATTTGGTGCTATAGGAAGACAGACATGTTCAACACAAAAAATGGAAAGGTTTATTTCACAAAAAAAGAGTGAAATTCAAACTTAACTGAGCAAATGCCAGTAAACAAACATACCAATAAAAATGATTTGAAAGTAAAGTATAGATTTCCTACAACTTATAGTGATTATATAGTTATTATAGTGATTTCCAAAACTCACAATTTACTCCAAACAGTGTTATACTCCAGTATATATAACTCTGTCACCATATTATTCAGCATGATTAAAGAATTAGTGTTTTTACATATCGGTCTGAGACGCAGATACATGTCACCAGTGGGGTCAGAGGTCAGGGACCTAGGAAGGAAGACACACATTTTGTTGTGGGGAATTGAACCTGTGACCTTCCGGTGACGGGCCTCTACCTGCCAGGCCACCCGGAGAGCTTTTGGCCAGGCTGCAAGAATGAGTAATAAACGGATAAACTGACTTTATAGGTGCATCAACGTTCTTGTTCTCACAGGAGATTTATTTGGCCGGTGATCAACAAACAAAATGAACAAACTTTATCTGAGGGAAGTTGCACGCTCGGCCCTTATCAGCTTCTTTCCGATATAAATTTGAGTTTGACAAACAGCCCAACATTTCCAGGAATATACAGTTTATGGTTTCGTAATAGTAAACAAATAAATACAAACACATGTCTCTCTCTCTCTCTCTCTCTCTCTCTGTAAACAAATAAATACAAGCAGAGGTTCTGGACTCTTGGTGGTCATTGGCTTGGAGGACAGTGGAGCTCTGTGTTCATTTCCAGTTGGCAGGTCCAGCACACTGCAGCCTGGACCGTTAATAATCTGTGGTTTATATGCTGGCTGACTGAGATCATTGTGTTTATGACAAACTGTACCACAGTCATCAGTGTTGTTTTATATGCTGTCTACTTCTGACTCTCTCCAGACTGATGACACACAGTAACTGAATGAGAATGGAATATGAATGGTGTGTTATGCTATTGTATGTTTTGGTATGCTATGCTACAGTACATTATGCTATGCTATGATTGGCAGATAACTGGTAACCTTGAATGCCAAGCAAAGAACTCTGGTGAAAATATAAATAATACTAGAAGGGCACTCAGAGAGTGCAGACCTCCGCCAAGGTTCGTGCTATTATTGCTTGTTCATGAGTCTGATCCGGATCCGCTCCAAAATTTAATTGGTTCTTCCTTGGCCCATGCTACACCCTTCCAGGAAGTTTCATGAAAATCGGGCCAGTAGTTTTTCCGTAATCCTGCTAACAGACAGACAGACAGACAAACAAACAAACAAACAAACGGCACCGAAAACATGGGAAAGTCAAAGATCCAGTGATTTCAACTCAGTCAGGGAAAAGTTTGATGTTGGGTCCGCCGGATCCGACCTCCGGCGGAGGTCTGCGCTCTCCGAGTGCAATTCTAGTTCAATTTATGATTTTCATCCGAAAGCGTACATACTGAGTCAAATGCCTCTAGAGAAGTAAAAGGTTAGTGCAGCACCATTCATCAAGTCCAAGTCGTCCATTCAGTGTAATGGGTAGTCAGGAAAACGGTCTCTTCCACTTTTCATTGCACCCGGACCCACAGCCATGTCAGAAATGAACCCAAAATATGCCAACAATTAAATCTGTCACCCACAAGCCAAATATCTGGAGCTGTGGAAGTATTTTATTTGCGTTCCCCTTAAATCTTTGGCTGACAAGCAGTTTAATTAGTGGGCTTTTGACCTGGAACTGACCCAAACATGCTGCAAACCGGCCCAATTAAAGCAGCTCTGCAGCCGGATTTACAAGGATTTACTTCAGAAAGCGAGACCACTTAAGCCTCCTGTAAAACACCCAGATTTTAAGAGACTTGTTACGATCGGTTTCTGAGGAGCGGCGTAACTTCTGACAGTAAGCTATCCCCTTTAAATTATATTTGACACCCAAATAAATCAAATCCAGATTTTACATTTTAGACGTTTGGCTGCTACCCCTATACAGAGTGATTTACAACAGTAGAATCAGCTCCAATTCCTACTCAACAACTTTACAAGCAACCAATAATGAGGTCAAAGGTCACAAACTATTCCTGTAACCCTACAATGATAATGCATTATGGTGAAGTGCTAGGAAAGGAAATAAGAGCTGAGGAGAGAGGTAGAGGGGATTTTTTTTTAACTTCAAGTGCATTAGAGCAAGTAGATAAAGACGATATGAAGCAAAAGGAGGGAGGAATCCACTGTAAAGATGTAAGAGAAGAAGATGTGTTTGTTAATTTATGCCCATGATAAAAGCTGCAGTTGAATGATGAGATACATGCAGCAGAAGTTACTCAATCTAAGAGTGCAAAACAAGTATCTCCGCCTCATAAAAAGGATAGAAATATAGATCAAAGAGCGGAGGTTAAGGAAACAGAGAGATTAGCAGGACTATTGGAGGGGAGGCAGGGGAAGGATGCAGACAACCAGTCTCCGCCTTTCATCTCCAAACACACAATCTGCCCCGCTTCCAAACCAGGGGAAGATAATTAATCACATATTTCATTACCGAGAATGAGCTCACTCTTGGAGACGAAAGAGAAAAAGCGGGACCGGCCCCCCGAAAACAATGACGGTGCCACGCTGGGGACGAAAATAACAAGCTGGGTTGAAGACGTAAAAAAAACAAAGAAAAAAAGTAAACACACCTTTCAGCTCGCAGGGAAATCACACAAACACAGAGCTGGTGTTTATTTAGCAGGAGGGATCGGCTCCACACTGTTATTCAACCTAGGCAAGTCCTGTATTCACAAAAGTATTATGCAAAATCTCTACTTTATTCCAATGCAACTCATTCTACTTCAAAAATGTTCTTAGATCAAATGACACCATCTTGACGTAAGAGGAGTGATCTGCCTTTTTTCAAGATATTGTCACTGGTTTTAAGAATGTTCTTGAAACAAGTTGAGTTGAATTGGAAACAGGTGAAATAATCTGTTTGGCTTTTTTAATCTTTTAATCTGCATTTAAGACTGAATACAAGATTAAAGATTAGAGTGAAAACTTCCGCTGAAGGTGAATAATTCTCCAACTTCAAAGCTGAAGCCTCCGTAAAGGTTTCTGTTTGTTTATGATTTGTCTTCCGGGTTTGATTTTGCGACAAAATAGCATGTGAAAGCAACGCTGCTTAGCAGCCGACTTGGAAGTTCCGGGTGTCGGACTTTCCCACCAGCACATGAATGAATGAACTTTATTTTGGTTGTTCACATTCAAAAAAAAACTGTACATTTCTCGAGATTAAAATTATTATAACCAAAAAAGGGTTGGGCAGAAGCAATGCTTTTTTTTAGCCCACCCTGTACATTACATCAAACAACTCAACACACTTTCAAACAACTTTTTTTTTTTTTTTTTTTTTCCCATTATGCTCACATTCCTCCATAACAATATGTAAATTATATTCTTTATTCAATTAAACAAATTCATTACTTATTAATGAACGCAGCATAATAATTATGGCTAAAAAATAAGAATCGTCTGATGGCTAAAATCCCAGATCCAGATCATCATCAAAATCGAATCAACTGACTCCACATCTTCTTGTTCCGTGATTGATTGTTGATCAGTTACATCTCAGTAGGTTCGTTCTCTGTAAAGTCTTTGATGCAGGCTGTGATGAAGAGCTGTAGGAATAAATTTGACTTGACTTAAGAGGATACTTCATAAGCCAGCCTGGGTTCCTCAGGTATGCGGTGAAAAAGCGCTGACCCGGGCAAATCAACACCGAGGTTCGACTCCACGCAGACTCGTTTCACGGCTGTTTGAAGAGTCTCAGATCCAACTTTCCCTCCTTAAGGGTTTCATGGGAAACGAGCAAACGTAGCCAAATCTGAATGAAGCACACACACAGGTTAATCTGTAGGCTTTTTGTCAAAGAAATTCAAGATGGACGTGCGTACATTAGGGTTGGTATGCAGCCCAAATTGAATTTAGTAAGATATACATTACGGTAATTGACTCAGAAACAAACTCTCTGAAGCAGAAATGCCTGGAATGCGTCAAACTGTTTTTACTGAATAATAAACCTGTCTTCTTGTCTCTTTAATAGTTCCAAGGTTTCATTTAAAGTCACAATGAAATGAAAAATGACCTTTTCCCACTTGACATGAATGCAGCATGAGCTTCTATTCCTACATGAGCGACATCATAACTGGCCAGTAATAAGGACTTTTACTTTTACGGGCATTTCTTAGGCATGTGGCTGATGCTTTTATTCATAGAGACTTTACGATGAGTGCAACAGCATCATAAACTTAAATTTACTGATCGCCAACATTATAAGCGTGAGCATGAGTTTTTGACGTTTTTAACACAATGAACTGAAAAATGACTTTTTGACCTTTTTTATCCAATTCTCCATATTATAATGTACACCCGTTTAACAATAAATGCACAAAAGATTAACAAAATGTTGTTTTTTTTTGTGTTGTTAATCTTGTGGCTGATCTTTGGTGCCAGGTGATGTCACCAAAGAAACGGCAATAGCACACTTTTAACCATTAGATGGCAGCAAACCCGCAGAAGTTGTCTACAGTTTGGTTACTCTTTAAAACAGAATTTTATCGCTGCTGTCACGTGAAAATTGTTTCTTCTGAAAGCGTTTCACAAGAGATTCGTAGAGTTTTGTCGACCCATATAGAGCAGCATGTGATCCTCCAACTGAAATGAAAACATGAAAACCAGCAAAATTGGAGTAACAGGGTTTTTTACATGACAAAAGCGACGATGTGCTGCTCGGTGGACGCTTCACTGGAAGCACCTTACTGTTTTCAACATGGCAGGTTCCAGTAGGAATCCAACCCAGGCATGAAGTCCAAACTACCAACCTCTCCAGCTTTCTTTCATCTGTTTACAAGGCAAACAAACCCTGACTGTCAGTAGAAGCTGACTTTCCTCTTCTGCTGAAGTTTACGACCCAGAAGACAGCAGCTCATCTCTCCACCACCGAGCCTCATAACATCTGAATCACTCCAACATCCCTCCTGTTTACTGACATGTTTGGTCATTAATACATTAGCCAAGGGGCCGGCAGGTTTCACTGATCCTGATCCCAAACTCTGGTTCAGGTTCATATCGGGTCTTTGTTCCTGTGGCCGAGGGGCTTCAGGAATCTCTGACCGATCTGCTTCCCTTCCTGTCCCACAGAAATATTTTCCTTTTCTCCTGCCTGCAGACATGAAGCGACATGGAGTTTATCAAGCTGAACACACTGTATCTTTCATCTTTAAGGAATCAGGACTCGATTAAATAAGATAAAATGTCTTTCACATTGCTCCAGCATTATGAACAGTATGAAACATCTTGCTGCTGTCTAATAAAATAAGATAAGATAAAATGAAATAAAATGAAATAGTCCACTCCACCCTTTCATCCAGCCATGTTCTAGCCAAGTGAGAAAAATAAAATTAAATATAAATAATATATAAATTAAACTGAATTCAATTAAACTAAATTAAATTAAATTAAAGTAATAGACCTGTCCAGTGTGTTTCCCTGCCTTCTGCCCCGTGCATTTTCAGATGACCCTGAATAGGAATAAATAGGTATAAATATAATAATATAAATAAATAGGTGAATGAATGAATGAATGAAATTAAAAGAAAAGAATAAGATGAAAAAATAATCCACCCATTCATCCATCCATTTTCTAGCCAGCCTCCCCCATTATGTCAAGTCAGACCAGGTCTAGTCATGCTACTTTACTTTATTAATCAAGAGCTTTTTAACAAACTCTTTGCAGAAGACGAGATGATAAAATATGGGACAGTAAGAGCAAGAAATACATCATAAACCCAAAGAAATGGGCTTTTCCATGCTTTACTTGACAAATTTACCTCACATGCATGTATGGAATGAGTTTTAAATTGGTCAAATAAATAAACCTGAATAAATAAAATACTGGATGCTGTTCACAACAAGGCTTCCAGTTGATTTGGAGGCTCAGATCCGGGCTGCACTTCATACCTCCTGCTTAATGAAACCATATATCTGTCAGCTCTCCAACCTGTTCTGGCTCTATTGATATAAATGAGCTGGCAGTGAGGGAGGCAAGAGTTCTGCCGCCCCGACCCGGAGTGTATCGCTGAAACAATCCCTCATCCTGCATGCTGTGACCGAACAGCCTCCCCTCCCTGCATTCCTCACCACAACACTTCTCAAACGAAGCTCGTCTCCGGTCTTCTCAGGTGGAGAAAGAGAGAAACAGAGGAGCCGCTGGTTTGCTTCAGAAAGAGACAAAGATAAAAGGCTTCTCCAGATTGTGGGGGAAAAGCTGCTGATAATAGTGCGAATACATAGAGAAAATCAAAGTGTTGTTTGCCCGTTCTGGGCCTGAGTTGATTATTTTCAGTAATGAGGACTGTGAGATTCATCAAGCCACAAGGAGAGTCAGTATCAACAAGTTATTTGATCTTGTTCTCAGTCTTAAAATCATATCTTTCATCAAACTAACTTCTCATTCAGTGTGTTTTTATTGCATGTTTTAATAGTTTGTTGTGGTGTTGTTGATGTTGCTGGTGTCATTGGTCATATTTTTTGCTCCCTCCAACTCCTTATATGTGTCCAGCTTATGCTAGTTCTACTTTACTGTCTTTTTCAATATTGCTGTTTATATTATGTTTCCTTTGCCTTCTGTGAACTGTGAGCCTTCTGGTCTTGTTTCCCTGTTTCCCCCAGATCTGCATCAAAAGGCCATCGCTATACACAAGAATTTGTTCTTAATTGAGTTCCCTGTTTAAATGAAGGTTAAATATGAAAATAAAATGATGGTAAATCTGCACATAGAGTGAGGTCATTTGCTCTACCCATTGACCTACACAGGGAATTGATGCAGCTAAGGCAGCTCAACTTGATTCAAGAATTTCTTTTTCATCAGGTGACAAATTCTTGATGCAAGTGGAGTGATCTGCTTTACTTCACTTCAAAATGGTTTAAAATCCAAATGTTATGCATTCTGCACTGAAAACAAGTGAAATATTCTCACCCTTTTGCCAGATATTTTGACTTGTTTAAGAAAATCAAAAGAATTTAGACAGAATACAAGATTGGTTTCCTGGTTAAAGCAGCTCTCTGCGGTGTGAGTCATTTATTTTCACTGTTCTAGCACTCTACACTATACTGCAGTGTGTGTTTTGGAAAGTCAAACCAACTTATCAAAGGCTGCCAGCAGTAGCAGCTGTGATGAAATGAAAAATGCCCTTTTATGTACCTTTTTTCTGAGAGTTTAGGAATAAAAAACCTGCAGAAAACAAGAAAGATGGTCAACTAATTGTGTTTTATAGGAATTATTAGCACGGTTGGACCATGTCTTACACCAGTGAGATTGTACACTTTTGAACTGAGTGAACTGAGCAGATCGACCTTGCTTCCCATATTAAATCACACTGTAGAGAATAAAAATACAAGTGGCACCGTACAAATAGAAGTCCTATAAATAGAAAAGGAGGAGT
The DNA here is from genome assembly GCF_046629955.1 of Centroberyx affinis. Lineage (NCBI taxonomy): Eukaryota > Metazoa > Chordata > Actinopteri > Beryciformes > Berycidae > Centroberyx > Centroberyx affinis. Next base: position 71,699 of record NW_027279444.1, read on the forward strand.
TCTGAATCAATTCTTCTTCTTTGAGCGTGGGAAACCCACTGGACTATAAACAGCCTCTCATTCACTCACAATGCACAATGTCTCCATGTAGACGTTTGATTTCCTGCAAATTAAACACACCGGCCACGACACCGAGAGTGTTTAGGCATCAGTAATACTCAGGATGTGTTTGTACACCACAAAAATATCCATCCTGACAAGTTATTTAATCTAGTATAGAGTCCTGGTATCTTATTTTTCTTAAAACAGGTGAAATTCATCTGCCAGTTGGCTGAGGTGATTCACTTGTTTCAAACTTGTTCCATAATTTTTGAGTTACACAATGTTGAGCAATCTGCTTTATTTCAACATAATGTCGTTTGTTCAAGAAAATGCCTGAAAGCAAGTGGCTGAAACGGGTAAAACTGCATTGGAAACAAGTGAAACGTCTTTAATGGTTGTTTTTTGTACCAGTAAAGATGTTTCTAGTTTATGTACTTTGGTTGTAAGATAAGGTAGCGATAGTTTTGTTTTTGCAAGGAAATAATGACTTGATACTATAAACTGACTTGTTAAGATGGATGTGTTTTTCAGTGTAACACCCATGGCCTGTTTTTCCTCCTGTGACTCCTCGTTTCCTCCACTTCACACGTACAATAATAAATGGCTTGGTTTAAACAGCAAGAAAAAAGAGTGGACTGCAGGAGACTGAAGGGGAGAGAAGTGACAGAGAAAGAGCCAGAAACTGTTGCGTCATTGGTTTGATCAACAACCCTATCAACCCCTGCTGATATATAATGGTCACTTTGTGATATGGGACAGGAAAAAAACATTCTTATTGCCACTTTAAATACATTTCAGCAAAGTAACAGTGCTTTTACTTGAGTAGGATATTTTAGTTTAGTCTTTCTATACTCCTGGTTAAACGCCTTCGACTTTCTCTTGCCCACATTTTCCCAGCCAAGTCTCATCAACTTAGATTTAACACTTTTTAAGATAATTTTAATGCCAGTTAGAGTGGAAAATGAGACCAATTTAATCACTGAAACAATGAGAAAATGAAAACAACTATTGACCAATCAGATGGATTTTATTTCTCAGCAGAAGAACAGTGCAACAAGAAACCACAACATTTTTAAGACTTTTTCAAGTTGGATTTAAGACATAAAACTGTACATTTAACTGTATTGAAGACCATTAAGGCCTTGAATTGAGATTTTCAGGACTGGCAGACTCCCTGGGGGACTCTGCCCGTCTGGTCCCAAGCCCGTCTCACTAACCTTTTGGCTAACGCTTCCCAAAATACCAGCAGAGGTTCCTGTGCCGCCGCGGCTCGGTTCAGCTTCAGACTCCTACGCCATCATTGTGTCTCCGTGCAACAGAAACACAATGGATCATTCTTCTGGACGGGGTTTGGATGGGAGATGGCATGGGCTGATTGTCGGCGGCAGCGGCACCGAGGCGGAGGAAGCTGAACAGACTCGGGGATCGTTTATTTTAGATCTTTAGCGGGAAACAAAACTCGCTCGACTCGCCTCCGATCGGCTGTTCAGATGCTACAGGGGGATTTTCAGAGCTTTTTCACAGTAACAGCGGGCCAAGACACTAACTCTGCCAAGGGTTAGGGGTTCAATTCCCTTCTAGCACTGCCAAGGTTAGAGGTTCAATTCCCTACTAACACTGCCAAGGTTAGGGGTTCAATTCCCTACTAACACTGCCAAGGTTAGGGGTTAAATTCCTTTCTAACACTGTCAGAGTTAGGGGTTCAATTCCCTAATAACACTGTCGAGGTTATGGGTTCAATTCCCTTCTAACTTTGCAGAGATCAGGGGTTCAATTCTAAAACGTCTGAGGTTAGGGGTTCAGTTCCTTTCTAACACTGTCAAAGTTAGAGGTTCACTTCCCTACTAACACTTCCTAGGTTAGGGGTTCAATTCCCTACTAACGCTGCTTAGGTTAGGGGTTCAATTCCCTTCTAACTTTGCAGAGGTTAGGGGTTCAATTCCCTTATAACACTGCCAAGGTTAGGGGTTCAATTCCCTACTAACACTGCCTAGGTTAGGGGTTCAATTCCCTTCTAACTCTGCCAAGGTTAGGGGTTCAATTCCCTACTAACACTGCCTAGGTTAGGGGTTCAATTCCCTTCTAACTTTGCAGAGGTTAGGGGTTCAATTCCCTTATAACACTGCCAAGGTTAGGGGTTCAATTCCCTTCCAACGTTGTCGAGGTTAGGGGTTCAATTCCCTTCCAACGTTGTCGAGGTAAGGGGTTCAATTCCCTTCTAACACTGCCAGAGTTAGGAGTGCAGTTTCTTTCTAACGCTGCCAAGGTTAGCGGTTAAATTCCCTCTGTAAATCAATGGGAAAAGCAAGACACTAATCCTGCCAGGGTTGATGGTTCAATTCCCTTTTTAGCTTATTAGCAAAGCACTAACACGGCCAAGGTTACGGGTTTGACACCTTTTCTATTTCAGTGGGAAAGGCAAGGCACTAATACTGCCAGGTTTGATGGTTTTCCCTTTCAAGCGGGTTAGGGGTTCAATTCCCTGTGTAGCTCAATTGGAAAAGCAAGGCACTAATGCCATTAGGGTTGGGGGGTTTGAATGCTAAAAATGTACACCCTCATTGCATTGTAAAGCACGTTGTGTAAAAATAACACGTTCTTCCTCTGCAGTGCGATCGCTACCTTGATGAACGAGCCACAGCTGTCAGATTGCAGCAGATTAGCGCTGATTTCCCCCAAAAAATGTGGAGAAAAAACAACCGTAGTCGTCGTATCTATCTGCAGGTCAACATGTATTTCATGCCTAAAGGCCATTTTGGCAGCAGCAGGGGGTCAAACGTTGCCCTTCTACTCCCAGACAGACAGATTATGAGACAGTACAGTTATATACAGCAGTGGTTCTCAACCTTTTTCATATCAAGGACCCCTAATTTACTCCACATTGAGGCCACAGACCCCCATTTGATAAGATTTTGTCTCTCAAACCCAAATCTGAGAATATTTTTATTGTTAGATATGATTTTGTCCAGAATTCCTTGACTGTCTGTATTGTAGGCAGAGAAATAACAGTGAAACTATGATGAAAACAGTCATTCTTCTACATTCTCTAATCGTGTTAACTTCTTGTAAATGAAATAATGGTGAAGTTTAACAATTCATCAATTTGCTGGGGACCCCCTGGAACTCCCTCAAGGACCCCTGGTGGTCCCCGGACCCCACGTTGAGAACCACTGATATACAGCATTCACATTATACTATTTACATACTGTATATTTCATGCATGTCAGCCTGTTCAGTATGACACTTCTTCTATAGCTGCAAAAACGATGCACATTTAACGCAAAATGTTTATTTGTGAAGTTACATTATGAATAAAGTCTACTCTACTGTCTATTTTATGTGTTGTATTGCATGTGTGTGTGACTGAACTGTGATTCTCTGCAAGCTGTATGTAGACACAAGGTGAGAAATAGGTAAAGTGCGACATCTAGTGGCAAATGACTCAAGTTGAATGCTGTGAATAGATACTGAAGTTTTATGGTTTGACACCTGTTGCTTCCTGATTTTTTCAAACAGTACATTTCAAAACCATTTGGCAAGTTATTTGATCTTGTATTCAATCAAAAAATCTTAGTAGTAAAACATAGTAGTGGACATGAGCTACACTGGAAGTGAAATTATCCCATCCCATATGCAGACTTTTACACTGAAATTGGAATGGAAATGACAAAAGTAGAATTTTAAGACTCAGTACTAAATTGCATTTACATGTAAGGCATTTAGCTGACACTTTCATCCAGAGCGACCCACAATGAGTACAGAAGTAGAATACGCTTAATTTCCTATATTACCAAACAATACAAGCACCCGAAAATGAGGAGGTTAGTATTCTTGTAACCACAGAATGATCATGTTAGAGCAAGTGCTGGGAAAAGACATAGAATAAGGAAGATAGGGAGAGGGATTTATTTTATATCAAGTTAAAAATTCAAATTGAAAAATCATATTATTTGTTATGGAAGACTTTCTTTGCAGCGTAGTGGAGCTATTAAAAATATCTCTTTTTTCAGAAAATAAGTTTCCCTAACAAAACAAGAAGGTGGCAATTCAATAAGCTGGTAAACACCGCAGAAATAGCATGGAAACTCTTACATGAGCAACTCCTGTAGTTGCAACATAGAGCAACATATGGATCCTGTTTTATAGTTTCTCCTCTGACATGGCAGAGCAGGAAACAAACCTCTGACATTTAACACTGCACTGTGAATCCCTGGCCTCAGGTATTTTACATTACATTATTAGGCAATGCAGAGGTCTGTTAAGTAAAAGAGATGCCAGATGCAGCCTAATACAGCTACCTGAATGCAAATAGTGACAGAATGCTGAATGTGTATATCGCCGTAAAACCTTGTAACTCCAATTTTGGTGATTTTCATGTTATAACTTCAGTTGAAAGATTACATGCTCCTCTATGGGTTGAGAATTGAGATAATCCAACATTACCTCTCAAATTCCTGAACCACAAAAATATTAAATAAAATGTCAAACTTTTGTTTTTGCACTTGCACCTTTAAGTTTGCCTCCATGCCACTTTCATAAATAGGCTATATGACTATTATTATTTTTAGATTAGATTTTTGTCCAGCTATTTTGTAGCAATGTGCATTATATGGCTTGGACATTTTACTTCATCTGAAACTTGATTTACACTAACATTATTTGGTAATTTCCCACCAAAAGACACCAAACACCAAGCCAAAGCCACTGAGTAAGCCTAGAAACTCTTACATAAGCATCACCTTCGGGTCAAAGGTCGGGAACATGCAGATTTATTTCTGTTACTCTCCTGACAACCACACCGCTCTCTAACCACAACACACCCTTTGACATTCACTGCCTTGACATCATGAGCAGTGTCAAAGCACTGTGTTGTCCTCTACTACTCCGACTTTTTGGAGTTTGTCCCATTGGTCACCTAATCCAATATGTGACGAGAGGATTGGCACCAAAATCATCCCTGTGTCTCCGTTGGATAGCTCTGTCCGGTGTGCATGCTAACACTTTAGCATACAGTATGTTAAGTAATCATAGCCGATAGCTGAAAACTTGTAGCAGCTCTAATGGTTAGTTTATTTTAATGACACACGTCTAAACCTGCCAGGCTTGTTTGGTAAAATAGATGTAAAATTTGGCCAAAAAAAAATCACTTTTGGAACTACTTTCAATGCCAGAAGATCTCTTTTTCCATGAGCGTAACTTGTTTTGTTTACACAGAAAGTGATTAAAGTTAGCCAGACAGCTAGCTAAAGTTTTTGCACTGTTGATTCATAATGGACTTTACTAATGATGAAAATTGAGATTTTGTTTTCAGAAGTTATTAGTTTACAGGCCAGAGAATAAATACCAATACCAATTTTGGATTCCTAAAAGGTTTATCTTCTTACATTGAACAATGCTAGTTGCCTACAATTACTTATATTGTATGCTAAAGCATTAGCATGCACACTGGACAGAGCTATCCACAAGAGACAGAGATGATTTTGGTGCCAAATATGAGGTAATGTGACCAACAGGACAAACTCCCTAAAAGTCGGTGTAGTCCTTTAAGAACCCCCTAAACTTTCCACCTTCGCCACACTTGTCTGCCATCCAGCTCCGCACATGACAGTGTTGTGTATGAAATGTTCTCTGGAGAACACGCTGATCCAGGAATTCCTCGTAGTAGACACACGTGTGTGTGTAATGGAAAGGAGGCACACGGTTGTTTGTGCCCTGTATGTTGGGAGGTTGTCAGAGTTATGTAACTGAGGCTTCAAAGTGTTAAGCATTTTTGGAATATTTTTGAACAGCCAAAATCCTTGCAGTCGTATAACCATTCCAGAACATTTTTAAATGGTGTGAATATTCAATAAAACCTGTTCCAAAAGTTGAAAACATCACTCATGTGTGGACTTAAGGAGAAAGGAGAATTTCCTACAGGGATCAAAAAAGTGTCACATTATTTTCAATATCTACATGATCATGAACATGCAACTTTGCAGATGTAAAGCTTGCGTGTTTATTTACACCTGAGCTCATAGCATATTACTCCTACAGTTAAACCTCAATAGGCGGAGCCAAAGAGTCACAGTTTCTCTGGCTATCATTAGACTGAAGCCCAGTCTAATTTAAAACCCAAGAAGTAAGAGAGGAAGAGAGGAAGCTAATATTATGAAGCCTAGCGCTCTTGCTACTAACTGAAAAAATACAATCTAGTTATCTAGGTTAGCTAGTTAGCCTAGCTAATCTTCCAAGCTAAAAGTAGCCATACTAGCCTATAGCTAGGTAAGCTAGTTAACGGTCCTTCCAACATCATGAATGCCATGGTGATGATGAAAGGGTTAGAGTGATTTCTATTTTTTATTCATATTTTGACCTTTGCCATTAAGGTTTGCCAGTTAACCTGTACTCTGGTACACTGTAAAAACACATAGTGCAATTTAGTGAAATCAACTCATCTTTATCCATTAACACAATGTATATAGATGTGTTTGTCAATTCAACTTAAAAGTGCTAGTTATGAGCTTCATGACTTAAAATTATGAGTTCACATCTTGTGACTTAAAATTATGAGTTGAAAGAACAGCTTATATAAAGCATTCACTGAACTCAACACTGTTAGTTTATTAACAGACTTCCCAGTATGCATTGCATTTGGTTTAACTCTCCAGAAACTCTTCCTTCTTCTGGTTTGAATGAAGTTACAGGATAGAGACTTGTTATGTATGTATGTTTGGTGAATCATGGGTCAATTTTTGTTTAAAAAAAATAATAATAAAAAACCATGATAAAAATCTACTATCTATCTTATCTATGTATCTGGGAATTCACAATCAAGTAAGTTTCTTTCTGATGCACATGGCAAGTAAAATCCACTACAAGTAAGTGTATTGTAGCTGCAGACTATATGCTGAACTGTGTATTAATCATGTGATACAAGAGGAACTTAAACTTAACAAACCTTGTGAAAAAATAAATAACACTGGATTTCAGTTCATCAGTTAATGCATTCAACTTGGAAACAAGAATCAGCATGACTAGACATTTGTTGATTGAACTTATTGTCTTAAGTTCACTCAGTTAGCTTTTCTACATTAGAACTAACCAATGATCTTTGACCTAACTATTCAGCACTACTTCAGTCAACTCACAATTTTAAGGCAGCAAGGAAACTTATGTTTTTAAATTGAACTGCCATAATATTTTTTTGCAGTGTATTGTTGGTGTTGTTGCTCATGTCTGTACTATTTCCTAGCTTGACATTTTTACAGGCAGAGTTCTTTCCTGTGTTCCCTATAAACACACACATTTGTAAACCTGCAATGACAACCCTACTGTTGTGGCCATGTTGTGGCTGGGATACAGTGTTCAGCACATTACACACACCCCGCTTCAACACCTGCTGTTTTGTTATCGCAGTTTCCATGAGGCACAAAGCCATGCGGCGCTCTGCTCTCCGCGAACTGGGTTGCACAAGTCGATGTTATAGGAGCACATGACTTTGTGTTTACAGCGGCACAGAGAGGACGCTGCAGTTGAGTAATACACACTCGCTCATACACACAGACACATGCACACGTGGGCAAGCACATACATGCAGTCACATTCGCAAACATACAGAGACAGGCATGCATGGACAAGCACAAACACACACAAACGGGAACAAGGGGCAACAAAGGTATTTTTTGGGGTGAAAAGGTACGAGGGACGGACCAGTAGACTACAGCTGTTGTGGGTTAAGCCTGGTTGTCAACAGCCCAGACTTCTATTTCTTTTTTAATCTACATTTACTTTGCATGCCAGGGTTGGGACGGATTCACTTGCGATTCAAATGCAAATTTAAACTGCAATTCAAAGAATAAAGACAGAACTTTCCTTCTTAATTTCTTTACATATTAAACACCTAAACCTTTTTTTATAGGGAAAGAGAAAATTAATTTCCTGAAGTCATTGACTTGAAAGTGACTAAACCCCAATTGTACTGTGCACTACATAAGAAACGGTGTCAACTGAATTTGCTTTTGTGGCCATTTAACCCCGAGAAGCAAGTAATTCAAATAGCCCAGAGCAACAACAACAACAACACACACACACACACACACACACACACACACACACACACACACACACATATGGAGCTTGCCTAATGTGTTTACAAATTTGTAGGGTAGAAAAAACCCCACGACCCACTCCAACAGTGAAGGTGGAGAATCAAATATGTAAACACATTTGAATATCATAGTTGGCAACATGTTGTTGTTGGCAGCAATCTGCAAACCAGTCCAGTCTGCGAGCCTCCCATGTCACAAGGGCGCTTGTTTGGGTTGTCGTCCCGTTTGCACTTCTCACACAGAAAAGGCAGGGAGGTAACGGGGCGGGGGGTTGAAGCTAAGTATGGCATGTGCCGCAGCAGGAGGGGGGCGGCTATTTTCTCCGAATTGAACCTGACAAACAAGCCAAGGGTAGGACTGTGCCTCAGATGGTTTGGGGGGGATCGGGTGTCCTTCCTCTGGGGTATAAAAGCTAGGGGCTTTCTCACGGCCGGGGCAGATCAAAATAAACGCAGCAAGACAGCTACACACTGTAGCACTCTGGTAAAGACAGACAGACAAAGGAAGAGAGTCAAAACCTAATCCGAGCAATTAGGGACATTCAGGATTCTGAGGAACTAAGCTAAGAAAGAAGCCCCAAAAAATGGATATCCAGACAGGCCAAGTGGTGCGCCCTCCCAGCCCTATGGAGAGCCTGGAGAAGCAGCTGAGCTGTCCCATCTGCCTGGACATGTTCACCAAGCCGGTGGTCATCCTGCCCTGCCAGCACAACCTGTGCCGCGGCTGTGCCAGCGACCTGTACGACTCCCGCAACCCCTATCACTACTCGGGCGGCATCTTCCGCTGCCCTACCTGCCGCTTCGAGGTGGTGCTGGACCGCCACGGCGTCTACGGGCTGCAGAGGAACCTGCTGGTGGAGAACATCATTGATATTTACAAGCAGCAGCAGGAGCAGAAGGGAGACAGCGGTGGGTCCCTGGATCCTCCACTGAAGGACAAGGACACCAAGGAGCCCATGTGCAAGGATCACGAGGACGAGCGCATCAACATCTACTGCGTGACCTGCCAGACGCCCACCTGCTCCATGTGCAAGGTGTTCGGCCAGCACAAGGACTGCGAGGTTTCCCCGCTGGACACGGTCTACCAGGGCCAGAAAGTCGAGCTGCGCAACGCCGTGGACATGCTGGCCGCCGGGAACAGCTGCGTCCAGGCCGTCATGGCCCAGATGGAGGACACGTGCAAGATCGTCCAGGAGAACGGCGACCTCCAGAAGCGGCGCCTCGGGGAGAGCTTCGACCTCCTCTACGCCATCCTGGAGGAGCGCAAGGGCCAGCTGCTGGAGCGAATCACGGAGGAGGAGGAGGAGAAGGTGGCCACGCTCCGCTCCCTGTCCGACCAGTACAAGGAGCAGCTGCAGGCCAGCAACCAGCTGAAGGAGAAGGTGTCGCAGAGCATGGAGAAGAGCGGCGTGGCCGAGTTCCTGATCAGCGCCAAGGATCTCATCACCCAGGCCAAGGAGACGGCCAGGGGAGCCCAGCTGCAGAGGCCCGATCCGGGCTTCGAGAGCATGGACCACCTCACCGTGGACACAGAGGACGTGGAGGCCCTGCTGGCTCAGATGGACTTTGGACTGAATGATGATGATGATGATGATGAGGGAGATGATGTGGTGACAGAGGAAGAAGAGGAAGAAGAAGAAGAAGAAGAAGAGGAGGAAGAGGAGTAATTGTTCTGCCGTTATTTTTGGAGATAAGGACTTTGATTCTAGTTTGGGACATTTCTGAGTGAAGATGTGTTGATGAATAGAAGAGAAATGAGTAGAAGAAAAGGGAAGATGCTGCTTTGTGAGAAAGGGTAACTTCAGGTATTCGAGGAGAAAACGGAGTCGTGCAATCTTTTGAATGTTTTTTTTACACGTACAAAATGAAACATTTTGTATTGACTTGTTCTTTTTATACTTTTGTATTTTCCTTGACGTTTATATCGTACTGTATCATTTTGATATCTCTTGAAGTTGATATCACAGGAAAATGAATGTTTACGCTTGAATGCTTTTCACACACATCATTCAAGTCTAGACTACACAAAAATGAAGAAAAAAATATATATATTTATTGTGTTCAGAACGTCTTTGTCTCTTTGTACAACTGAAAACTTGAAATGCAAATTATGCACATGATCGTTTCAGACACTGCTGTTACTTTTGAATGTCCTTGAGGGTGTGAATAAAGTTTTATTCAGTTATAATTCGTGTCTCTCTTCTTTGGACTCTTTTTTTCCCCCTGCTGACCTTCTCGGGGGGCTTTCCCACCCTAAAACACATCCAAAGCTCTTTATTTAGCATTGTGAATTTTTCCTATATTTACATGGGTCACGAAAATGCCTTATAGCCTTACTTAGTCTTCTGTCTGGTGAAAATAGAGGCTATTTTTACCAGGGTGAATGGGCGAGGTGGTGAGAGGACTGGAATAGCTGTGGAGGGGGGGGGTTCATGTTTCCGAGCCTGACCTAGCAGACCATCCCAGCTGCCCCGTGGTATTCCTGGGAGTGCTGCCGGGCTGTGGGTCAGGGCCCGACGCCGTTATCAGGCCTCTTCATGAATGGAAAGACGCCCTGGCTGCAGCACTTTGACCAAAACGGTCTGGACAACCTCAGTGACCCGGTCTATTTCCGCTGCATTATGTCATGCTTACACAAAAAGTTAGATAACCTCAAACTGTACGTGAAAAAGTTCAGATGAGACGCACGAAACGGATACTGAGCGTTTGCTGTCTCACTCATCACCTATATCTATTTCTGTTTTAAGATACTGTGTGCTTTTTTGGGAAAAATATTACCTTAACACTCGAAGGGCCAGTGGAGTTTGGGAGGCTAAGGGAAGTAAATATAACTTATATTTCCTTGATTTAGAAGATCTTACAACACTGATTTGTATAGAAAGTGTTTCTAGGAATAGTCATGGAGGGATATTTTGAAAGCTGAGATATTTTAATTATAAAATTCAAAAACAGCCATCAACTGACTGCGGCTTGGCCTTTCTAGTGTTAGCAGTTTATCAACTGTTCAGCAAGTGGGAAAACTCGCACATCCAAAAAAAGGTTCGTGCAGGTGCGTCGGAGAAACAGTAAACTTTCCAATTGAATGAACTGAGTTACTACAGTTAACCTTATTACTACAATAAAGGTTTTGCATTGCAAGTAGCAGTGTGAGGGAGTTCATTCTATCGGAGCAGTTTATCAACTAAAAACTTAAGTTACCTACCATCCTGCATACATTTCCATTAAATCTTAAAATTATTTGTTATCAATCTTTGTGCGAGAGTAGGTGTTACTTTATTCAAATAAAGTAAAACATGCTGCATTTTTCAAGGATAGGTAACTTAAGTCTTTGGTTGACAAAATACCATTTTGACATGCTTGATCCTCTATATTCTAGACATTGATCGATACAAATTCAGGTAATCATTTAATTTCCAAAATGGACGTGTAGCATTTTTGAGTATTACTGCTCAAATGACTTCTTGCTGAAGATGTTGTGTATGAATGAAGACAGATCTGTGGTGTTTCAAAGTAGCATTTCCCTTAATTATGGCTGACACATTACAGTAATATTCAATAATTTGAACCATTAGTTTAATTCCAAAATGAGATTTTCACTATTTGAAAAAACTGCTGTGTAAAAGTAAAGGATATTATGAGTTGCTATAAAAGTGTTGAGTCATCCTAAGACCTGTACTTACAAAACATTCCAACAGTGGTGGAAGAAGTACTGAGGCAAGGCAAGGCAAGTTTATTTATATAGCACATTTCAGCAACAAGGCAATTCAAAGTGCTGAGATCTTTTACTTCAGTAAAAGTAGCAATACTGTAAAGATTGTAAAAGTACATAAGTATTGGCAGCAAAATGTACTTAGAGTATCAAAGTAAACGTACTCATTATGCAAACTGTCCCCATTTAGAGAGTTATATTTTTCATAAATTATTGGAATATTAATACTGATTTATTGACATACATGTACATGTAAGCAGCATTTTAAAGTTGTCAACGTGAAGCTAATCTTAACAATTTAGCTATACTTTTGGGTAGTCTAATCTATAACAATGCTATTTTATAGTTATTTTATAAAGATGATCAAATGTTTTAAATATAAAATATTGATCTGAAAAGTAACTAGTAACTATAGCTGTGAAATAAATGTAATGGAGTAAAAAGTACAATATTTCCCTGGAGTAAAAGTACAAAGTAGCATAAAATGGAAATACTCAAGTAAAGTACAAGTACCTCAAAATTGTACTTAAGTACAGTACTTGAGTAAATGTACTTAGTTACTTTCCACCACTGCATTCCAATTACATTTTTGTATTTATGCACAGTGTTGTAAGTTGTCCAGATCTTGCTTGGAAAAGAGCTTTTTAATCTCTAGTAGGTTAAATAAAGGTTAAATACAATTCTAAAACGTTCTAGGAAAAGAAATAAGATCCAGGCAGACAAAATATTTTTAATTAAACGCTGTGAAACAATGGAAAGGGGAAACTCTATCCTGTTGTCCTCTGTGGGAATGACCCTGTTCCCCTCAGCAGCAGCTGACTGCACTCAGGAGCCACGTGTTCGCTGTGAAGAGGCTGGAGGCCGATAAGCCCAACAGTCTGTCAGCTCCGCCTCAGGCACACTCACTCTGCAGATACTGTGGCTCTGAAACAGATAGGCAGGCAGGCAGACAGACAGACAGACAGACAGACAGTGAGACAGACAGGCAGGCAGGCAGGCAGGCAGGCAGGCAGGCAGGCAGTCAGACAGGCAGGCAGGCAGGCAGGCAGGCAGGCAGGCAGGCAGGCAGGCAGGCAGGCAGGCAGACAGTCAGGCAGGCAGGCAGGCAGGCAGGCAGGCAGGCAGGCAGACAGACAGACAGACAGACAGACAGGCAGTCGAATTTGTTTTTGAAATCTGATCTTTAAGGCTGACTGTCCATATTTTAACTTAAAAGTGACCAGATTTGTGTTTAGACGGTATAATAATTTCTTGTCATGGTTAACGACTCCTACAACTAGCTTTCGTTTTTTGCGTATTCTGACGCCGTTTTCCAGTCACATTCCTCGAAACATCTTCATCAGTCCAGGCACAGGTATCCTCTCCATGTTTGTCGGCCTCTGCTCTTCTTGTCGCAGCGTGTGAGATTCAACACAAATACGTGTCACGTGGGGAGTGACAGAAAAAACATATGAAATGCGATCTGAATGGTCGGACTGAGAGATATGTGATTTGAATTGCATTTAAAACCACCTACAGTATGAATGTGACATGAATCTGATCTGAGAAGATCGGATTGCACGTGTCTTTTTGTTGTTTAGACTTATAGAAAGATATCCGACTCGCATTGGATACACAAAGAAAATTGGATTTGAGCGGATTATCTGAAGATAGTTAAATAGGCGGACAGGAAGGCAGAAAACGCAATGGACAGACAGGCAGGCAGCTCCATTAAGAGTTAAGTTTTTCATGTAAAAACATTTGGAAAGCCCTTTTAAGTCTGTGAAATCCAACAGCCTCGCCTATTTGTCATGCTGAAAAGTTGCAAGGAGAGGTCAAACCCACACACATATTCAGTTTTCTTGTACTGAAATGCACATAGAAATATACTCTGCTGTGTCACTGCACTCATGCTTCAGGATCCTCGAGTTGTAAAGATGAGTGACAGAAACTTATTCACACAATACAAATCAAAGGAAATATTTTGCTTTGTTGAGACAAGACTGATGACACATTTCAAACATTCACAGCACACACACACATAGATACAATGACTTGAAGCACAATAAATAGCATAAAAAGAGACTAAAAATATAAATATCATTAAAAATAAGCCGCTAGCAGTTTACATTACGGTACACAAATTACAGGGTAATTACTATGTAATTACATAAATTATCAGAAAGTAACGAATAAAGTAATTTCTGGTAATATCGAGTAACTTCAGAGTAAAATCAGTGTAATAGTATATTATATATACTATTACACACATTTACACACAACCCCCCTCCCTGACCCCTATCCCCCCCCCCCCCTTTTTTTTTTTTGTTTGTTGTTGTTTTTTACATTATCTATAAACCATATAGGTAGCTACAGCTAAAAAAACAGTAGACAAAAGACATAGACATAAAAAGTAAAAAAAAATAAAATCTGTGTAATATTGAGATATCAAGCCTGACTTTAATAGGTATTGGAAAGGTCGGTAAGCAAATGCATTAATTAACGCAGTAGGACTTATCATACTAATAATTACTTATCACCAGAAATTACTGGCATTTAACTGAGAAATAACACGTTATAATTACAAATAGTTACTCATTATTACCAGAAATTACCAGTTACTTCCTGATAATTTCTATGTAATTACACAGTAAACTGCAACCAAAAAGCCTAAAAAACTGCTCAGTTACAATAGCAGTGAGTGAATGTAATGAGTGTTGTCCTGTGTCAGCGCCCGGCCTGTTGTGGGTTAGTGGGCGGTCTGTAGTTTACAGTACTGGAGTGAAATCAAAGCCACAGCAGCTGAATTTAGCTCAGCGGCTCACACAGCTGCTTCAAACCAGACAGACTGTGAACTGCTCACACATTCACACGCTCAGAACGCAGACACAGACAGGTGCACACACACACACACACACACGCACGCAATACTGTATGAATGTGCACACTCACACACACACACACACACACACACAAACACACTGCACGCATACACACACACACACAGTCCATACAAGGTGAAAGTAAGAGCAACCAAACTGGTGTTATTTGCATTTTAACAGGTACAGGTTCAAATAAGCAGGTAGACTATTCTTGGATTTCACACACATACACACATGCATACACACACACATGCACGAAAACACATTTACATACACACACTTAAGCACGCACACACATACAGTATAGAGAGGCAGATAGAGATAGCTCTTAATTTCACACACACATACACATGCACACACGTGTATACGCATAGTGGCAAGTGGACACACACATACACTCTCTCTCTATCTCTCTCTCTCTCTCTCTCTCTCTCTCTCTCTCCTACACACACACACACACACACACACACTCACTCACACAGAGTTAAAGGTTTAGCAGGTAAACTTTCCTTAAATTCTCCTCCACAGCCTCAGCACCTGCTGCTTGCCAACAGCTCAGCTCAGTGTTGTGCAGCCTGTCTATAGCTGCCAGGCTCAGATGTCAATGTCAGATATATATTAGTGCACCCTCGGGTGGGGTGGGGGGGCTCACATTCTAACAAACGTGTATGATGTGATACTGTGACAGCATGCGCACGAGACAGAGGCACATGTTGACTTCTCAGTATGGCTCTGGATGGGATTACGAAATGGTAAATAAGAAGTGCAGAGCCTATACTGTGCTGCAGCTACAGTATAGGCCTGCTGTATCCATTTGGGAAAAACAAAATCACTGGGCTTTATTTTCCTGAAGGCGTAAGGTGCATGGTGGGGCTTTGTCCTGGCAATGTGGTATTTTATTTATCTTTTGTATATTTGTGGCAAATCCACTCCACAATGGTCTTTCTATCACGTAATTATCAGAGAGCCGTGGTGCAGAGCACACGGAATTTAAAGGAATAGTTCACCCAGAAATTAAAATCCTGTCATCATCTACTCTCCCTCATGCCAAATGAAACAGGTGAAATTTGTTAGTCCATATAACACACAGGGAGGCTGCAGCACAACTTGGTAGCAGCCTTCTCCAAAACAACTGAAGTCAATGGGGACCTGTTCTTTAGAGTTCCAAAACAAAAACAGCCAAACAATCACACTGTGAATAGAAAGACCTATACACCATTATTTGTTGCAAATCAATCAGCTGTAGTTAAGATTTGCACTAAATGATGGTGTAAATATACTGTAGGTCTTTTTGGAACTCTGAAGAACTGGTCCCCACTGACTTCAGTTGTTTTGGAGAAGGCTGCTATGGAGTTGTGCTGCAGCCTCCCTGTGTGTTATATGGACAAACTTCACCTGTATTTCAACTGACATGAGGGGGAGGAGATGATGACAGGATTTTCATTTTTGGGTGAACTATTCCTTTAAGGGAAAGAGGTGATTTGATTGGTCATGACGACGCCAGCCTCTACCACACTTACTTGATAACGTATTCTCCTAATTCTCCCACCCTGTTTCCAACTTTCTGGCCATGAAAACATTAATCACCATGCCCTGTGCACCTGTGCCATGTGCTGTTGACGCCGCTTCGCTCCATCCGCCACTGATTCACAACAATGGAGCCCATAATCTGAACTGCAACGTTCAATATCTCTAAAATATAGAGGATCCAGTCTGTACAAGTGCCACGTTTTAGTCAATTATTTACCACTTTCCAGGCCTTTTTCCAGGAGTACACCAAGTGTTTGGGAGATTAGTGTGGAGCCTCAACATAGTGTATGCTAAAGTGTTAGCATGGAGCCTACCGTCCTTCAACATAGTTTATGCTAAAGAGTTAGCATGGAGCCCACTATCACTCACCATAGTGTATGCTAAAGCGTTAGCATGGAGCCCACTGTCCCTCAACATAGTGTATGCTAACATGTTAGCATGGAGCCCACTATCACTCAACATAGTGAATGCTAAAGCGTTAGCATGGAGCCCACTGTCCCTCAACATAGTGTATGCTAAAGCGTTACCATGGAGCCTACTATCACTCAACATAGTGTATTCCAAAGTTTTAGCAATGATCTACCAGGGACACATGGATGATTTTGATGTCTATGTCATCACTGAGCGGCTTAGGTGACCAACAGACCAGCCTCCCTAAAACAGCCGTACAGTAAGTCTTATAGCAAAGCATACAGTAAGTCCAGAGAGACGTACTGTATGTAAAGTAGCAGGCTAACATTAGTCCTAAAAATGCAAACAAACACTTTTATAGGCTGGATCTTCTGGAACTTCGGGTGATGATTTTTATGCCCAAAACAGATATATAACATTTTGGAATACAACTTGAAGCAACCAATATTAATCACTTGACTATTAATAATCGTAATTCTACACTATCAAGTCTCTATGCCGTTTCTGTTTCAGAGTAATAAACCAGCTGTAGCCTACCAAAGTGTGTCAGGCAGTGACCAGTCCAGCTGTCATGACACACAGGGAGAGAGAGAGAGAGAGAGTCAGGCGTTAACTATCGACCAGCTAACCTTTACCTCATATTTCTAATCCCGGCGCTCTCTCAGAGTCCTAAAAGAGATGCTGGCTGTCCTCTGCAGGCTTTATAGGATCTGAAGCAAGGACAGAGGCGGTGCAGGCAGAGGGCGGCGTGGGACAGAGGGCGGCGGGGGGCAGAGGGCGGCGTGGGCCTGGGTCCCTCTGAGCGGAGCGGCCCGGCCCGGCTGGCTGTTTTTCTCTGCCTTAATAAGAGCAGCAGGCAGGACTTCCCCTGGCCGCGGGCCAGCCGGCCGCCGGCCAGCGCCGCAGGACTAAAATTAGAGCCGTGATTCAGCCTGGACTGAGCCAGTGAAGGGCAACCTGCCCGCTAACCTCCCGCTGTCAGCTAACACACACACACACACACACACACACACACACACACACGGATCTATTATATGCTTGAAGGACCTTTCATTGGCTGCATTCATTCACACTAATGACTTGTGTGTATATATATATGTATTGACACTGATACTTCCACTAACTGCTGATAATGCTCTTACTAACTACTGATGATATTGATGAATTTACACTAACTATTTTAGTTGAACTGATCTTATCTTATCTATTGCTTGTCTACTGTTACACAGTTTATGTAACTCCCTCCTTCTATTAACCAATGTATGTCTATCTAATGTCTAATGTCCAGTGCTTGTTCTTTATACTACCTGCAGGGACTACGGATGAAAACTAGCCTTCTTGGCTAATTCTGGCATATTTTTTTTACGTGCACTGTCCCTGTCAAATAAACTAATAAATGAAATGAAATGAAATAGTAATAATAATAAAAATAATAATACATTTTTTTTGTACAGTGCTTTTCAAGATACTCAAAGACGCTTTACATGAAATAGTATTTGCATAAAAATGGTGTACAAATGCATAGCATGTATAAAAATGACACTATTAAAACCAACTATGTAAAACTATATAAAAACAAACAAAAACAAGGGAGAGGTCAGTGAAAAAAAAAGGCACAAAACTGACATGGCACAAACAAAACAAAAGTGGAACAGATAGAAACATGAGGCAGGAGGAGGAAAGAAAGTCAGACATGCCTAACCTTCACCTTTACCCTGAACTAATCCTAACTCTAATTTTAACCCTAATCCTAAACTAGCTCCTTAATAGTCACAATGAAATGGAAAAATTACTTTAATTCCCCTATTAATTCCCCATATTATAACATACACATTTGTAATAAAGTTTACAAAGTTTGTATTTTCTTGTATGTTGATGATATGATGTGATGTGTGTGATGATGTAGTATAATGTAAAATCTCATTACTTTTCCTGTTACTTCATAAAAATTTCAACCCATGATACTATAACAGATTTTTGATTTTTGAGCTCGAATTTATTCATTTTGAAGAAAGAATAAGAATTTGTGACAGCTCAAGATTATACAAAAAGCATTTTTTTAATTAACTTTTGGCCGATCCTTTCCTTAATTATGTATTGTTTTAGAAAAGTGGGAATGATCAAAATGTCCTCACTTTGTAGGAATGTACCCATCTTTTTGTCTTTGTGAGGACATTTGGTTCTCATAAGTATAGAAATGCAAGAACACACACACACACACACACACACACATTAGAGATCTGAGGAGACACAGACATACAGAGGCACTCACACACACACACACTCATGGACACATACATGCACATACACAGACACACACGTGAGCCTGCAGACGCACGCACACACATACACACACTCGTTCGCGCTAAATATACATACTCAAGTGCACGCGCGCACACACACACACACACACACACACACACACACACTCATTAGGCCAGGAATGGGGTCAGGGTCTGAGTAGCTGACCAACTGACCAAACAGCAGTTGAAGTTTAAAGTTACACAGGACTTAACTACACATGTACAGTCTGCATGGATATACTGTATGTGTGTAATGTATGTGACGTCTGTATGTTTATTAGAATTACTGTTATAGAGTGGAATTTCTGTTGTTGTTTATGGCTTATTGTACCAAATGTTGATTTGTACGGAGGTGGGCAATGTGTTTAAAGTGAATACTGTGTCATATGGAAATGTGTTCCCAACAGGAGTCTAGAGGAACTCTGGTGAATAGTTTCTCCACTCTGACGGGATCCTCAAACCTGTATTGAGAATTGAAGGATTTCTTGAAGTTTAGAGACCACTGGAAAGACTCTAGGCTCCTTCAAAGAATCCTTCAAGATCTCATCTAAATTGATTTCCTTTTGAGAGGAAAAATTGAGGGATTCACTCTCAGAGAAGTTATACCGGCTGACCAGAGGTGTCACCAGTGTGAGAGTGACTGCTCAATATCTTCCTTTCGTTTTCAATGTCATTTTATGTATTTTTTCTGTTTTATGTGAAGCACATTGTATTTGCCTTGTGTATGAAATGTGCTATATAAATAAAGTGATTGTACAGGAGGGCAGTTTAAGTAATAACTGTTCACATTTTCATATAAATAAATAAATGTTTTGCTACTCTTTGTCACCGATTGCTGTAAGACAATAGTCAGTTCATGAAAGCTTGCGTTATAGCTTGTGATTACAGGTGCTAACACATTATGTAATGTCGTGGTAACTTATTGGGACTTTTGGGTAATTTCATGACTTACCAACCGACGAAGTTGCGGCTACGTCTTATGTTGGTAATTTGATGTTTTTTTCAGACTTAAAACATAAAAACACCGCAGCAATGAGCACTTTAGCACCAAGGATGTCGCCAAAAATAACAAAACACAGAAACAAGGATCCCACAGATTACCACTTACTGAGAACTAAAAGACATTAACTTCTCCTTTAAGAGTGAAATAAATGCGTTGATGTAATTTCCTGACTTTCCTGAGTATTGTTGGCTAAGCTAATAAACAGAACAGCCTTAACATTTCCTCTCTTCTCCTGTAGATTGCCTCATGTCTACACACACACACACACAGACACACACACAGACACACACACACACACAAGCTCTAGCCTCATATCTTCAAATTTCTCGTTTTTATCTGTCTATATGCTCTTTGTTCTCTGTAACTCACCTGAACATTTGTTAAAAGCATTATAAACCAAATTTGACTTGACTTCACACTGTGCTGTTGATAGACAGTGTGAATTACTTATTTAGTTCCTCCTTATTTAGTCTTAAATATCTCCTGTGCTCTAACTGTCTCCTCCTGTGTGTCTGAGTTACTGAGGAAATTTCATTGCATCAGCAACTCACCAACAGAGTCTTCTTTCATGACTTGGTTTTCTTTTTAAAGGTCTGCCACTTACCACTGTTATAAATAGGCAGGTCTATAGGTTCTCACTGTGGGAGAATGCAGGAGACTCAGACTGTAATATATGAACACAACATCCAACAACTCATATAGAGAGCTGCTAATTCTGTTAAAGGAATATATCTTAAAATTCAAAAATTCAAACAAAAAGTGAGAGAAATGTGTTTCCCCGCAGCAAAGGCAGATGCAACAAAAACAGGAACTAGTTTGACACTGAAATAGCGCGGTGGAAACTAGGGATGGGATGATATATCGAAATTCAACACAAAGCAATAGAAAAATGGGACAATACATATCATGGGGCAGAAAAATGAATGGTGATATTATCTCCATTTTATTCTGCTGTAGTAATCACAAATGAGACCATCTTGACCATCACAATTTCACAAGCTCTCCATCCAAATTATATTATTTTCATTTTGTAATGACATTTTTAAATTGTTGTTTACATTCTAGCAGCCAATGGCATCACTAGAAAGATTTGTGGCTCAGAAATAAACAGAATTCTGCACAGTGAGATGAAACGATTCCCAATTCCTAGGAAGTTTTTTGCTAGAAGGGAAGTTTTCATTTCCAGCTACAGTTTTTCTTCTTTAACCATGACCAAAACCTTGACCCTAACATTAAGCAAAGTTTTAGTTGCCTAATAGAATCAACTTCTCTTGCACATGCCAGGCAGAGAGCTATTGTTCATCAAACTAAATCACGAGTAGGGAAACAAGGAAGCATGGAAATCTGATTAGTTATCGTTGATCGTGAAAAGTTCAGCTGGGGCCACGAGCTTGTTGAGCTTCCAGACACCAGCTGAGTTTCTGGAGGACATGAATGGACGTCTGGGGCCTCATTTATAAAACATTGTGTGAGCAGAGAACTGGCCAGAAAAGTGCGCGCGTCACTTTTCACGTAGATTTTCGGATGTATAAAAACAAACTTGTGAAATGTGGGAAAATATGCGTACTGCCACGGAAACTTTGACCCATGTGTGCACGTTTTGGAGACAGTGGGAAGACTTAAAGAGTAACTAAACCCCAAACCCAAATCTGTGGTGAAGCCTGGCACCTAATTGTGAAAAGTAGGGTACTGAACTGCCCTTCTGCTATTGGCTGGTCTTTGTGCCAGGTGATGTCACCACCTGTTGTACTCTATAGGAGGTAAAATCAGTAGACTCCCGCACACTGTCTTCACTTAAGAAGAATTTAATAAATGACACAACGTTTTGGTCAAGCGACCTTCATCAGGTATCTGGATAAACAATACAATAGGGCCTGGTTATATAGGGGAACAGGAATTAAGATGGTCCAATCATAGGGCCAAGGTAATCAGGTGACCTCCTGGTACAAATCAGTGCCTAGTGAAGCACAAGGGTCCAGGTGGCAAAAAACTAATTAACAATCAGAAAGGTTTTTTTTAACATCCATAAATAGCATCCGATATCAGGACTCCAACCAACATATATCAAAAAGGAGTAAAGAACACAGAAATGTGGGTTTATACAAAAGGAGGAAAGTCAATCACAACTGAATCATACCTAAAGATGTAGCTACATAGGAGTGAAATCCCAATGGGAGATAGGCAGATCCAAGCCATATAGTAAATTAGGATAATCTTTGGTCAAGTGGACCATGTGAGGACATTGGTAGATGCTCACATCATAATACAAAGCATACATAATAGCAAGAGGGGTGCCAAAACATTAGAATAATTATGAGAAAGACCACCCTAATTAAAAACAAGGGGTACCATAAATTGGCTAGTATAAATATCATGATCCCAAAGTAGTGAAATAAAGCAAAAAATGGCATTAAACTCAGTTAATGTCCAGGCTGACTCCACATCAACTTAGAAAGCCCTCTAATAATAACACAGAAGAACTTCTATAGGCTACAGCTAAATAGTGTCTTTGCTACTTTAGTTTGAAAGCCGATCATTTGTCCGAAAAGCATCTACATTTCATTATCGGCTGATACGGTGTGAATTAGTCTCAAGTAAGTGCATTACAGTCTTTTAGCAGAGCCCCAATTTGTCATAATTAAACGCGACAAACTCAAGGTGTTAGGCAATTGGACTGGATGTCTCAAGGTAATAAATAATGATGTGTTATAGTGCACAGGGCAGCCGTCCTCCACAGCCAGCTGTTCAGCCTCCTCTTCACTACCGGTCTCACACTGTCTGATCCCCCGAGTCTGAAAACAAGAATGAAGAACTTGTCTATGGGTTTTTTATTCATATCGAATGAATGTGAAATATTGAGTGCGTGGTTACGTTCGCTCTTTCCAAAAACAAAAGGCACATTTACGATACCTGGGTCAGTCGCAGCTCTCTCATCTTCCTCTCTGACGTTATGTCAGTGTCACACTGGTTTTCTGGCACAATGCCACTAAATAGGGTTTCCCCCGTTATCGAGGTGAAACGTTCAAGAGGAGAGAGGGCTGGTGGCTTGTTGATCCTGTTGCTCAACACAGTTTCTCTATGGAAACTAGAATTAACTAAACAGCCTTTGTGCTTTATGCTTTTGACCGACCCTGAGGCCAGTTAGACATTAAAACTAGGGGCCAGATGCCTCTTAGACTTAAATCTGACTTTAAGTCAAACCTGCTAATGACGCTTAAATTGGCTTGTTGCTACAACTTCTTGATTGTTGTAGATCTCTAATGTGTTGTTTCTGTCTCTGAAGACTCTCTCTCTTCTTCAGGCTCTTTCCAAATACCAAAGATCTGTATGGAATCTTATATGAAACAGCTTCAGTATTTATACTTTTTTACAATCACTTTGGCACTAATTTCAGAACCTTGTGGTAATTTTTCAAAACTCTAGACACAAAACTCAAAACGGTCATCACTTGTAACACAGGCTGTCCAATGTTCAAAACATTGCATTGTGCATTCATATCTTTAAAGAAACCTTGCACTTGCAGAGTCATCAGTTCAAATAACTCATTTATCATGAAATACCATAGGAACATTAATTTAGATCACCCACACACAAGATACTGATAGTTTCACTGTTTAGTTGTTTGTACAATCATTAAATATTGTAGTACAAAATATGTGATATATGTTGTGTCATTATGGTACTACACGTAAATACGTCACTGTAAAAGGACTAGTAGAGAGAATACGACAGACACAGTGGAATCATTGAACAAAATCTGAAATTTATTGATGAAATACAATAAAATCACAACATAGGTTTCTTTGAATCAAAGCAAAAATAATTAGCTACAAAATAGAAAAAAACTACAGTACTGTATAACGTCAACTGCAATGTTCCTCACCTGGCTTACTGTAATGTAAAAAGCAAAACAAAGGATTGATTACTGTACTTCTATATTGCCATCAACCCTGTCTTGTGGATTTGGCCACAGGTTCTCATCCACATCACAATGGATGTTTTCATTAGTCAAACATCTTGGGAAGAATCTTCTGAAATCTGAAAACATGGTCTGGAAAAGTGGAACATGGGACCATAGAAACAGTGTCCGATAAAGAATGATGATGAAATATTACATCCATCGATACAATAAACTTCCCACTCTGACAGTTGGCAAGTAGTAGCACTAGTCTCACCTGACAATCTAAGACTAGTCTAAGGCTTAGACTATACATATATATATATATATATCTGGGGAAAGTGTGTTTTTATTGTGTATCTAAATATGTGTGCATGTGTGTGATTATATGTCCATATTTTTCCATATGTATGTGTGTTCATGTTTTGTGTATATAGCTATAAGGTTTATTTTATTTTATTTATGTATATGTACATTTGCGGCTGCGTCTGTGTTTTTCTGAGCGTTAACATGCGTGTATATGTGTGTGTCATATGTGTGTGTGCATTTGTATGTAATGTATGTAGCCTACATGTGCAAATGTGTGTATGCATTTGTACATAAGTGTCCTTATATGTGTATGTCTGTGTGTTTCTGCACGTCTTGCATCTAGAGTGTCTGTCTTTGTGTGTGTGTGTGTGTGTGTGTGTGTGTGTGTGTGTGTGTGTGTGTGTGTGCTCATTAAAGCGCCTGGTAGGAGGGCAGAGGGGATGTCCAGCCTTCCTGCCTCGCAGCATGTGATCAGCTCAGCCACAGTTGAAGTCATTCGTTGAGTTTCTCTCAGGAATTAGCAGCAGATCCCACAGCAGTCTGAGGAGGCCGCAGGAAGGTAAGCCAGCCTCGCGTTTAATCACCTCACTCTGACCGTATCATGCAGGATAATCTAATTCTCCCGGACCTGTTTGATGTAGAATTAACTTGCTAACACTCTCTTTGTTGTTTTAATTCAATAACATGGGAGGAAATCTGATTGAATGGCGGGTGTATAGGAGCTTATAGGAACTGTGGAATTGCTAGATAAAGAAGTTGCCACCTGCACTGAAAACACTTCATGTTACAGTAACTTTCTGATGCAAGAAAGTACTGATGTTGTTTATATTGTTATGTGATATTAATAAGAATGGGAGCTTAAGATCGCAGTCAAAAAGTTAAGTATTTGTTCAAGTTTACTTATCTAGTGCAGTATGGACAGAGACAGAAGAAAAGACTGTCAGCTTCTCAAGTTTAACTCGGTCAGATATTGTTACAATGAGATATTTTTTAGACATTTTTTTTGCAACTGACTTCCAAATAAATAGATGAAGCCAGAAGAAGAGACTGTGAGCTTTTGATTATGGCGCTTTATTGGCTCTTTATCTGTGCTAAACCAAGTTAAAGCAAAGATATCAACAAATCAGAGCTCACTAATAACTTCCATGCTTGATAATAGTATTGCATATAACCTTTTTTTCTGCGTTGCTTAAGTCATTATAGGGTGGGGGTGATTCACAAGGCAATTTCTGAGCAGTGTAGATGGGCAACACTCCGAGCAACGGGCAACAAAGTGAGACACATAGTCAGTAATCTGTTAAAATGTTTTCTAGCATCAAGACTATGTGATTTAAGATTAAAGCAACGTTGCTGCCCAGAAAGTTGCCCTATACTGTATGTATCACTGTCTTGAGGCTCTGTGCTCAACGTTCTGGGGCAATTATTGCGGGCAACATTGCCTGGCTGGGTCAATATGGGTTTTCATTCTGCTCCTGACTTTCATTTTGTTGTTTTTTCCCCTGCAGCGTTCTTGTGTCCCACCAAGTCTCAGAGGAAGATCT
This sequence comes from Centroberyx affinis, assembly GCF_046629955.1. Lineage (NCBI taxonomy): Eukaryota > Metazoa > Chordata > Actinopteri > Beryciformes > Berycidae > Centroberyx > Centroberyx affinis. The sequence continues at coordinate 97,395 of NW_027279444.1, forward strand.
CGGTCTGTTTGGACGCCATGGAGCACAAGCTGGACCTGTCCCGGCTGACGGACGAGGAGGCCAAACACGTGTGGGACGTCATCCAGAGAGACTTCAACCTCCGCAAGAAGGAGGAGGAGAGGCTGGGGTGGGTCTATCTATCTATCTATCTATCTATCCATCTATCTATCTATCTATCTATCTATCTATCTATTTATCTATCTATCTATTAGTCTGAAGTCCCCTGTCTATCTGTCTATCTATCTATCTCTCTCTCTATCTATCTATCTATCTATCTATCTATCTATCTATCTATTAGTCTGAAGTCCCCTGTCTATCTGTCTCTGTCTATCTATCTATCTATCTATCTATCTATCTCTCTATCTATCTCTCTATCTATCTATCTATCTATCTATTTATCTATCTATCTATTAGTCTGAAGTCCCCTGTCTATCTGTCTCTGTCTATCTATCTATCTATCTATCTATCTATCTATCTATCTGTAAGAAAAATAGATAAACCATCAAACTGAAGCACATGATGTATGATACAGCAAGTTTTGCCTCCCCTCCCCTGTCTGACCCTCCTCTTCTCCCTGTTGGAACACACACACACACACACACACACACATACACACTGTCTTAAAGAAGCTTAATGTTGAGATTTTGGATCAGAGTGAGATAACGCTGCATTACCTTCTATTTCATGTTGTCAAATTGTCTGTAAGTTTTGCGTTTGTTTTAACCTGCATGGAGCACCAGATGGGCGGGGCTTACCGCATCAGGACAAGTCAGACAAGCTGTCAATCACAGAAGAGTAAACTAAATTGCCTTTCAAATACTTTCCTGAGATTGTCTTAACTTTCTGGCACTGTGTGACAAACCCTATCAATCTGAAAAAGCTGCAACCAAACCAGCAAATGTATTTAATACTATTTAAAACAATTCACATATCAACAACAATATATATGGAGATAAGGATAATAACAAGGCTAATCTGTAAAGACATAGAGAGATAAAACAAAATCATGAGCAACTTTGCGTTGGCGATACCCTAGGCAATCTTTTGGACATAGTAGATGGGCAACTCTCATAGCAACAAGCAACAAAGACAGATAATGACTCAAAAATATATTCAAAATCTATTTGAAACGCTTTTATGAATCCCATCAGATTTTCAAAAGTGCTTTGGGGTTTCTTTGCCTCACCTGCACATTTTGCATTCCCAATCTCTTTTTTAGCATTTATATGTGCAAATAAACTGAACCTGAACCACTCTACATATATGTTTTGTTTAGTTTCATTTCATTTCTTTATTCACACATATAAAAATGTAAAAGAAAAGGATACAAACAATACATAATTTGCAAGTAAATGTGAAGGAGAATTGCCTAAAAACCCTCCAGGGGCTTGAAAAGTGGCATTCTCCAGGCAGCATATTACAAAAAATAATTACAGCAATATAAAATACACAATTTGAATGTATCTATAAATAAGTTTAGACATAGTAAAAAATGGAGACATAGTTCAGCATAGTCCTTGACAACAATGCATCCCATAACACCCAACAACATATGTAGAGCGGTTTAGGTTTAGGCTTGTATGTGTGTGTCTGTGTTGACGTGTGTGTCTTCTCTCTGTGCTCGTGAATCCTCCCGCTCATGAGAACCGGAGAGGAATGCGAGTGTGAAAGCCGGCTGTTGTGAGTCAGGTCGTCACGGCGATCACGGCTCAGTCACAAGTTCCCCCGCTGTCCGCCGCACGTCTCACCGGCTAAACAAGACGCCGTGAAGTTTCATTCTTCTACGCTCACAAAGATGCCTCTGTGTCCCCCCCCCCCCACACACACACACACACACACATACATACACTCCCATCAGCCCCCGGGAGGAACTCACTCCTGGAATAAAACATAGAGCCGTGGCTTTATGAAATGAAACGGCAGGCGTAGACGTTTCTGAAGAGTGAGTCGTTGTCTGGCCCGGGGTCAGGGTCAAGTCACTCTTGATTCAGTTAGGGTTAGAAAGTGGATTTTCTTCACACTTTGAAGATAATATTGAAAAACCTCTGACACAAGAGGGCTGTTCTACTGTATGCAGCCTTTTTCACGGATTGTGGAGGATGAATGTTCCACCGTTAGGGAATAAAATGCAGTTTCTGTCTTGATTTTGAAAGCGACTGAATTGCTGTTCTGTGACTTGAGCTGCAGCACAACCTGGTTTTCACTGGTGCTGAAACAATTTAGTTTAGTTTCAGTCATTTATCAAGTAAAAATGCCAAATGTTTGTCGGTTACAGCTTCACAGATGCTAAGATTTGCTGCTTTTCTCAATTTCATATCATTATAAAATGAATACTTTGGGGTTTATTGGCTGCTGGTCAGACATTTGAAGACATTTGAAGAATCACTTTGGGCTGTTTAGAGATTCAATTTTATGACATCACTTATTTAAGACTAAATGATTACTTGATTAATCAAAAAAAGAATCAGTTGTTGATGAAAATAGTTGTTAGTTGCAGCTTTAATTTTCACTCTTATAGGGAAAATGCACATAAACACACTTTAACACTGTTAAAATTAGCTATTGGCAATGTACCTTGTATTTCTGGGCCCATTTTGTATAGATGGTGTATTTTTCCTATTCCCTCAGTTAACTGTCCCACTCTAGAGGACATGACGTCATGTTGAGATTTTTCCAGTCCAGCTACAATGGAGTTTGATAAGAAAATTTCTTTTTAAAACATCAAACGTTTTAAAACTGCTACCTGCATCATTTTGTTCTTGTTTTGTATCTTTCTGATATCTTTCTGATGTCACTTCAAGACGTTTTAATATGAGTTTTTACCGTGACTTGATATAATGTTGTGTAAGTTCTGTGCTTGTTTGAGCTTGTTGGGAAATTTGGTACTAGCAAAAACACTTTTTAGAGTTTCAGAACATCTTGAGAGCAAAGTGATGCTCTGATGACGGCCAAAAGCTCAGCAATAAAGTGCTGTGTATTGCAAGGCAGCTGTGCATGGATTTGTACTTAAGTAAAAGATTTGACTTCTTCTTCCACCACTGTGAACATGTAAAACTATATGTGAAGCGGAGCGTTGCTGAAAAAAGAGCTTTTGTGCTCCTGTGAACCTGTGAATGTATATGTGACCCCTGGAAGTCCCCTCAGCCCCGGGCCCCGGCTGGAAATAAGAATATGTAAGAATCTGTTCTCAGTCATCTGCCTGGTTAGATAAGTCTGCCTCACAAGACATCTATGACATCTATTGAAAGGAGGATGTGTTGTGCTGAACATTTTGTTGCTGTGCATCAGTCCGCTCCGGGCAAATAGGGACGCTCAGATCTTTTTGTGTCACATGTCCTTCACTGTAATCAGTGTCCTAATGTGTCTGCTAATGTGGGCCAAAAAAAAACAAGAACGCGGCTTTGTAATTCATTGAGTTCCTGCTGTGACTGACTTGGTGGTGCTGCATGTAGCATTTTTATACATGAATATACTACTGTCAAATTAATAGTTTTACCTTAGTCTTATCACTGTAAACAGGTGAGTCCATGTTGGAGATGATCATTCCTCTCTATCTCACTCCAGTAGTATTGTTAGTTCTAGTGTTTCTCCACATTAAGACTACATTTCCCATAAGCCCCGTTGCTTCCTGCCCCCCCTCCCCCTCCCTGAAGAGGATCAACATGTTGGAAGTGATTTCTCCATCTTCCTTTCCCTCCTTCCACCATCTGCTGCCAGAAACTCTTTCAGCTTTAGCTCCGTTTTGCTCTGGAAGAACAGAACCTCTTCCTGTTTTGTGCCATAAAGCGATCCAGCAGATTTCCCTCCAGATCCACCAGGTGAAGGAGAAACAATGGAGGATGCAGAGTAGAGGACAGTAGAGGCTGTAGGTCTTCTCAATGATGGTCTGTTGTGTTTCCCTTTCCACAATTCTCTAATCCTCTCCTCTCTCCTCTTAGGGATTTGAAGACTAAGATCGAGAAGGAGGACACGAAGCGGGAGCTGCTGGGTGAGCAGAGCACCCTGGCCGATTCTCACTGCATCCGCTGCCTGCAGCCCTTCAAGTTCCTGGTCAACAGCAAGCGTCAGTGTCTGGACTGCCAGATGTACACGTGCAAGTCCTGCAGCCGCTACAACAAGAAGGAGCACGGATGGGTGTGCGACAACTGCCGCATGACCAGGTGAGGGAGGAGCGGATAGATGAACACACATACAGGAGAGACTGGGAGGAGAGGCTGAGAGGGAAAAACAACACACTGCATTATCCTTCTTAAAGAAATACACCAAGTTTTTTGAGAGATTGGCTCATTGGTCAAGTTAGCCATTTAATGATGAGAACATAGACACCAAAGTCGTGCATGTGTCCCTGGTAGAGCATTGGTTCCAGTGCTCCATGCTAACACTTTAGCATACACTATGTTGAGCTATAGTAGGCGACTAGCATTGTTTCAAAAGTGAGAAAATGAGAACTTGTAGCAGCTATGCAGCAACATGTTAAGTAATATTGAATGATATGTGGCTATATGTCTGGCATTTTTGAGTAGGAATTTGGTCAAATTTACATTAAATATAATAGAAAAGTAACATCCCAGCAAACAAGGGGCCCATGTGGGGCCACTGTGGGCTGAAAATTGGTCCCCTTGTGGGTTGCCCACAGTGGGCCCGTATCAGCCGTGAAATGGTGGCCCATGGTGTGGGCCCCAACGTTTGGGACCCTAGTGGCAGCCCACACCAGGCCCAAAGCTGCATGGCTTGGTGTGGGCTGCCCATTAGTGCCCCAAAGCAAAACAGGCCCAAAAAGGGCCTGTTTGCTTTTTTTCCCCTGCACTTGGAAAATCGAAATAAAACGCGCAACTTGTTTCAATGATTTTGCCCCGCATGGGCAAAGTCACAGTGGGCCTGCATGGGCTTTCTGTGGGCTGGCCCAAGTGTGGGCCGCCCACAAAAAACCCATACGGGGCCCATAGGTGGGAAAAGACTGTGGGCCCTGCAGGGGCAAAACCAGAGTGGGCCCTTGTGGGTTTTGAGTGGGTTTGCCCCAGCCCACGCTGCCCACAAAAACCCCACAGTGGCCCCACAGTGGCCCCACAGTGGCCCCGCAGGGGCGTGTTTGCTGGGATACTGTTTTGAACAATCAGAGACTCCCTGTTTCCATATAGGAAGTGAAGGTGGTGGTGATGGGAGACTGTGCAGCTAAAAATCACTGTGCAGCGGATGAATACATGTTTGATCACTTGAAATAGTTCCAAAAATAAACCCTGGCCACATCTGCTATGTTGAGTTAATGATATTTAATTTTAAATAGTTATAAATCTACAGTTATTTATTACTAAGTAAGTCATTCTTATTACTTTGCATAATGCTGGTTGCCTCCGTAGCGTATGCTAACGTTTTAGCATGGAGCTCCGGAGTGAGTGATCTACCGGGAACACTTGATGATTTGGGCCACATATACAGTATACACTGTACATATGAAGAGCTGTGAGAGTGAAGTGTGTGAACTGTGTGTGTTCAGGGTGCTGAAGATCGGCACGGTGGGATGGTACCATGACAACGTGCGCAACCGCTTCAAGCGCTTCGGCAGCGCCAAAGTGATGAGGTCACTGTACAAGAGACTGAATGGAGAGGGTGAGTCTGACTTCAGACACACTGATGCTACAAAGCAGCAGCAACACAAAGAAAGACATCAGAGTGGTAATTTGCTACTATTCACCAGTAGGCTGTTGAATTTACCAGGACACACCAGCCGAAATCAACATTAATTTCTTGTGTTTTGTAACCAAACATGAAAGGAAAAATATATTTAGAGATGAAAAACAGCAAAGTGAGATGGTTTCAAATGAAATGGTCACACTGCAGGCCTTCATGCTGAAATCCAAATTGCTGGTCATATCTTATGTTTTTTGGATGAATGTTCATATCTTTTCTTGGATGTAACTCAATATGAACTAACAGCAACTGATACCAATATGAAGCAAAAAAGACACAGAGAGCAGAGAAACAACAACAGAAGACGTCACATCTGTTTTTGTACCCACGCTCCTCCTGCTGGTTTCAAACATATTTTTAGTTACGGTGCGTTCCTTCGAGTTTTGACAGAATTGAGTTTCTCCCCAAACACCAGTCAAGCTGCTTTTTGGCTTTCTTCCATTGTTGTGTCTTGTCCTTCATAACTATGACAACTGTCTCATGTGAATGATTTGCTTATTGTCATTCCAACGCTGATATATTCAGATTTGAGCTTTCAAACACGAGTCTCATGTAGGTCGCATGCCTCAGGATCTGGTTTTGTAACACATATCCCTGTGGCCCAGATGGGAATTGAAAAAATGCTGAACTCCATGCAGCTTTTTGGTTAGAAAACATCAGATCTGAGTCATGTGAGGGGGGAAACTGGGACACTTTGAGCTGCAGGGTGAACACAGCCCTAATTTCTTCCTTTAGTTGTCTGGTAGACTGCATGATACCAGCTTCTCTCTCTGCAGTTTGATCCTTGTTGCTTTGCTTCTTTAAGTAATCCATGACTTCTATTGAACTCCATTGGTGATAAGTAGGACTTGCAACTTATCTCTGTCACTGCTCTCCCCCACCCTCCTGTCCCCTTGAGCTACGGTGGCCTGTAATTGACACAATAAAGTCACATTTCCACAATATCTTCGAACCCTAACCCTAACCCTAACCCTAACCCTTAAAATAACCTTACATTTACATGAATTCACCCCTTCATTCATGCAAACTCCCCTTAAAACTAATTAAGGGAGTTATTAATGGAGGATGGAATGGATTAAAACTTCCCTTAATAACTCAATAATAACCCTCTATGCCATGTACAAAAGGCATGAAAAATCCCTTAGTTTCTAGTGTCTCCATGAATCAACCCATGAATAAATCCCTTAAAAACCCATGATACTAACCTTGCTTTTTTAAAGCTATATGGATATTTAATGTTTATGTAATGGAGAAATTAAGGATAAAATTAAGGGGTTTGGTTTTGTAGTGATGTAGAGAGGCAAGCTTGCTAATTAAAGCAGAGATCCAAACATCTAGTGAAGACATTCCACTCTGGAATAATAAAACTGTTTTGTCGTTTGTTCGCTCGGTTTGTTCACTTCCAGTTCTGATGATGGGAAGTTTTTGTTCTGAATCCAACACAGTCTCACAGAGTTTTGTGACATAAACATGAACTCTAAAACAGTGGTTCTCAACCTTTTTCATATCATGGACCCCTAATTTAGTCCACATTAGGGCCACGGACCCCCATTTGATGAGATTTTGTCTCTCGGACCCAAATCTGAGAATATTTTTATTGTCAGATATGATTTTGTCCAGAATTCCATGGCTATCTGTACTGTAGGTGGAGAGATAACAGTGAAACTATGATCAAAATAGTCATTCTAAAATGACAAAATAATGAAGTTTAATATTTCATCAATTTGCTGGGGACCCCCTGGAATGAGAACCACTGCTCTAAAACGCAGATACACACATTGGACATGCCGTTCTCACATGTTCATCACGTGAAAAGTTTAGCTAACGGTTCAGTTTAGGCAGCTGAAACACTTTGGTTGAGGTTAGGTTCAGGTTTTGGTCATGGTTAAATAAGGAAATGAAAACTTGTTGTCATGAGTTGGTAACTGAACCCGGGTCGTCATTGCATTGGTTGCATTTGAAGATGTCGCACTCGTTTCAGTGAGCTGATGGCTCCACGCTGCAGTGAAAGTGGGTTTTAAATGTCGGGACAGAGCATCAGACACGCTGCAGTCACATCCAGTCACCGGACCGTCAGCTGGCAGAGCGGTGATAGAAAGTGTGTTTTTGGTCACATGGCCTGGATCGCTCTGTATCGGCTCTGTGTTTCCAGTCACATCCATCACCACAGGGCCAAACAACACGCCTGAGCCATGACCGGAGCGTGTCACGTGTTCAGACTGTCTGGTCTGGAGGAGCAGGGCCCTCATTCATGAAACATACACTTGAGCTGTTTAGTAATAATAAAAAGGAACTTGAGCATGAAATAATAAACCAATAGACTTCCACTCATTTACTGTATCAACTCAACCTGCTGTCATACTCTATATCAGTGATTCTCAACCCCTACTTTGGTCCACATTAGGGCCACAGACCCCCATTTGATGAGATTTTGTCTTTTGAACCCAAATCTGAGAATATTTTTATTGTCAGATATGATTTTGTCCAGAATCCCATGACTATCTGTATTGTAGGTAGAGAGATAACAGAGAAACTATGATCAAAACAGTCATTCTTCTACATTCTCTAATTGTGTTAACTTCTTGTAAATGAAATCATGCTGAAGTTTAACAATTCATCAATTTGCTGGGGATCCCCTGGAACCCCCATCAAGGACCCCTGGTGGTCCCCAGACCCCACGTTGAGAACCACTGCTCTCTATATGACCTTCTTTGCAGTGATACCTGATAATAAACTTAAAAATCAAAATACCACATGAGTTAAAAACAGGGGTAAAGAAGAATAAAACAGGCAAAAATGATGGGAATGAAAAGGTTTGGAAAAGGAGAGACTCAAATACATAAAAATCTGTTTTATAAGAAGCGATTTAAAAGTTGTGTTTGTGTTTTCAGACGGGAAATGCATGACTAATCTTTAATGATATTCAATCACATGTAGAGCTTGGGACTAATTTCTAATCACTATATATTTTGGAAAAAAAACCACTGAACTTCATCATTTGATATTGTTAAAATACAGAGGATCTAGTCTGTGAAAGTGTTTTTGTCATTTCACCAGCCAAGGACCTTAAGTTTCCTACTATCCTTCAAACAGCACATAAATAACCAACCTTTAAACTTTAGTGCTGCTTATTTTGTAAGAATTTGTGTCACATTTTTAAAAAGATGGTTCATATGTTAATTTGCAAGGACACTCTTCATTTTTTTCACGTATCCTTGGTTACATTGTGCAAATTCATAGCAATGAAAATGAAAAAATCTACAGCAGTCAGAAGTTATTTTGGGTTTTTTATGTATCACAAATTTGGAGAGAATGAATGTAAGCTGCTGATTTTCACCTCATGTCTCTGCATCAGTGTTACCAAGAACAATTAACTTTTTCATTAAATCACATCTTTGGCCTTGTTCTGGTCACACGTATGTATTTTGACTGCAAGAAACTCTTTTAAAATGTGCCAACTGGAACTTAAGGCCCTTTATGGCAGTGAACACGAGGTGTTTAATTCAAAGGGAATGCAGAGCTTGTTGTCAGTGTGTTAGGTAAACCAGTCCAGCCAGACAGCGTGACCACAAGGCCTGGAAGCCAAACGGCCGGTCAGTCCACCAGAGTCTGTGGACAGAGGGGAAAACTTATAAGTGGAAAACATGAGGAATGAGCTATAGATACTGGAGGAGGGAGAATCGATTCTTTTAGCTCAGTCGATTCTTTCAGGCGGTCTGACAGTTGTGTCGATTCAGGACCGCTTCATTTGATTCATCTTTGTAAAACAGACAACAACATGACAGACGAAGAGCTATACCATTACAAAACAAGACAAAAACCCTGCAGTCGAAAACATATTCAGCTGAAAAGAGCCTAACTTTATAACTTGATAAGCACAAATCAAACAGCCAATAGTCTAATAAGAGGTTAACTGAACCGAGGCCACTTTATCTTTCTTTGCTGCTCCAAGTAACGTTAGTCTTGGTCAAGTCCAGTCTCAAATAATGATAAATCTGGTAAACTATGTCTACCGCCATGAATTTGGACTAATTTACAGCTAATTTACTCGATGTAAAGAGAGACTGGCAGCATTGCTAGCTGTACTTTGTAAGTACAGCTGTACTGTGCTTTCAAATTTAGAGAGAGAGATTTAATTGATTATATATTATCAAAGCAAATTGAATGTAACAAAAGTTCCTGTTGTGTTTTAGCATAATGACCAATAAGGACTCATATGCTAGCTGCTAATACAGATGCTACATGCTAATATTAATGCTTCCTTTTATCTCTCAGGAGGCCGCGACGATGACACTCAGAGCATGCCCGACACCCGCCGTGAGTCACTCAAACTACACACTTACAAATTCAAAATGAGAAATGTATTTTTGCAGAAATTCGGCCTTTAGACAGAAATTTCTTTTCATTTATGTTTGCTGTATGTTATTAGCAACAGTCATATTGACACAACATATGTAGTTATTATGTTGAAAAGTGACACTGTACCTACCCAAAGTAAAAAAGGCCTAAAACGTGAAACTCCAAACTTTTGTCTGTTGTTGTTACATTGCTTTTTTTTAACTGGTAAGTGATGTGACCTTTGACCCTAGACATGTATAACGGCATTGAGGATGACCATGCAGAGGTCGAAGCTCAGCGGTACAAAATGGTAAAAAAAAAGAATTTAAAAAAAATCTCTTTCTGTGCTTGAAACGTAATTCTCTTCTAAATTTGAAGTTGTCATTATTCCAGCCATGAGGCAGCGGCGGCCTGAAGCGGATCGGGTCTGTGAACTGAAGACTCTCTTTGTTCCCTGTTTGTTTTCAGATGCGCAAGAACAAGCGTCTCCTCTCTGTTCATCCCCTCGACTTCGACTCAGAGGATTATTTCCCCCACTCCCGCCGGCAGTCTGTCCAGGTAGCCTCACTGCTGTTATCAGATATATTTTAGGCATCACTGTGCAGTCGATCGTCAACATATCCAGTAGGGTTTGACAGATATTACAGTTTGCCAGTACAGTGAGTGGAAATTGATTAAATATCAGATATCAGCCAGTCAGTTTCGTCCACCTCTGATATGTTGGAGGTTCCTCCAGACCACAGCTACAGAAACACAGTCTGGAAAACCAGTAAAGATTTTATTTCTTTGGCCATTTAAAGGTCTAATTTATCCCAGAGTTTCCCTACCTCTGAATAGTTGTGAGAGAGCTGCTAATCCTAAAGTAATTTCATTCAGTCTGGATTTGAATGGAGAGTTTTAGTGTCCCATGATGGTCTGAAGAGGCTAGTTCTTGTATTTTTTGGCATGAAAATGGTCACATTTTGTACATGTTGAATATTGACACACAATATTATCTATCAACAACTTAAGTCTAAAAATATTGGTATTTGTACCGGCCTTCAAAAGCCCATATTGGTCAGAGTGCGAGGGGCAGAGCCACAGTGCCAGACCATATTCGAGAACGGAGAATGATCATGTAAGAGAGAAGTGACAGGAAAATAAATAAGAGAAGTAACAGCTAATGAGAGAAGATGGAGAAGAAGAGAAGAGAATTAAGTGCCAGTTTTAACATTTTGTTCACCAATCGTACATAAACTGTGCTACAAACAGGCTGAGCAGGGGAATCCAGGTAAAAACTTATTCCAGCTGTTTAATCCACTTCAGTCATGAAGGTGAGATGCAAATGAAGGAGAGCCGACGGCTTAAAGAAACATTTTAAGCCTCATAAGACACTTGAGACATGGATTGTACAAAAGAGTTTGCAACTTAAAAAGATGGTCGTCACATTTTGTTCACTTGGTGCTTATGAAATGTGGCTTTTGGCAGATATCTATATTTCGACTTCACAGGGTAATATGATTATCCTTGATTTGAATGGACAATTTTTAGCATGGTTAACCTCAGCTGGTATCAAGTCCATGTGATTAAGTTGTCAGCACTACATACTGCATGTTGTCGAGCATTTTGAACACATCACGGTATTGACTGGATGTTAAATCTCATCTGTCATGCGTTTCAAAACGATTTGCTCAGAACAAGAGAGTGCATGAGAAGAAGAAATGCTTTATTAAAGATAAAGTGATTTTAACCAGGAGTTTAACCAGCAGTTTTCAGCCATGAGCCACTGCGGGTCCAGAGTGTGCAGGTTTTTATTGCTGCTCATCAACTACAGCAGCTGATTTCAAGGATTAGCACAACTTCAGCCAGAGAGGAAGAACTAATCAGAGGAATCAGCTGCTGCAGTTTGTTTGGCTGGAATGAAATCTGCAGACTCTTAGGTCACAATGTATTAATTGAACACTGCTGCTGTAAACACAGACGAGAGTTTTAAAAACATTTCTCAGAAGCAGAGCTGCTCTGGAGGCAGAAATAAACTGATTGGTTGAGTTAAACCTCAGTGGGTGGAGCCAAAGAACCATTGATTTTCAGAGTGCAAGTTAGCTAACTGGCAAATTTAAATTGCAAAGAAGGAACTCTGGTCAAAATATAAATAAGATATATAAATGCCAGTCAGGTCAGCAGCAAGCTAACTAGCTTACCTAGATAACTTAGTATGGATAGATTGTATTTTTTCAGTTAGCAGCAGAGCGCTAGGCTTCATAATATTAGCTTCCTCCTCTTGTCTTTTTCACTGAGCTTCAGTCTAATGTTACTTAGCCAGTTCACTTTGTGACAAGCCTCAAACACACTTAATAAATGAATTAGACTTGACTTGAGATCATCTCAACAGTTTCAGCAAATGCAGGAGGAGCGAGGCGGATACAGGAATGACATGGAGTACCAGAACGACATGTACAACCACCGCATGAACCGCAGGAAGAGCCTGGACCGCTACGGCGTGCGGGCTGGTGAGTGTGACACACACACACACACACTGCGCCTGGCCCGGGGACAGCCTGGCGTCCCGGGACTTCTGCTTACAAGCCCATGTGTTTACGAACCAAATACAAAAATGTAACAAAGGAACATTTTCTACTATGGTTCACACCAAACAAAATAAACTGTAGGTGTGATCACATCCTAACCTGCTTACCCATTGCTCAAGATAGGAGCATCCACTACAACATAGCTGTAATAGCTGTAAGGCCTTTCCAATGTCTTTCCCCTGCGCAGATGAGTTTGCAGACAGCAGGATGGTCCGGACCCGCTCCCTGTCTAAGATCAGCTCCTCTGTGGCTCGGCAGCAGTACGTCGACACCTCGGACGAGGAGGACTTCCAGCGCCCCCCCATGTACCAGCAGCCGCCCTTCAGACGACGCAACAGCCGGGCCTCGTCCCAGGAGAACCTGGGGCAAGCCCCGCCCGTACGTCACCTGGCTGTGTGTGTGTGTGTGTGTGTGTGTGTGTGTGTCTGTGTGTGTGTGTGTGTGTATGTGAGTGTGTGTGTGTGTGTGTGTGTGTGTAGATTAATACTGCTGCTGCTACTATTACTACTGCTACTACTGCTACTACTACTAGTACTACTACTACTGCTACTACTGCTACTACTACTACTACTACTGCTGCTACTACTACTACTATTAGTACTGCTAGTAATACTACTATTACTGCTGCTGCTGCTACTACTAATACTAGTACTAGTACTACTACTACTACTACTACTACTACTACTACTACTACTACTTACTACTGGTGCTACTAGTACTTCTACTACTACTCAATTACTATTATGACTACTGACTAATAATAATAATAAGGCCAACCAGTATGCCACCGGTGAATTTGTGGTGATAGTAACACTCCCTATACTTATAATACTAATACTAATACTAATACAAATACTACACCTAAAACGTCCCATAGTTACTCCGCCTGTGTGAGTGTGTGTGCATGCTTGTAATACTCAACTAATACTGAGCCCTTAATACTGTTGTAATACTGTTGTCTAATACTAATAATAATAATCAATTTTAAGTATAATGAGCCGTTGTTTTCGTTCCCAAAGTAGTACAATGCATTCAAAACCAGAATTAAAATCTGAATATCCAAACACTTGGCAAGCTAGATAGTGATTTACTGTTCTGACACACTGTACAATATAGAGACTATTGAGAGCATGATCACATTACATGGCAATCTTGTCCTCATCCTCTCTGTTCTGTAGATTAATGAGCTGAGCAAGCGCATGTCGGCTATCGAGAGCCTTCTGAACCGCCTGGAGGAGAAGATAACCCCCGGTGACGAGGTGAGACAGGCTGGGGAATTAAAGATCCACTCTGACGTCAGGCCATGACTTTTTCCTCTTGACGAAAAAAGTAAAAAAAAAAATGCTGTTGCCCTCTGATGACTCAGTGGTATTTCTGGTGCAGCAGATTAACTTTCAGTGGAAGTAAAAAGTCAAAGGCATATTCTCCACATTGCACCACACACTGCAAAGAGAAAGAAGAAACCAAACAAAAAGAAAGACAAAAGTACTTGAAGAATAAATGCTGCCTGTTTTTCTTTCTTTCCTTTTTTATTTTTTTAATGCAAAATCCAAAAAGTTGTACCTATCTATTGTTAGGAATCATGATTGTTTTGGTGACATTTTGTCTATTTTTTGGCAGCTAGTGTGCTGAATATGCCTTTGACTTTTTACCTACTTCAATATAAAGGTCATATGGGCAGGAGTTTTGAGAATGAAACAGTGACTGGCCAAATGAGTGTAGGTGCAAAATATGAAAAAATCTCAACTATGTGACCCAGTAAAGTTACCTTATCTCTTCTCTTTCTCAAATATCTGAAATCATATGGCTTGAGTAGTAAATATGCAAAAATTTAGGGATGCTTTGTAAGAAATATATCTTTTTTGGCATTTACTTATTAACTTATTTACACACACTAAAAGAAGATAAACAATGAATGATGAAATGGAATCATTCAAAATGCATTTTTTGTTTTTTCAGGCCACGCCTGCGACCGGCCAGAACGAGGAGGAGAAGCTGCGGAGGAAGCTGAGCGAGCTGGCGGGGAACCTCAGCGACAAGGGCGTGTCGTCGGACGAGGAGGCCGGGAAGAAGCCCCTCCCCCTGGGGGCCAAGGGGAGCGGCGCCAAGAGCCACGCCTCGGCCCCCTCCTCGGCCCTGAAGGACCTGGACCTCAGCTCCTCCAGCGACGAGATGCCCACCGAGGCTCAGAAGGTAAGGTAGGGTCCGGGTCAACCTGAGGACGGTTAGTGGACTGCTTGATGGGGAGGCATCTTGTTTGATTTTTGCCGTCTTGCACTTTGCTATTTGCAGTTATAATTTAGGGTCCTGCTAGCTGCTTAAAGGATAGTCGTGCATTCATAACTAATGGGATCTTGGAAGTTCCAGGCCTTCAAGCTATAGATGGATAATCAAGCTGAGGACATTTACAGGCTCTGAAATGGGATGATGAGAGGTCTGTAAATGTGTTAAACCCCTCAGTTCAGCCTCTTAAAGGAATAGTACACCCAAAAAGAAGAAGAAGAAGATTTGGTCATTGTCATATCAGTCGAAACACTGGTAGAAAACAAGTTTGTACGTCCACATAACACATAGAGAGTTTGCTAGCACTGCTTCGTATCAGCCTTCTCCAAAAGAACTTAAATGGCTGGTAACTGGTTCTTTAGAGTTCCAAAAAAGGCAAAAAAATCACCATAAAATGACTCCAAACTGCATAATCCAAGTGTTCTGAAGCCAAACGATTGCACTGTGGGTGCAAAAGTCCAATATTTACCTCATTCTCTCCTAGATTTTCCCAAAAGAACCAGTTCCCTGGTCACTTTAGTTCTTTTGGAGAAGGCTAATATGGAGCATCGCTAGCAAATTTACTGTGTGTTATATTGACATACAAACTACATCAGTGTTTCAACTGACAAATCTTCTTTTTTGGGTGAACTATTCCTTTAAGATGATATTGTCCACTTCTCAGGTTGTAAACTTTCAAGTTCCCGCTGGGCATGAACGCAATAAAGGACCAATGCTTCCATGGCTTGGCTGAGCTTAACCCCAAAAGAAAGGCTGTATTCCAAGGATTAAGTGTATCTAAATAGGATAATAGAAAAATAATACCACTCTTTTTCATATATAATCCATTTCCATGTGAAGAGTTATCTGCCATTAGAAAAATATCAACAGACATTAGCCAACTTCAGTCCTGGCCTGACAAATGTTAACACTTTCACAGAGTGGATTATCAGAATCAGAATCAGAATCAGAATAACGTTTATTGCCAAGTAAGTTTTCACAGTACAAGGAATTTGCTTTGGCATGGAGGTGCATACAATAAACATAAAAATAATAAAATAAAATAAAAATAATAATAATACAATTAAAAATATAATAAAAAATATAATAAGAAATAAGAAATAAAAAATATGTACAAATATATATGTGCAATAGTGAATGAAATGTACAGTTTGTACAGGTATGTGCAAAAATTTTTCAAAGAATGTGCAAAGGTATGGGGGGGGGGGGATAAGGGACTGTGTCAGTGGGGGTCCCGGGCCTTGTTGATGAGGCCAGCTGCAGACGGGAAGAAACTGTTCTTGTGGCGTGAGGTTTTGGTCCTGATGGACCGCAGCCTCCTGCCAGAGGGGAGTGTTTCAAAAAGTTTGTGTCCAGGGTGGGAGGGGTCGGCCACAATCTTTCTTGCTCGCCTCAGGGTCCTGGAGGCGTACAGGTCTGTATCTGTATTTCATGGGGATTTTTCCCTGAAATGGAAAAGTGAACTCTTCCTTTCTTGAAATTTGCTTTTGTGCTCATTGTTTGCAAGGTCCTCAAAATCTGATGAGTCACTCTGTGATGATGCAAACTTGACGATCAACAGTCTGACTGCATGACTGCTTCTTTACTAACAGGCTGCCTCCTTGGTCAGTTAATGCCTTCAGGACACTTTGCTGCTCATACAGCAGGTTATATAGTACTGCAGGTCAGTAGCTACCTAGCCTGGCAACAGACGCAATCAGCTAGCACACATAAAGACTTAATGAACTGGTGAAAATGTGTCCAATTCATGCTATCGTCACATTATGTGGCGGAGGAACGTAATCTTCACCGTATTCGTGTTCACAACACTCAAGTCAGAGTTCGTGCTTATTTCATGAAATTTTTGAAACTGTGTCGGCCAAAGGATACCAAAAGGATGAGAGAGGCAATAGATCTAACACTGGTGAGTCCAGTTTTCTCTGGTCAGAGAGCTGCTCACTGCTGCTTAGGAGACAGTTTCGAAGTCATATATTATTATTATTATATTATTTCCATTTCCAGTGTCCATACCGACACCAGAATTTCATTTGGGCAAATAGGGCGAATCTGGTGTCTCAGTTATGGGGGATGGGACGCTCTCTTCTCTTTTGCAGCCGTACTTCATGATTCAGGTTGATAAAGATGAGTGTATTTTTGTCCCCCATGATGAAATTGGGGGAACAGACTATGGATCGGGCCCGGTCCGTCCCTCTATCGCTCCGTCACACACAGTAACTCGGACGTCACTGATTGGATTTTGTTGAAACTTCTGGGAATGACACATGTCATTGCCCCCTTCCGGATTTTCAAAATGACACTGATTGACCTATTTTTGTAATTGTCTGTACGTTGGACGCCGCTGATTGGATTTTCACAAAACTTGAGGGAATTATGCATCTCACAGCTCCATTCTGATATTTTAAAATTGTAAAATTAAAGTAAAATTGTACTGATTAGCCTAAGCACTACAGTCTGCATCATCCGTGGAGGACGACATGTTTACTCGTCACATAAAAATGCCTTGTTCAGCTTTAATCAAACTGAATTCAAGTGGAAGTGAATGGAACTGCACATTCTGTAATGAACTGAACTGCGTTGAGGAAACAAACCCAGGAGTCGTGTGGTTTGGCGTCCAGGCTAGTAGCTACTGCAGGATCAGATGGTATTTTCCAGCTGCTAACGTCTGTCCCTTTACATGGCTTTCAGAGATCAACTGCTGCCGCCCTCTGTGACCTCACCACTGAGGTCCTGAGAACCATTAATGCCACAGAAAACGCAATGATCGAGTACGGCCTCTCAGAGCCGATTGACAGATCCCAGTTAGTAGGGACTGACGCAAAGCAAGCAGATGATGCTTACAGAGAACTTGAGGAAAATGTAAGCTTCAAACCTGAACTGCACGCCTCTTTCCTTCTTTCTCCTCTAACCAGTTTTTTGTCTGTAGGTCAAACTAAGCCACGCCCACCCGCCTTGTCTAAAGCATGCGAGAAATGTCTGTCTAGCGTGTCTGAATCTGTTATGAACAGGGTTGGGTATCGGAAAATGATACTTATCAGTACTGTGGCAATCTGGGGTATCAAAAGCCATATTTAAGGTTTTAAAGTACAAATACATTGGAGTCTTACAGCAAGAAATCACATTTTCTATCAGTTTATGGTGATTTTTAATGGAGGAAATCAATTGTGAGTGTGGAGAAACAGATAGCATGTAAAAATGTCAGAGAATTACAGAAAATAATCCACTCTCTATCACATGATGAACTGTGCATTCATTCAACAATCAAAGGGATCTTTTTACATACATTTGAACCATTTAGGTGAAGCTCTTATTCAGGGAAACTTACAATGTAGTAGAATGAGCTTCATTTCCAAAACAAGCAACTACTGAAAAATTTCCAGCGATACCCAGCTCTAGTTACAAATGGACTGGTGCTGAGTTGGCATAGTCAGTCCTCCATGTTTGCCTCGCTCCCCGGCAGGTCTACATGGCAGCAGGGAAATCTTACGATCTGGAGAAGAAGCTGAGACTGCTGGAGCAGAACGCCAAGAACCGCTTCGGGGGAACGACGGACTCGGAGCTGTCGGAGCTGGAGGACGTGGTGGCCCTGACCGCCGCCCGGGTCCAGAACACCGAGAGCGAGGTGGGCGGAGCCACACACCTGACCCGACACCACCAAGACAAAGACAAAGGCCTTTGTTGTAGCTGACATATTGGTTTGTTGTACTGTGATTGCTCTGGCTGAAAAGAGCATCAGCTGGGCTCCAAAAGATGAAAATGTAGCTTATTATTAGGACAAATGAAAATATAGACATTTCTGACTAAGACAGGATTTATACAGTACTGTGCAAAAGTCTTAGGCACATGTAAAAGAAAAAAAGTAAAGTGAAGATGCTTTCAAAAATAATTAAATGAAAAGTTTCTAAATATCAAAAAATTTACTATAATCAGCAGTCTACTGACACACTAATGCAGAAAAAAAATGAACATCTAAGACACAATTTATATAAAAACTCTTGGGTGCCTAAGACTTTTGCACAGTACTGTATATGATATGATAGTGTAGCTATTCACACTTCTTAAGTGATAATAATTTTTTGCTGATACAATTCAGTTTCTGAACTGTTGAGCGGGCCGTTTCAAGCCAGGAGAATCAGCTGTCCGTTTAGCCTATAATTGTTAATAATTCTGTTTTTTGACTGTTGAGTGGGCTTTTTTCAAGCCAGCAGGATCAGCCGTCCCTTTAGCCTATAATTGTTGATACAGTTCAGTTTTTGAACTGCTGAGCAGGCTGTTTCAAGCCATCATCAGTAAAATATAGAGGATCCACTCTGTAAAAATTATCACTCTGTCCACCATGACTTAAGTTAGTTACGATCCTTTAAAAGGGAGCAGTGTGCGTCTTAATTTTGTGCTTTCAGTCATGTTGTAAGAGTAGTTGTCACAGCTTTAAAGCGATGGATTTCAGAGCAAACCTTCAGATGTTGCCAAAGGACAGACATAAATGTCTGGTGGTATATAAAGTTTTGCTGCCAGGGGAACAAATCAATATTTAAAAGAGATTTGCTGGTTGTATGTGAAGGATGTAAAGTTAAAGTGGCAAACCTTCAAGGAAGCCAAGGCACTCTCTTCTTGGAAAGCCTTTATTTTTCTTAGGGAATTTCATAGCAAAATGTGCTATTACATTTTGGCACACGGCTTTCCTCAGGATGCGGATATGGATTGGTCTCTAATTGTGAGAGGAAATTAAATTTACAGATTATTTTGGATGAATACGGTAGTTATTCTAGTCACCAACACACATGATAATATCCACAAACGTTTTCACCCAACTTTATGTTGATTATTTACTTCTGTAGTGTAATGACAGTCTTTCTTTCTTTGCAGGTATCTGATATAGAAAGCAAGATTGCTGCTCTCAGCACTGCAGGGTCCAAGAAAAAGGTGAGTTGAGTAACTTGAAGACAGTGAGATCATCCATGCTGACACCGACTTAGGAAAATATTCATATGAAAATATCCCAGTTGTGGGGTGATAACAACTCCTAAAACTTTTTTTATATAATATGAAAACTATTTTAGGTTTAGATTTAGTTTATTGGGACATACAAGTGATAAAACCTACAAAAAAACAGAAGAGAAACCCCACATATGCCTCACAGGCAAACACCTCTCAGCCAAAAACACTTGACTATCAGATAGGCAACGCTGATAAACATTGCTGCTTCCAACTCCTGCGAGGCATGTTACATCAGAAACACCAGTACAAGCCAACTCCTAATGAACGCCTCAGTGACTAATGCTTCACAGGCCTATTCTTAGATTTCTCGCTTTTATGTGACGCAATTGGTCAAATGCTACTTTTTCTGTCATGTAATGGGTCAAATGTAAGAAGTGCTCCCCAGCACTCATTGGTTTACTGAATGTGGTAGATTCATTCATTCAGTAACGTTCTCAGTAAAAGTGAATAGTGTGATAAGGTGGATTTGTTTCTAAATGTAGGTTACTGTGACACAGTAAACTGGCTTGTCTTTAGCCCTAGTCTCTACTCCAAAACATGAAGAGTTGTAGCTTGAGAAGAGTCAGCTCAGTTAACCTGAACAAACTGTTAGCTAGCTAACTAGCCAGCAAACACACTGATGTTAATGTGAACATGCTAACACTAGCTGCTAGTAGATATGTTAATTAGTGTGCTAATCAGATGTGCTAGCAACAAGACAGTGATGGTTAGCTGAGCAGATAGGCTACTATGGTTAGCTAGCTAACAAGCTGACATTATCTAAACACTAAATCAATCAGATGGATCAGTGATGAAATGATCAATTCAGTCAGAAACAGACTGTCTGTTCAATTCTGTTGAGAGAGACAAGTCGTAAGTTGAGAAACACAATCAGCTGTTCACAGCCTGTTGCTCAAGATCTGAAGACCTGCAATATGGCCGCCAGAGGGTGGGTGACATCATCTGAATGCCCTCACTGCCAGGGTCAGGAGTTTGACCCCTGCAGTCGTGGTTGTGTAAATTAATCTGGGAATAAAAAGTCATGTTTCCTCTAAGAATCTCCAATCTGCTCCAACAGGTTTTTGGATCCCAGCAGAGAAAAAGATCGACCCAAGACTATCCTGCAAGTAAGAACTGAAACAATTTTGTATTTTCTTACTTGAAGTGAAAACTTACACCGTGTCCAGTGATGTGAAGCGAGTGTTATGACCTCTTGGTCCCATGAAACCTGTTAGAAACTGCATGATTTTTTGCCCCAACAACAACAGCAAAAACTAATTTATGTGAAGATTATTTTTACCCACGTCTGATCCCTTTAACCATGTCAATTCTGTTCACTCTTTTGAAAATAACCAGCTGTTCTTTCCACCGACAGAAACAAGCAATGGCTCTGGATCTCAGTGGAAATCAAATAACATGTACTGATCTGCATCACAAGCCGCCCATTCATACCGGACAGAAACCTCGTCTGCTGGGAGGAGAGCGGAGAAACAAGAGAGAGGCAGCCTGACTCGCTGCTGGGTAGAGAACAGAGAAATCAAAGAAAAATGGCTAAAACTCACAACCTTTTACCTGCTATTTCACCACTTTTTCCACAGCTAATATCAAATTGGAATGGTGATGTAGCTGGAAATATGTACATACAGCATCTAAAAGTAAGTGTACTTCAAATTTAGCTGACTTGACAGTTGGTTTTCACAGTAAATGGTGAAAAAGCAGCAAATCAAGTGCGAGTTTTGGCAATTTTCACTGCAAAAAATGACAAATTATCCAGTGATTTTCTCTTGTTTCCAGACCTATCAGCTTATTTCATGATATTTTTAGTCAAATTCTCTCACTGCACTGGCAGATAATCTGCTGGTTTCAGTAAATTTCACTTGATTCATGCCAATATGACTTCTTCTTTCAAGAAATCATCATAAAACAATGAAGAAAATTTTGGAAACAAGAAACTTTCTCCAAGACAATTTCACTTTTACCAAGAAAATGACCTGAAACAAGTTACATTCTCCTGGAAAAAAAAGTCACATTTGTTGAAACCGGTAAAATTATCTGCCAGTGCAGTGAGATGATTTCACTAAAACAAATCCTAAAATAAGCTTGATGAGTCTGGAGACAAGATACAATAACTTGAAGGATAAGGCTGGTGTTTTTTAATGCATTGCTTACCGTCAACAAATCCTATGAAAATAACAAAATCAACAATGCATTTGCTCTACCCCCGTTACTTTCTGACTTCCCACGTACCGTTTTTAGCCGTCAACCTGGAAGTCATTGGAGTTGGAGTTGAATAGTCTTTATTGTCCCCGAGGGGCAATTTGGTTTGCAAACAGTAGTCAACACAACCAATATACAACATAAAATAATAAATAAAAGACATAAATACATATAACATACAGTAGGTGTCATCACAATAAAATTGCAATGAGATATAAAGCACTAAGAGTCCATCAGTCCTTTGTTAAAGTGTGTGTGCAATAGCAGCTAGGCCTACAGCTTGTTTAAAAACCCAACAGCTGACGGAACAAATGATCTCAAATATCTGTTTGATTTGGCCCTTCTAGGGAAAGTGTCCCTCCTCCCTGATGGCAGGAGTGGAAACTCTGCATGAAGAGGGTGATGAGGGCCAGAATGGCCTTTGCCCTCTGAGCGGCTCTAAGTTGATAAACATGGCCAAGATCATTCAAGTTAGTGCCAATGGTCTTTTGGCAGAGTTTAACAATCTCTCCCAGTCTATTTTTGTTAACCATGCTGAGGTTGCCAAACCAGCAGACCATTGCAAAAGTTAAAATTGATTCAATAAAAGATGAAGAAAACATTTTCAAGAGTGATCTGTCAACGTTAAAACCCGTCAGCTTTCTCAAGAAAAACAGTCTCTGATTGGCCTTTTTGCAGATGGAGTCAGTATTGGCATCAAAAGTAATTTTGTCATCCAGGATGGTGCCCAAGTACCTCTACTGGCTTACTGTCTCCGCAGCTATGCCATTGATAAAAGTCTGTACCATGACAGGAGGGTTTCTGCGAGAGTCGATGAGCATCTCTTTTGTCTTAGAGACATTGAGTTGCAAGTATGAGTCATCACACCATTTCATAAAATTGTCCAAGACCATGGCCCACCTCACGGTCCTGCAGGAGGCTGACAATCACTGAATCATCAGCAAACTTGGTTATGAACCTTGACTCAAACATACTCTGGCAGTCATTGGTGTAGAGCACAAATAACAAAGGCGACAAAACGCACCCCTGGGGTGATCCTGTAGAACACATCGGGGCCTCAGACAAAGTCATTAACATGGGTTCTCTGTGACATCATTGTCAGGAAGTTGACCAGCCAACATATAGTGCCAAAATCAATGCCAGATATTTCAGAAAGCCTGCGAGATAGAATATGGGGCTGCATGAAATCAACAAAGCATAAGCGTACATGCGTCTTCCAACTGTAAGCTAAAAACCTTGAAATACAGCTCACAAAGACATAGTTTACATTTTAAAAATCGCTAACTGTCCCCATGAAAAGTCAGGCTGTTGTAGTTATTACCAAATCAAATTCAAATGGGAACAAATTCTTCATTACGCCGGGGACTATTTTCGGTGCTACAGAGCTACTTGCCTGAGATGGCAAAGTGTTTACAGCCGGATTATTAAGTTGTTTGAGGAAAAAGTGGTCCGGCCCGGTGCATCGTGATGATGAAATATGTTGCAGAGCAGCAGCATGGCTCTGTGACGGGTTTTTAATCATTTTTTTAATACAATGGAGTTCTATGGCTGCTGGGACATGGCTGCATTGGGCACCGGCTACATGGACAAGATTTGTTGGCAAAACAAAATCAGTGCTGATTTTCTTATTTTCATAGGATTTGTTGATGGTGAGCAATGCATTAAAAAACACCGGCCTTAAGTCAGTTTTTGCAGTTTCTCCTGTCCAGCTGGACGGTCTTAACTCTTCTGCCGCTCCTCTGAACAGTGAATCATGTTTTTCACCCTTCTCTTTAATGGTGTCCTGGTCCAAATGGCGTCTTTTTTGGACTTTTTCCCTAGTTCCTTGTCGAGTGTCTAGACCGTTTTCCAGAACTTTCTCCACTTCCAGGAACTTGATCTGCTAGACTAGACTTAACAGAAGCCCTCTGTGTTTCATTTTGCCCAAAGGTTCAAGTGTTAAAGTGAAGGCAGAGACAGCGGTTCAGTGAGATGTGGGACACACTTTGTCAGTGGAAACTTTGTTCGACTTACAGTGGCGGCCATTGTGGAAGTTCCCCATCATTTGTTTATATCCTGCATCAGTTATGTTATAATAAACTAAAACTAGGTCAAAAAACACTGAAATTAACAAAAAAAACTAAATCTGAACTAAAACTACCTTATCTACTTGTAAAACTAACAGAAATAAAATCAATAAAAAAACATACGTGATAGGCTATGTTTTTAGTTTTGGTCTTTTTGTTTATGTTCATGATAAAAAAAAAAAATATTTTGGGTGGAGAATTTTGATGTGGTCCCAACTTTAAGTTAGTTGAGGATGTATGGAAAATTAATCAAAATAAATTTGAATGTGTTTAAATTTTAATGTGTTTCACAATCATACAGACACATACAAAATACCTGTTATGAACATTTATCATTATCATTTTTTAAAAATACCACCCATACCAAAAATACTATAACTAGAACTGAAACTAATGTAACACTGAAAACTAATGAAAACTAAACTGAAACTGAAATTAAAACCAACAAAAAACAATTCTATGAAAGGTTTAATAACCCTGTTATATTGTAAAATTATATCTAATTTCTCTCAGCCAGCTGGTGAGCAGAGAGCTGAGAAGAGAGCAAAACTTGATTTTTCTAAATATCTAAATGATCTGATCTAAATAATTCCTCTTGGTGCGGCGGTGGGACTTCTGCAGTGGCTCCATCTGTATCTGATGGAACATTACACTTAAAAACTAGGATTATAATGCGATAAGAACATAATTTCTACATCTGTGGTCTCTGAAAAACTGAATTCCTATAAATTGGTTATGAGTACGATCATTTTGGCTCATTATCTTTGCATTTTTGGATAAAATACAATAAGATGAACGAATAGAGATGTTACCAAAGAGAAAAATGCACCAAAGGAAATTAACAAAAAGGTAATAAATGTTATAAATAGAAATGTGATATAGTTTCTTTATGAGTTTCTACTTGCTAAAGAGATACAGTAGGTATTGATTCACAGATGCTCGCAGTTTACAAATGTATATGGATATAGATAATTATCATAAAAGCTATAGCATCTTTGGAAATAATATTAGAAGAAGTTTTATTCAAGTAACTGATGAAAAATGTTTAGTCTCTTTGATTATTATGGATGATGCTGGAGAAAATACTGTACTGGGTGTAATGATGTGTGATGAGACTGAACTGTAGCCTGTTGCTCTGTATCAGTGTTGCTCTCTGATCAATAAACTGCAGTATTCAGACTTCTGCTGCCATCTACTGACATCTGATGTTTGACCATGTGAGCACTGAGCAGTTTCTACTGGAGCAAATACAGACAGAGGGTTGCATTTGCTGATTATTATTATTTTATACAATATACAGTACTGTGCAAAAGTCTTAGGCATATGTCAAAGAAATCCATAAAGCGAAGATGCTTTCAAAACTAATGAAATGAAAAGTTTCTGAATATCAAAAATGTACAATAAACAGCAGTCTACTGACACACTAATGCAGAAAACAAATAAACATCTAAGACTTCTAAGAAATTTATATAAACAATCTAGGGTGCCTAAGACTTTTGCACAGTACTGTATTTATTGATTTTCCATTAAACTCCTGAACAAGTATAACACATACACATAATAAGCAATGGCACAGTAGTTCTAGTGTTTCTCCACATTAAGACTACATTTCCCATAAGCCCTGTTGCTTCCTGCCCTCCCTCCCACATGAGGGTCAACATGCTGGAAGGGATTTTTCCATCAGATGCAATAGATCATGTTAGGGGTTTGGCCGATATTTTGTGCTGATATTCTATAATTTTAAACTTCAAGTATTCCAAGTATTGAGTTTTTCCCCCTCAGAGTTTTCTTCTCCTCAGGGTGGAAAAGCCTCTGAAGCAGCATTACAGAGCATCATGGGACACTAAAACTCTCCACTGAAACCAGACTGATGAATTATTTGAGTGTTAGAGTGGAAATGCATTAACGAAAATAAGCATTAACACAGTCTCATGTTACTAGTCTAGTCTAGTTTATAGCCCTTTATCACAAGCATGTCTCAAAGGGCTTTAGCATCATATTTTATAAGTTTTGTGCTCCGCATACTTGGAATATTTTACAGGGTTTGTTGAAATATGATTCCCTTGTTCCCCTGGGACATTTTCAGTCAAAGATATCAACTCTGGTTAAGCTTAATTGCACCTGTTTTAAATGATGTACCTGTGAGGATGGACTGATCTGTGTGATTCTCTTTTTGAATGGTCTTTTTTTGTTGTTGTTTATTTATTCATTTATTCATTCATTTCCTCTTTCCTGTTATTTGTGATTTTCTCTACTTGTAATCTCGGCACCACTGGAAAAGAGGGTCTCAACCCTCAGTGTGTCTTCCGAGAACTAAGTAAAGGTTGATAGATAGATTGATATACAGTACATGTCATACTACATCATATATATACACATCATAGTATACATCCTATACTATGTCATGTAGGTGACATACTTCATATAGGCTACATCATATACATACTATACATCAGTGATTCTCAACCTTTTTCATATCAAGGACCCCTAATTTAGTTTGCTTTGGGGCCACAGACCCCCATTTGATGAGATGTTGTCTCTTGGACCCAAATCTGAGAATATTTTTATTGTCAGATATGATTTTGTCCAGAATCCCAGGACTATCTGTATTGCACTATGCTCAAAACAGTCATTCTTCTACATTCTCTAATTGTGTTAACTTCTTGTAAATTAAATACTGGTGAAGTTTAACGCTTCATCAATTTGCTGGGGACCCCCTGGAACTCCTTCAAAGACCCCCTGGTGGTCCCCGGACCCCACGTTGAGAACCACTGCTATATACTACATCATATACATCTTTGGACTGTGGGGGGAAACTGGAGCACCCGGAGGAAACCCACGCAAACATGGGGAGAACATGCAAACTCCACACAGAGAGGAGACTCGAACCCACGACCTTCTTGCTGTGAGCCACTGAGCCCCCCGTGCTGCCGTTACCGTTACCATAGCAACACTAGAGGGAGTCAGAGAGCTGCGTGACGACACAAGGCTCAAGTCAAATGTCTTGCTTTGATCACCTCATCTTTTGAGGTTCTACTCAAAGATTAAACACACTAAACACACACGCTTCCACATTACTGCTAATGTGGAAGCGTGTGCATATAAACCTGTGGACCAAAATGGTAAATATAACTGGCATGCTTGAAATGTATTCCCAAATTCTTAAACATAACACGCACACACAGAAAATAACCATAAATGAAATAACCATAAACCATCAAATGAGACATTTTATTTCATGACAAAATTAATAAAATCCAAAATTATGGATCTCTCAGTTTGACTTTTTTCATGTTTATTACTGTTTTTTCCCCATAAGGTACAGCCTGGCTTTGAATGTAAATATCAGTTCAGTATAATCTCCCCTAACATAAAATCACTATAATATTCCTATAATACTCCTATAGGGGCTTATAGTGAGTTTATAGTGAGCTGATCATACTTCATGGTATCGTTTATTTCCTATGTTATCACTATAGTATTCCTATAATATTCCTATAGGATATTATATATATATTGTATCGTTTTTCTGTCGCATTTCTATAGTATTTTTCTAAAAATTATTTTAGGATAGCTGTAGTTCTTTTCCATAAGAGTCAGTTTCAGTTAAACGGATATGTGACCTTGCTCTCCACACCCTTGGAAATACCGACAGTACTGAAGCTGCACTGTGATGCTGAGATGCGTCAAGTCAGCCACAGTCTACCAGAACAAGACCGGAAGCTGGTAGATTCCGCCTTCAAAATAAAAGCAGAAATCTTTAACCGTAAGCAGGGATAAACCCACTCAAACTCAGAACACCCTGTTTTTTATTTCCAGAATAGATTTTAACCACTGATATAAATCTTTATGACATCAATGAGAGTAAGTAGCATGAAACTGATGTTAATTTTATGAAGACAGGGTATTTTATGGGGGAAAATTATAAATTAATGTTTTTTTGAAAAGAGTTTGAGTTTAACCAACTTTTTATTTAATACTACATTATTGGCCCAAAGGAACAACATACCACTAATTAAAATAGACTTTTTTCAGGTAGCAGACATTTTGAATAAAAATAAATAAATACGCCAATTGCATTTTGATGTAATATTTCTTCTCAAATATATTCTTAATTTTCACCTTGCAATGTATTACTCCAAAAATGTTGCAACCTATATTCGTTAATGGGATTTTTATTTTGAAATCTGTGAAAGGAAGTCCAGTTTTTTTTATTGTGGCTGGTAGCTGGATGATGTGTTGGTTTTCCATGGATACAGTCCTGTGGATTCTGCAGCAGGAGGCCCGACCCCGAAACCCACCGGTGTCAAGACAGACAGAATAAAAACAACACTTCCGGTGATATCTTTCAAAATAAATGCCCTATTTGACGAACATCTGCTGCAACCTAAGTGAAAATAAAGAACACATTTAACAAAAACAAATCTTTTTCATTTCAAATTTTGAATACAGTTTTTTAAAATAAATTTCACAGCATAGATTCATAAGATAGGATTTAAGATGTGTATGATTTAATAATGATAAATTGGGTCTATAATAAAATATAAATAAGACTATAGGGGGATATTAAAAATACCGGAACAGACAATTCCAGTACGTTAAGATCATATTGAAATAGAAATGCATGAATGATAAGTATGATAAAATTTGAGTTGTAGCATCAAGGCATTTTATTTACATTATATTAAATTAACTCGTAACTTATAGCTCATATTTATTATTAAAACTACTACCATCGGTGTTACAATTGGTGTTATATTGTGTTCTAATTAATTATTACTATCATTATTATGATTATTATGTTTTTTTTTAAATTATTATTCGCAGTAGTATTGCGAACGCTTTTATTTTGAAGGCCAACCCGCCTAACTTCCGTCACCGCTCTGTCTAACTCTATGCAGCTTGACTCGAGCTGTGTATCATCACCATCATCGCCGCCATCCGGGATCGCGCTGCAATAAAAGTTTCCTCCCTCTGCTTTTGACATTGCGGGACTGTGTTTTTTTTTTTTCCCCCGTGCGATGCGTTTATGGTCCGGGGCTCAAACCTGCGGCTCTCACACGACAAAACAAACCGTCACTCCCGGCCGGAGGACTCGATATTTTTCGCGTTTCGCCGTCCTAAACAGAAGCTTATAATGTTTCTGGTTGACAATGGCGGATTAACGAGCTGACGAACCGTTTCCCGACGCACGGATAACCGTTTTTTATCACCTATGGATGTGTACGGCAGCAACAGGCATCAGTAGCAGCAACAATATTTTGATTTTTCTGTTCGGTTTTGAGTCTGAACGGTCGGTAAACATGGGAGTGAACGGCAGCTCGGCTGGGAGGCTCACTGGATCCACTGTAGCAGATATTTAGCATCTGAAATAGCTGCATTTTATCGCCTTTTTCCATCCTAAACGCCAATATTTTGATTTTTTCCCCCACCGCCTTCCTTTTGAATGTTGAATCCCTATGGTTTGGACACGTATGCAGGCAGCTAACAGAGGCATCTTTGGATAAAACAGGCCAAAAAAATATAAA
Organism: Centroberyx affinis; assembly: GCF_046629955.1. NCBI lineage: Eukaryota > Metazoa > Chordata > Actinopteri > Beryciformes > Berycidae > Centroberyx > Centroberyx affinis. The sequence continues at coordinate 127,056 of NW_027279444.1, forward strand.
ATAAAATATGGGAACTCAGGTCACTGGGAGAAAGAGGATTCCTAACAGAGAGAAGCTGACGGCCGAGGACGATGCCCTCAATCAGATTGCACGGGAGGTAAGGTTATCAATATTATCGTAATTTTGCTGTTATTATTATTGATTTGTTTTGGAGACGTTGCTGTGCATTTAGGAGCCAAGCCTAGATTAGGCTGGATCACACTGCGCAAAATCCACTGGCTGCATTCACAGCAACGAGAAATCACTGCCATATTCCTATAATACTCCTTTAATATTCATATAGGGACGTATTGTGTGTCTATGATACTCTATAGTGAACCCAATTAACCTTATTATACTTGATGGTGTTTTTGTATCTACTATGGTATCACTATAATATTCCCATAATAATCCTCTAGTCTGTTTATGATACTCAATGGTGACTTTATAGTGACTTTATCATATTTTATGATATTTTCATCCCCTATAATATTCCTATAGGAACTTATAGTGTGTCTATGGCAACCAGTAGTGAGTTTATAGTGATCCTATGGGATGTAATGATATTCTTCATCTTCTATGGTGTCACTATAATATTCTTATGTAGCCTATAGTGTGTTTATGATACTGAAAAGTTAGGCTAGTTATAGTGACCAATGGTAGTTAATGGTGTTTTTTTTTTTTTTTAACTCTCCTATGGTATCCCTATAATACCCCAACAATATTTGTATAGGGACAGCAATGAGTTTATCATGACTCCATTGAACTTTATGGTATTTTTTTGCATCTATTATGGTATCCCTATAATATTCCTATAGGGACTTTTGATATTTGGATAGTTTCCTTCTCAAGATTACTATAGTTCTTTGCCATAAGAGGTTCAACTAAACCTTAATGCTTATTTCAACTCTCTTGAGGCAAAGGGTTGGGTCATTTTTTGTGATTTATGACTTGAAGGGCAGAGAAAACACAGCGGTCATCAGTGTAATTTATTCATCAAGTGTCCACCCTATGCATTCCCTCTAATGGACGACAAAAGCTCCCATTATCTCCCAGTGGAAGCAGGGACATTGTTGGTTTGGCCTACATAGGCAGGAATGTGGATGGAAAATGTCAACAGAAACAGATAGGCCTAAATGAAAATGAAAGGGTGGGGGGGGGGGGGGTTGATGGGAACTGCTTGGTCAAGGGAAAACATGGTGAAGACTGGGGGCATCTTCTTCTGTGGTTGTCCTGTAAGTCATTAGTGCCCAAAATGGGGTCCCGGAACCTCCTGGGGTCCTTGAAAGGGTTCCATGGAGTCCCAGAAAAATGAGGAATAGTTTGATTCCCTAGTGGTTAGGACAATGAGAGTGTAAAAAGGATGACAGTTGCAGAATTTTAGCCGATGTCACTTCGCTCTGGTCTGCCTACTAGCCACACCCAACTTTGGAGTGGGTAACGTTTCTATGGTAACAGCGACATCTCCGACTGCGACTGGGAACTCTCTAAAGCTTGTGGGTAGTGTAGTATTTCACAAGAAACTCAGGAATAAAACATGAAGTTGAAATCAGATTGACTGATGGCTTTTTGTTGTTTCACAATCTGACAGCTCATGGTAAGTCGACCTTACACCAAAACTATAAAACTTTAAAACTTGATGGCAAGTAAAAAGGGCAAAATGAATGGGAAAACTGAGCCTCAAGCACTCAACTGCAAACCTATGGTTCACGTGCCACTTTCAAAACAGAGATGTTAGCAATCGCTTCACAGAAAGAGTACAAATTCCAAAGCAGATGTGGAGCTTGCCTCTGAACCATCTTGCTGACAGCAACATCCAAACAGGTCACGTAGATCAGCTCCACTGTGCAGCACGTCCTGTTCGTCACGACACGCTCTTAACCAACTATAGACGAAGGTCAGCTGACCCCTACATCTGGAAAGAATCACCTTGATGGGGCCCCAAGCCCTGTGGCCTCCAAATGTCAGTAAAACTCCAGTCTTCCTCCTTCTAGTGTGTCATCTTTGGCTCCGAATGTCAGTAAAACTCTCGTCTTCCACCTTTTAGTGTGTCATATAGGGGCCAAATGTCAGTAAAACTCTCCTCTTTCTCCTTCTGCTATGTCGCCTTGGGTCCAAATGTCAGTAAAACTCTCATCTTCCTCTTTCTAGTGCGTCATCTTGGGTCCAAATATCAATAAAACTCTTCTTGTCCTCTTTCTGTTGTGTCATCTTGGGTCCAAACTTTTGTTAAGCTCTCCTCTTCCTCCTTCCATTGTGTAGTCTTGGGTCCAAATGTGAGCGAAACCCTTCTCGTCCTTTTTCTAGTGTGTCATGTTGGGGCCAAACATTGTCATCTCCCCCCTTCCATTGTGTTGTCTTGGGTCCAAACATCAATAAAACTCTCCTCTATCTTTCTGTTGTGTCATGTTGGGGTCAAACGTTTCTAATGTGTCAGGTTGGGCCCAAATGTCAGTAAACCTCGCCTCTTCCTCCTAGTTTGTTATCTTGGGTCCAAATGTCAAGAAAACTCTTCTTGTCCTCTTTCTGTTTTGTTGTCTTGGGTTCAAATGTCAGTGAAACCCTTCTCGTCCTTTTTCTAGTGCGTCATGTTGGGGCCAAACATCACTGAAATTCTGATCTTCCTCCTAGTATGTTGCATTGGGTCCAATTGTCAATAAAACCCTTCTTGTCCTCTTTCCGTTGTGTTGTCTTGGACCCAAATGTCAGTAAAACTCTCATCTTCCCCCTTCTCGTGTGTCATCTTGGGTCCAAATGTTAATAAAAACCCTTCTCGTCCTCTTTCTAGAGTGTCACGCTGTGTCATGTTGGGTCCAAACATCAGTAAAACTCTCCTCTTTCAGCTTCCATTGTGTTGTCTTGGGTACAAATGTCAGTAAAATTCTTCTCGTCCTATTTGTAGTATATCGTTTTGGGCCCAAATGTCACTAAAACTCTCATCTTCCACCTAGTTTGTTATCTTGGGTCCAAATGTCAAGAAAACTCTTCTTGTCATCTTTCTGTTTTGTTGTCTTGGGTTCAGATGTCAGTGAAACCCTTCTCGTCCTTTTTCTAGTGCGTCATGTTGGGGCCAAACATCACTGAAACTCTGATCTTCCTCCTAGTATGTTGCATTGGGTCCAATTGTCAATAAAACCCTTCTTGTCCTCTTTGTAGTGTATCGTTTTGGGTCCAAATGTCACTAAAACTCTCATCTTCCACCTTCTAGTGTGTCATGTTGGGGCCAAACATCAGTTGAAGTCTCCTCTTCCTCTTTCCATTGTGTTGTCTTGGGTCCAAACGTCAGTAAACCTCTCATCTTCCTCTTTCCATTGTGTCGTCTTGGCTCCAAATCTCAGGAAAACTCTCCTCTTCCTCGATCTAGAGCTTTCCATTGTGTTGTTTTGTGTTTATCACCATGTAGCCTAACTCTGTCCTACAGAGCTTGGGTGCAGAGATGGTAAGACGATTCAGGGTCCAAACATGTTGAAAGTAAAGGCAAGAATATGAAAAAAGATGAAGTAAACTTATGGAACATTTCGTGCATTGCGGAGGGCATCGTTATGTTATTGTCTAGGCAAAACAAACCAAAGATAGCGTCTTTGTAATTCCTGTCTGAGATCACTTGAAGATTTACCCTACCTTGTAAACTTATTGTATGTCGTACTTCAATGAATAGAGTGTCTACCTCTTATCCGGCTGAGAGTCTGGAGTTACCAGCCAGTTCCACAGTGAAAAAGATCTTTTGCATACTTGGATCCATGCCAGTTTCCATTTATTAAGCCAGGCTTTTGCAAGGTGCCATTTATTCTCTTGTGAAGGACATGTAGACTGAAAGCTTGGTTTGATCAAATTAAATTGGATCTAAGTGTGTGGAAGATATATTTCAATGTAGTACTTTAAGTTACATATCCTATTTCATATTAAAAGGACTTTCTTTTTGTTTTGTTAAGGTAATTCCTGAGCCGGTGAGCCTCCTGTGTTTCTCATCCTACAAAGATCAAGGATTGAGTCTAAAGGCAGGGATACACATGGAAATTTGGGGAGAATTTGAATGGGCATCAGGGCCTGAGAGGTTGCCTCAGCTTTGTTGCTTTAATCACTTAGGAACAACTTGTTGCCAGGAAACACTTGAATACGTTCTCGACCCTGAGTCTCACTTGGATGCAGATTGGAGTTTTAGTCAGACAAACATTTTTCTGAGGTTTTTGACTCTGGTGGAGTATTTCTATCCCTGGTCCTCTTCCATGCCCACCATATATTGTGGAAGAGTTTAACAGTGTGAACACAGAAATCATTTGTGATGCAGCACAGGAACAGGCCAACATTGACTTCATATTTGGATCAATTATCTGCACATTCAAACCTGGGTTTATTAGTATTTGCATGTGATTTGGTTTAACCCACATGGAGAGCCAAATGGGTGGCGTTTACTGTACTGGAGCAATTCACACAGTGTCAAGTATGCTGTCAATAACAGGAAAGTATCCTATACTAAACTGACTTTACAATCTTTTCTCATGATTATCTTAGATTTCTGGCACTCATTGTATTGTCCTATATAACCCCACCCTACCTGCAGCAAATTAAAACAAATAATGGTCAGCAAGTACTAGCCTATTTGTCGTTTCACCAGTCGTCACCCAATATAGAAAGTGACGCCTCTCAGAGTCTACAGCATCAACAAATGAAGCTCACTGACTTTGCTTACTGGTGTAGAATGCGGCCAGGCAGTTTCGAGTGCCCCGGAGACTGAGGAGGAGGCTGCTGCTGTGTAATTGACAATTACATCAATGTCTGTGAAGTAGTGCCATCAGCAACAAATGGTCTCACTGTTGTGTGTGCTCCTGTGGCTAAATAATCTGGCCAAGTGAGGGTGGTGATAGCCTGGGGCGGTGGAGATGTGGGCTTGTGATCGGACCTCAGACTGGCTCAGAAAATCTATCTTAGGAAACTAAATGAGTAATACTCTCCCCTTCTTTAATAACTGCTAGTATATAAATGTTATTTATCCTGGGAAGGTCTGCGGAGCACCATGCCTTTTTCAGCACCCCGCCCTGCTTCACATGCATACTCCTGTTAAAGCTGCTCTAGGCAAATCTTTAGGTAAAAATACACCCGTCTTATCAGCCTGAAGGCTTGGCTACATTTGATTTCACCCAACCAACCAACTATTGATCTTCGCAACAGACAAAGGATATGATGTGCTAGTCAGGCTATAATCAAAACTCAAAACTTAAGAGTGAAATCCAAAGTGTCTGCTAAACAGGGAGTTCAGTTTAGTAGTTTAGTAGAGTTGCAGTTTCACATTTAAGTTTGAATTCAGTAAAATATACACTTTGGTATTTCACTCTCTCAGCCTCACCCCCCGTCCAGTTTCACCATTTGCTCATTGTTTATCGTTACCCATCCTTCAGCCACACCCTGTTACACATTGTACCCCCCCACAGATGATCCCCATTTGTGAAATTTATCCTGTTTGGCTCATGGACCAGCCCAATAAATTCATCTCAGTCTCATGAACACGCCCTTGGATTTCTCCATTCCACACATAGGATAGATGCATTCAGTGGCAAGATCATCCCGGTTTCTGTTTCCAAGTGAGACCTTGCTTTCCACCTGTGACATAGCATGACAGAACATAAAATTTAACATGACATTTCATTCAAATTCATCAGACAAGTTTTAAATGAATGCACAGTAGCTGATTCAATACTATAAATAGCATTGAAAACAGGTAGGGTGACATTTCTTTGAAAAATGTGTAATAAATATTTTGGCTGTTTACAATTCTTGGCAGGTAAATTTTTTCAGCTTAGCAGCCTTTGGCAGGTGAACCAAAAAGTACAGGAATCAATAGCAAATCACATTAACACCATAAGCCATTTGATGAAGGCTTTTATCCAAAGTGCTTTACAATACCAAGGGACAATACAGCTTTTACATTAGTAGCTCCAGTGGGAATCAAAGAGCGATTCGGAGCTTTCTTATCATAAACAGTATGTTGCTCCATGGTGATTATAAATTAAACAGTTGTGCTTACTGGCTGCCTAGAGACATGGAAACGGTCACCAACTGAGCTGTGGTTCCCAGCTGCTGCATCACTGATTCTTTTGGGATTTGGGATGCAGTGTCTTGTTTTTAAGAATGAGTTTCATGGGGAATGACGTTAAAAATACAGTGTTTAGTTGGTGCACCAGTGACCCAAAAATATGTAGTTTAGATGGATATTTATGAGCGGATGTGTGTGTTCCCTCCTAGTATGTTTTCTGGCTTAGAGCTGACTGTGTGTGTGTTTCTATGGTGTGTGTGTGTGTGTGTGTGTGTGTGTGTGTGTATATGTATGTGTGTGTGTGTGTGTGTGTGTGTGTGTGTGTGTGTGTGTTTTGAGGGGGTTTGGGGTATGAGTGGATGTTGGCAGAGCAGAAATGGGTCTCGCCTGGCTTTGCCCCCATACTGGTACTAGGGGCTGACCTACTGGGCGAGCTGACAGCTGCGGCTTTTGATGCACCCCAGTGTGTGTGTTTTCGTTTGTGTGTGTGTGTGTATGTTGTGTGTGTGTGTATAGAGCAGGGGATTGGTCGGTCTCTATCCCAGTGACCTGCATCCTTTAAGCCTCTGCAGCAGCAACAGAAACCGTCACAACACCACGAGGCTTTTAGCGAAATCATCCTTCCTCTGGATTATTATTTATCAAATAGGCTAAATCTCCATTACACGGCATTTAGAGATGCACAATTAAACGTGTATAATTGTATCTCACAATTTCAGTTTACAGGGTTAAGGTGGTAAAGATTTATTGATGTTAAAATAATACACAGAACACCTTCAATAGCTGTGTAACACTGGTATATTGTCAATTTTTAAGCATTGGTAACCCTTTACTATGGCATTATTCCAGTTTATTACTCCGTTGTAAGTAGAGGATGAATTTGGGAGCATTTTATCAAGTACCGACACAGTGATATTGTGTACTTAAAATACTTTTCCATAGGTTAATACAGGTTAATGCACTGGAATAAGGCCATGTAAATGTAAATTTAATTTAATTCAGAATGCACACTGTAACTGAAAATAGTCAAGATGCCGATGCAAGATGCCAAAAGTGCAATAAAATAACTTGTTTCCTAAGTCAACAAGATTAAAAGTTAATATCCCGCAAAATAACTGGTACTATCATATAATTAATTTAATTTATCATTTTAGCTGTCATCATGTAACCATGACGCAAAGGTTGGATGATCATATTGTGGCATAGAGGAAAGGCTGTTGGATGTTCACAAATCACCTCATGCACAAATTACCATGGATGGAGTCAGTTCACATTTAAATCTCTCAAAAATGTAATTTGAAGATGATATTCACATAATGACAGAGTCTTCATTCTTAGTTTTTTTATTGATTATATATTGATAGTTTAGAGCAGTAAATCTAATCAGAAATGGCACTTGAACTGTACAAGGTGATAACAATACAGTACTATACAACATGTAAGAGTTTTGATTCTCAGTAGTTTCTTTATAGATTGGATATGAAAACCTTTTTACAGGCAAAAGATTATAGATTTATGAGGGAAATCCACTTCCTGAACTGAAAGTATATACCATGTAGTTCATGTATCTTTACTTGTATTTATCCAGCTGTGGGATGCATTTCGACGGTAGCTGTCAGAAGATAGGAGAGTATTTCTCATTCTCTTTCCCGTAGGGATTCAAACCAGCAACCTCCCGGTCACAAACCCACTCCTCTAACCTCTAGCCTGCCTCTGCCCCTGTTCTAAACCCTACTGCCTTGCCAAATGGCCCTTATTGACCAGATATTCCCTGTATTGACTCACATGATGTATGCTGGTGGCAGGCTTTGCAGGACACTTGACTGTAACTGTCTTTTCTTAAGACGCTGGGTGTGTGTGTGTGTGGCAGTGGTGGGGGGGCAGGGCCTGAGAGGAAGTGATGCGTAATAGGGACTGCTCACCATGCTTAGAGAGGGGATTAGTGTTTGGTGTGTCTGAACTGCTCAGCACACACACAATCCCCGCCATACATGAACCCAGAGGCGTAAAAATGCCAATAAAATATAAAAAATCCAAGAAAATTCCCGACAATTCACATCGGCAAAATCCCCGCATCTGCAGTAATGTCATTTGCCACCAAAACCTCCAAACCTGCTTATATAGTGTTTCTAGGAGCAAGTGGAGCAATGATTGATGACTGACAACATATAATTATTTTGGTTGCTGTCTATTATAATGAACAGCATGTCAGCAGTGTCAGGCTACATGCTAATTTAAAAATACTCCATTCAAACCATACTGAAGTCAAAGGGCTGATCTGTGTCTAGTGGCATGTTGGTTTCTTGGTTTATTTTACCATCACATTATGTCATACAGCATTGTGGGTAGTTTTACTGTAACTTGGGGTTGGTACTCTGCCAATATTTACCCAGTCAAAAATGTAGAACATCCTGGCGTTCACAGTGTACTGATGACAGAGGGAAAGTTGCCCAATAAAACATTTTAAAGTTAACTCTTTTGATTAGCAGGTACTGTATGCAATTTGCACTGGACTGACCTCATTGAGGAGGGACAGGGAGTGCTCACACACACACACACACACACACACACACACACACACACACACACACTGTGGTCATTATAGTTTTGCATTTTAGTTTTAATTAGTTTTTAAAGCGGGTTTGCTAGTTTAGTTTAGTTTTTATTTTTGAAAATGCTTAGTTTTAGTTTAGTTTTTATTAGTTTCAGTGTTAGTTTTAGTCTTTTTTGTAATATGGGCTATTTGTCAGGAGCGAGATTCAAAAATTCAAAATACTAGGCTTATGTATGAAATAAACTGACAAAGACGAAAAGCTAAAGACATTTTCTCTATAATTTTAGTTTATTTTAGTTAGTTTTGTAAACACACAATACAGTTTCAGTTAGTTATCGTTTTTTTGTAAAGCCTCGTTTTTATTTTTATTCCAGTTAACGAAAATGTTTTTTCACACCTAGTTTTCGTTATTTCATTAGTTTTCGTTAACGATAACCTTGACACACACACACACACACACACACACACACACACACACACACACAGATTTGCTAATTCATACAGTGCATAAAACTCATCACAGCAGAAATGAAAGCATGTTGTTTAGGGGCTGAAGCCACTGTGAGCTTGCTGCTGCAGAAGCCTGTGGTGGTTCTGGGTGGAGAGAGCTGCGGCCGTGTGTTTGGTGTTTTGTTCGGGACAGTCATGATTTTTTTTTCCAAAATGCCATGCTTCACTGTCACATGTGCCAAGCCAGCCAGCGGCGGGCTGGGTGGGTTTGGCGGCGTCAGAACTGTCAGCGTTGTGAAAGACTGGGGCAGTCGCTGGCTGCTTTTGAAAGGAAATGTTATTCTGCCAGAGAGGGACTATCTTCTGACATCGGTTCATATCACATTTCATACCTTGTAAATGTCATTCCTTTATTGGATTTTGCCTGCAAATTGAGAAACGCGTGCTCTTAATTTTTTAGCAAATTCATAAACGAGAGAGGACTGATAGAGCAGATAAGATAGTAGATTAGTTCAACGCACGGTGATGATTTTAACGTTCATGTATCCAGTAGGGCTGTGTAAAAAAACCTGATACAGCTGAGTATTGCAATATTTTTTTCCATGATACTGTATCGATTTTCCAGCCCCTCGTATCGATACATAAAAAAAAATGATTCATGTTTTAAACGGATTTAAAATGTCCTTACATTTCCCTCAAATCCCTTTGAATTAAATAGTTTTGACTCAATTTGTCCGCTGAGTTATCAATATAATGTGATGTACATATTAGACTACCCAGGTGGTACACAGCAAGTTGTATTTTCAGCTCTATTTTTACATTTTCAGTAAATTATGTAGAATATTGCAATGTATCGTAATATGTATCGTATCGCAATGTATCGTGATACAATCGTATCGTGAGGTCCTTGCCAATACCCAGCCTTAGTATCCAGGGAGGGTTTGCTCTTCTTCAGCAGCTACAGTGCAGGTTATTTGCTCAAGTTAGTGGTCCAACAATTTGAACAGACCGACCTGCTTGACAAACCTCTGGAGTTTCAGCCCTACAGACTTTTCTAGGAGTCGGAGCTGCTCCGGAGGCCGAAATAATCTCATTGGTGGAGTTAAACCTCAATGGGCGGAGCCACTGAGCCACCACGAGGTGCATTACTACACCTGCAAAGCCCTCTAATGTCCAATTGTATTTACATGTAAAGTCACGATCAAACTGCATTTTGAGAGTGTCTTGCTTCCTTAAAGAGTAACTAAACCCCAAACCTAAATCTGTGTAAAGCCTGACATCTAATGGTAAAAAGCATGCTACTGAAATGGCCATCTGCTCTTGGCTGATCTTTGGTGCCAGGTGATGTCACTGTTGTGTTAGAGCAACTGGAGAGTAGCAAAACAGGCATTTATTATAAATGTCATGGATTATTGAATTTAAAATAAGGCAGGTCACTTCAAGTTAATGTCAGCTGAATAAAAACTCATAATTCTTGATATAGCTTCATTGGAACATGACATTACATCATGTGTTTCATCATGAGTTTTGCGTTTTTCACTTGTTTTATGGGCTGCAAAATGTTTTAAGACTGAATACAAAATTAAGTAACTTGTAAATCATTTTTGCTGTGTGGTAAATAGTTTCCAGAAGCTGTGTCTTGTGGCTTCTGCCTGACAGCTGAAATGAATTGGATCATACAAGGCTCAGTGGACAGATTTCTTCCAAAGAGGACATGTGTTCCTGAATTAAAATATTTAAGAGCGCAAGCAGAAAGAAATTTAGGAACACGATCTGTAAAAATTAAAAACATTCACCCCTGCTCTGACTCTAAAGTTGCTTATATGCTTCTTTTTTTTTAATTTTGCAGGGATTTATTTTTAAGAGCGTATGCTGCTATAATGGAAGTAGGAAAAACAATATTGTCCTTAAATTGACTGGGTTTGGCAGGGAGATTCCCCACCATGTTGTTCCTGTCGTCTTTTTTTGTCGTTTTTTGTTTGATTTGAGGTGCGATGGTTTTATAAGCCTCTTGTTTTTATCTCACCTGCACACATTATATGCTTACATCTTGTTTTTTCTCTGTTTCATGGTCGTATTTTATCAGTTTTTTCTCTGCTTCTATATTTGATCACTTTGCATATAAATTTAAATTTAAACCCCTGCGGTAAAGTGGGCCAATACCTCTGCCAGTGATCTATGAAAGGGAACAATATCATTATGCAGACTGATTTCCTTCACTGCACATCCAAAACTCACATTTTTTTTTTTTTTGGCCTTTTTCTTGGTTTTGTTCCAGCATGTATTTCTCATCTGTACCCTCGCTTTAGCGGCCAGCGTTGGGCCTCAGATTTCCTAGAAGCAGCTTGCAGGCGAAACCCCAGTGTGTTGAACAGGAGGCGGTCGGTCGGTCCGTGTGATGTCGTTGTTGTTGTTGTCGGTCTCTTCCTGCAGCGGCTTCCAGGAAGAGACCGACACGCTGCAGCCGTAACTCACCGGCCACCGGGTGGAGGATCCTCAGGCCGAGCCGACGCCTGGGACAGATAAACCACAGCAGGCCATGAATTATTACAAAAATAAGCTAAAAAAAAAGTTAAAAAATTATATAAAATAACGCTTTGGTGCAATAACGTGAAATAAATAGCAACCAAAAATTCCGAAAAAATACTGAAAATATTCATGATATTAACAAGAAACCTTATTTATATGGCCCTTATCTAAAAGCAGTGTTTACAAAGTGCTTGAAAGCTGAAAAAACTAAACATGTTTTTGCATCTGCGTCTATACTAAGATTCTTACAGTAATGCATGTTGGTATCAGCAGATATGGGCGGGAAAATATCGGATAAAACATATCGGTGCATCTGTAGCGAGGACTAAATTACTCTTAGGTGTACTGGTTAAGATCCCTGATGATGCACCCTGGTAGGGCTGCAACTAACGATTATTTTCATTGTTGATTAATCTGTCGATTATTTTCTTGATTAATCGATAAGTTGTTTGGTCTATAAAATGTCAGAAAATGGTGAAAAATGTGGATCAGTGTTTCCCAAAGCCCAAGATGACGTCCTCAAATGTCTTGTTTTGTCCACAACCCAAAGATATTCAGTTTACTGTCATAGAGGAGTAAAGAAACCAGAAAATATTCACATTTAAGAAGCTGGAATCAGAGAATTTTGACTTTTTTTTCTTAAAAAATTACTCAAACCGATTAATCGATTATCAAAATAGTTGCCGATTAATTTAATAGTTGACAACTAATCGATTAATCGATTAATCGTTGCAGCTCTACACCCTGGTGTCCTTACATTATGTAATTTACTAGACGCTTTTGTCCAAAGCGACTTACAGTAAGTACATTTTGTCAACGGTAGTTAAACCGACCGTACATCACAGTCTTCATCAGCTTTCAGTCTTCAATCTCATCAGACTTCAATGGTATCTTCAAATCAAATCAGACCAAATCCTTCTCTCCGGTTTCTGTCCTTGTCGTTGAAACAAGAGCGAGGAAAGCTTCTTGTTAATGGATATCCCATGTGTCTGAAGAGAACAAAAACAGTTTCTCCTCTAAAGTGCTGTCTCACTCTCTCAGCCCCCCTGTTTCTGTCCTGGGCTATTTCTGGACCCATGTGGTTGTAATTATCTGGTAATAGGGCTTTGTTAAATTGCTGCTGCTTACTTGGCAGTGGAAATATTGGGTTTTTCATCATCTTCTATTTTCGGTACGCTGTGTAGCGTTCAGGGCCTTTATTAGTTTCCCCGTATGCTGCAAGCTGTGGTTATTACCTAAGTGCTCAAGGCTTTGAGTGAGACAGGGTTCCTACACAAGTCTGGAAATTAATGTATGGAAAAAGAGCTGGGTAGTTTCCAGGTTTTCCACAAAAAAGTTTGGAAAAGTATAGTAAAGGTATAATATACTGTCCCAATATACATGCATAAAACTACATATTTTCTGTGCTGTTATTCCAATATTTGTTGCTGTGAAGAATAATCTGTTGGGTAAAAGTGACGCGGTGTAAATAATAGCCTACTGAACACCAACATTTTCAATTGAAATGAAGAAAAGAAAGGTCTTGAAATTCATATCGTGATTCAATTTTGATATTGCAATATTTTGATAACCAATTGTGTTGTCTAGATCAATGATACCAGGTATATATACCATAAATTCTATATTCTAACAAAATTAGGCTACATGTGTCATATGTCAGTGAATGTCATTTGAATTACATAGTTTTGGTTTGATATCACACTTGACACTACCATGCAATTCAATGTAATGAATATTGTATATTTATTATTTAACATGTGCTTTCACATGTACGTAATAAGATATATCGAGAAATGTGTCCCTATGATTATCTTGATATATAATAAATTTCTTCCATATCGCCCAGCTTATACTCCAGCTGCAGCCATACTAAAGTCCTTTTTGCGTGCTTCAGACCAAACTGAACCAAACAGTTAACACTTAAAAGAACGAAACAGAGGAGAGTGGACAGACTGGAAAGCTGCCATTCCTTTCTCTTCTCCTCGCTCATTAACTGATTTAATCTCTAAGAGTGGTGATAAAAAGCGATGTAGATAGATAGACGCTGGGCAACAGGATTCGACACAAAGTCAAAAATATCCAATATTTCTTGGCAGGAAGGCATTTCTATGTGATTAAAGCATTATTAACGAGGCAGCTCCTAAGGTACTGTTGCCCAAAAAGTTCCATTGCAAAACAATGTCTTAACAAGTCATTAAGTCTAGTCTGAAGTCTTAAAATCTTGTTTTTTCTTTGAAACGCATAAAATGAGGTGAGATAATTTCACTTTCTTCCAATGCAAACCAACTTTTTTTTCCACTCAAGATTTTAAGACTTCCTAATAGAGCTGAACAATTAGGATCGTAATAAAATCCAAAAACACAATATGAACTTTGAAGTTTCTTCCAAAATGGATTTCTGAAGGTGTTTTAGAGCTTGTCAATATCTTTCAGCCCTACTTCAAACAAAAGAAGATTTTAAGACTTCCGAAGACTAGACCGAAATGACTCGTCAAGACATTTTTTGCGGTGTACCCTTAGTGCCGCTGCCTTTTATCCCCGCACTGACTGTGTAGAAACACCGAGGACACAAAGAGGAGCAGGAAGCGTATCAGGTTGCCAAACTGCAGGGCAAACAACAGGCCAGAACAACAAGTTGACAGTTGAGCAGGACTTGGTATGCAGGCTGCAGGGCGTGTTGGCTTGGCGAGGCGAGGTGAGGCGTTGGTGTTGTTGTCGCTGTGGGTGTGTCACCAGTTCAGGACACCAAATGCTGGTTCATCCACATTCCCCCACAGTGGAGGAATCCCATAAGGACTCCTGCCTCCTGCTGGTGGACACCCTGCAGGGCTGGTTTACGGGTTTTTTTTTTAAGAAGACCTAAAAGTGGCTCTGAAAAACTGAAAATCTGTGTATTTTTCCATGAGGTTTTGTGATACGGGAAATGGATGCTGTCATTTTTAAACGATTTATTTACCCAAGGAGGGTTTTTACTGAAGATGCTTGCTCTTTTTCAGTCCCATACTGCTCCATGTTCACAGAGTTTAAAGGCACTTTGGCAATAGTTTCCCAGCTGGTCCGGTGAGTCAAACCGGCCGCCTGCTTCCTTTCTTCCTTCCTGTGTTTCCCCCACAATTGAAAAAGGTGTAGTTGCCCGCACTGCCAAGAACAGGAGCTGCGACCGTCCTGTCCAAAAGAATCTCTTTTTTTTGGCATTTTCGCCTTTTATTTTTCATTTTTTTTCATTTCAAACCTTTATTTAAACTCGAATAACCATTGAGGTTGCCCTCATTTACAATGATGTCGAGTTACAAACAAGTTCAAAGTATTAAATAAATAGGACAAGACATAGATGACAATAAAGAAAATCAATTAAAACAGTTACACATTGAGGCAGGGAGGTTTGTGATCATGGTTTTAAATTGTCCATAGGTTAGTAGAGTATTGGTTTTTAGTGTGTGTTGAAGATCATTCCAGGAATTTGGAGCACTAAAATAAAAGGCTGATTGTCCAAATTTAGACCGTGCTTGGGGGACCTTAAGCATAAGCAAGTCATTTGAGCGAGTTTGATAGGGTCCAAGGTTCCAGTCCAACAACATTGAAATGTAGGGTGGTAGCTTTCCAACGAGGGCTTTATATATAAACAAATACCAATGTTTATTACGCCTCTCTGCCAGAGAAGACCAACCCACCTTATTGTAGAGAATACAATGGTGAGTACCATAGCTATCACCAGTAATAAATCTGAGGGCAGAATGATAAACCGTGTCTAGGGGTTTAAGGGTGGAAAGAGCAGCATTTCTGTAAATTACATCCCCATAATCCAACACTGATAGGAAGACTGCCTCAACAATCCTCTTTCTGCTATTCATAGGGAAGCTGGTTCTGTTTCTGTAAAAGAAGCCAATTTTTTGACGCAGTTTGCTGACAAGATTGTCTATATGGTATTTAAAAGTAAATTTCTCATCAAGCCAGATGCCAAGATATTTATATTCAGTAACTCTCGCAATGTTAGATCCATTCGCAGTGGATATATGCATACAATTGTGATCAATATTTCTGGCTCTAGTAAACAGCATGAATTTTGTTTTATTTGCATTAAGTACCAGTTTAAGATTGATAAGAGCATCTTGCAGAGCATTAAAGGAAAGCTGCAGGTTCTCAATGGCTAGTTGTACAGAATCAGCAATACAATATACAATGGTGTCATCAGCATAAAGATGGACCTGACAGCCACTCAATGAAGAGACAATATCATTTATATAAATGGTGAAGAGGACAGGACCCAAAATTGAACCTTGTGGAACACCTTTTGTTACTGGCAAGAACTCAGACTGGACACTTCCCGACTTTACACATTGAAGTCTCTCAAACAAATAACTCTGAAACCAATCACAAGCCTTTCCATCAAAGCCAATACTGCATAACCTTTGCAAGAGCAAAGGGTGATCAACTGTATCAAAAGCTTTTGACAGATCTATAAAAAGGGCAGCACAGTGTTTCTTATTGTCTAGAGCGGAAACTATATTATTTGTAACTAATGTAATAGCTGAAATAGTGCTGTGGTTAGCTCTAAATCCAGATTGGTGCATACTTAATACAGAGTGACTTGAAAGAAATGCCTTGAGTTGGTTATTTACCAAAGATTCCAGGATTTTTGCTAGACAAGATAATTTGGAGATTGGTCTGTAATTATCTAGATCATTTCTATCACCTCCTTTATGTAATGGAGTTACATGGGCTGATTTCCAAACACTAGGAAATATTCCTGTTGTGATAGAAAGATTAAATATATGTGTTAATTGCTCAGTAATAAGTGGAGCGGACACTCTTAGAAAAAAAGGATCCAATTTATCTTCTCCTGTTGAACTCCTGGTATCAATGGCTTGTAATGCTTCAAATACATCACTAGCAGAGAACGGCTGAAAGTTAAACTGAGAGACATGGTTCATGCTACATGCACAATCGTTATTAATATTAATGAGAGGGGGCCCTGTGTAATCCTTCTCAAATAAATGCCCAGCATCTGCAAAGTGCCTATTTAGAGCTTGGCAGACCTCTTTCTGTTCTGAAATCACAGAGTCGCCACATTTAATATGTGCAGGTAGGGAAATAGTGGTTTTATTTCTGTTTGAATTTACTGCTCTCCAAAATTTTGCAGGGTTTGAATAGGAGCTAGTAATTAAGTCTAAGTAATAATTAGATTTGGCATTTCTCACAGATGATGTGCATTTATTTCTAAGCTGTCTAAATGATGACCAATGGGATGGATCCCCAGAGTGTCTGGCAAGTGACCAGGCTCTGTTCCTTTCCTTAAATAAAGCTGATAATTCGGGTGAAAACCAAGGGGTTAATCTGTCTTTTATTCTAAGCTTTTTGAATGGTGCATGTTTGTTAATGACTGAAATAAGGGTTTTTGTGAAAAAATCCAGTGCCATTTCAACATCTGGGATTTCAGATGTATAATGTATGTCGCTATGGAAAACATCAGTTAAAAAGGCTTGGTCACTAAAATGTCTTAGATTTCTCTTTGTAACCGTGTGAGATTTTGTTTTCTTTAGCCGAGTATTTCTAATACATGCTATAGGGCAATGATCACTAATTCCTAGCTCAAAGACACCACAGGCAATAATTTTATCAATCCTATTGGAAAAGATGAGATCAATTAGGGTAGACCTAGAGTCATCTTTCAAATTTGGCCTAGTGGGTTCTGTAATTAGCTGGGATAGGTTGAGGTTACTACTAACCTCCTTGAGATAATCAGATGTATTATTCAGCCAGTTCAGATTAAAATCACCCACAACAATGAATTCGACACCGGAATACTGAGAGAGTAGATCTGCTATTTTGTCAATGGAGTTTGTATCAGCAGATGGGGGTCTATAGACCCCTACCACAATTACTGTATTAGGCCCTAACTGAACCTTTAGAGCAAGAAATTCAAAACATTTTGGTATGGTCACAGCATTTAGAATTGTTACAGAGAAACCTGATTTAACATATATAACCACCCCACCTCCCCTTCCAATTCTGTCTATTCTATATAAATTGTAGTTCTTTAGAGCTACATCCAGGTCATTGACACTCTTTTTCAGCCAAGTTTCACTCAGTACCAAGATATCAGGATCAGTCTGCAGAACTAATATATTTACATGATCTAACTTCTGAAGTAAACTTCTAATATTTTTGACAGTTGAAAGTAGAGAGAAACAGGAAAGATTGGGAGAAAGAGAGGGGATGACATGTGACAAAGGTCCTGGGCCAGTTTCGAACCCATTTACAGACCACTGAGCCACCAGGACGCCCCGAAAGACTCTCCTTAGGGTTCGATCACACCTACAGTTTGTTTTCTTTGGTCTGAACCAGACTGGAAAAGTTCACTTTGTTCCATTTTGGCTTGTAAACAAAAGTCACATGACTCACAAGAAGCTTGTTTATTGGACAGTTTTAGTAACCTGTTTGTTTTTTTTGTTTCTTTGTGTATTTTTTGTTTGTTTTTTTGTTTGTTTATTGTCTTGTTTTTTTTGTTTTTTGTTTTTTTTGTGTTATTATTTCCATTGTATACATCATATAATTTCATTTTTATCGGTGACTCGGTACTTTTATAAGCCCAGTTGGGTTTCAAACCTCTCCGGCACATGCCCTTTTGTTTTGTTTTGTATTGTCTTTATTGTTCATCTTGCTTGGTGCGAATAAATAAATCCTAAATCCTAAAATCCTAAAATCCTAAATCCTAAACTGATCAGAACACGCTGGGTGTGAATGTGTGAGTGTTGCTTTCAATTTCTTGAGTTTCATGGTCCGAATGCAGTTTCCTGGGAATGTTATTAGTACTGGTTTCAGTGGAGAGCTTTGGTGTCCTGTGGTCTAAATGCAGTTTCAGGGAATTTTATTAATAATAGGATTTTAGTGTCACCATCTAAATGCAGTTGCAGGAAAACATTTCTAAGGGAAACACTAATGTTCATGATTCAGATAAAGATTTCTGGTGAATCCCTCAATGAATTGACGCAGGAACAAAGGCTATATCAGCCTTATTCATTCATCTTACCTTTCACCAGTTTGTTTTCAGCTGATGATGATCACAGCAATGAGTGATTAAGAAGATAAAACACAGTCTTACAGGCTTTTTAAGGAGAAATCCCCACTGCTGATAGGATAACTATCATGATAACAAACCCTATTTACTGTATGAGGTGTGGAAATGGAGGGATGTGTGTGTATTAGGTGTTAGACCATGGATGTAGTTAAGGGTAAACCCACCTAAACTCATCATACCTAACTTGTGATGTTGCCCACTTCTGATATGATGATGGTTCCTCTTTGTTTTGTTTTTTTACTCCACAGCTTCAGGAGTGTTAGTCTGTAAAACGGGTGGAGAGTTTTAGTGTCCCATGATGGTCTAAATGCTGTTTCAGAGGCTTTTCTACCCTGATAAGAAGAAAATTCTGGGGGAAACACTGAATCTTTGTAGCTTTTTGACATGAAAATGGTCAAAAGAAAGTCAATCCAAAAATATCAGTATCGGTATCAGTCTTCAAAAACTAATTTATAAACATTATAATACAGTAAGTCATATCAGACCCACAGTACAGCTACTTAAAAATAGGATATTTTTAATAGAATACTTTTCTTAATACAATTCTGCTTTTTTTCCCCATTAAATCTATGTTTTTTGTCAGTAAACACTGATAGTTTACTGCTGTGTCATTAGTGCAGAGGAACCTAGAGGAAATCTTTATGTTGAGTCAGTGAGTGATCAGTTGCTTCCTGCCTGAGTGTGATTGGCTGTTATTGGCTGAGAGGTCAGCGAGGTCAGAGGTCATCAGACAGACAGGCAGAGCGAGAGACGGGAAGAAAGGAAACGAGGGAGGAAGAAAGGAAGCGAGGGAGGGAGGAAGGGCGGCTGTCATAAACCTTCTCCAAGCTATGAGCCTTGCATGCAGAGGACACACACACACACACACACACACACACACACACACACACACACACACACACACACACACACACACACACACAGACACACACACACACACACACACACTAGCTCTTCCTCATGCATGTCAACTTTATCATATCTACTGTATATTGAATCCTGATGAAGGCTTTTTTCTGAAAAACATTGGATTGGAAAGACGTTTTTTTTTTTTTTTTTTTTTTAAACATCTCTCGGCCTCCAAGAGAAACTGAATCTTTTCTTCTTTTCTTCTTTTCTACCTTTTTATGCTTCGTTTGTGTGTGTGTGTGTGTGTGTGTATGTACTGTATGTGTGTGTGTGGCTCTTCCTCAAACAGTGGCGGTAAATGATGAGATCACGGGTCCATTGATAACCAAATGTAGCAGTGATCTAATTTATCATCAAAGCCTCGTTTCATCTGCTCTGCCCCGGCTCTATCTCTGTCTTGATAATATCTGTTTTAGTGTTGTTTTTTGTTAAAGTTGGGACCGATTTACTTAGAATTAATACTGTAATTTTCTGTATTTGGTGTATTTTAATTGGTCTTAGTTTCCTTGCTTTTTAATTTTTGCATCTTGTTGTCGTTCTACTGTCTTCATCTTCGTTTTCATTACGTTTCTGTTATCAGCTTCAGTTAGGTTTTTGTTTGTCATCTTGATTTTTTTCTTCGGTTTGTTTCCTTTGAGGTTAGATTCCCTTGGTTGTTTTTTATCTCACCTGCACAGTCTGTTACAGAGCTGCATGATTACAGCTAAAATGATCATCTCAAATATTTTGCTATACTCATGATCTTGATTATTAATCATGGTTTTTAGACTTGATCATTTGAAATACATTTTTTCTCAATATTGTCTCAATATTGCAGATATGCAAATATTCTGTGTGAAATTACACACCATTAATTGAGCATCCCTAGTTTGACAAATCTTTGACGGATCAGCCAAGTTTGCTGCTGTGTATTTTGAATGCTGTGTTTGCAGACTTGTTTTAATGACTCCCTCTCCCTCTCTCTGTCTCTGTCTCTCTCTGTCTGTCTCTTTCTCTTGCTCTCCCTCTCTCTGTCTCTCTCTCTCTCTCTCTCTCTCTCTCTCTCTCTCTCTCTCTCTCTCTGTCTCTCTCTGTCTCTCTCTCTCTCTCTCTCTGTCTGTCCCCCTCTCTCTCTCTCTCTTGCTCTCTCTGTCTCTCTCTGTCTCTTGCTCTCTCTCTTGCTCTCTCTGTCTCTCTCTGTGTCTCTTTCTCTCTCTGTCTCTGTCTCTCTCTGTCTGTCTCTCTCTCTCTCTCTGTCTCTTCCCCTCTCTCTCTCTCTCTCTCTCTCTCTCTCTCTCTCTCTCTCTCTCTCTCTCTATCTCTCCCCCCCCCCCCCCCCAGGCTGAGGCGAGGCTGGCGGCGAAGCGAGCGGCCCGGGCGGAGGCGAGGGAGATTCGGATGAAGGAGCTGGAGCGGCAGCAGAAGGAGGTGAGCCGGGCAGGAAGCCACTTCTTTAGTCCACAAGCCACACTGGTCCGGTGCTTTCCAAAACTCACTGCTCAACCCGCCAAAAAGCCTACAAATCAGGGCTGGTTACCTGCCAGAGAGGCTGGTGTGGAGCAGGCATGCTTACCAACTACAGTCCAAACGTACCAGCAGGAAGACATGAACAGGGAGGGACTTTCTGCACGTCGGTTGAGTTAAACCTCAGTGGGCGGAGTCAAAGAACCACAGTTTATTTATATTTTGACCAAGTTTACCAGTTAGCTAACTTGTGCTCGGTCAAACTGTGGTCCTTTAGCGCCGCCCTTTGAGGTTTAACTCAATTCCTAAGACCTCCAAGACATATTTGTATGACTAAAACTCCAAGCTGCAACTTTTTTTGTCATATTTTTCAGCTTTTGCTTGGTGAAATCAACTGGAAACAAAAACAACCTCCACAGGTTGGTTTGTTAGCTGCCAAAGGAGCCGGCACAGTCGCCAAATTTACCACTGTTAAGCTGGTGGTAATTTCTCACCCTAGATTTAAGGCTTGCGGGGTCAAAGGTCAAAGTATTGATCAGGTACTGGGAGGGGTATGTTTAAATCTGCCTTGAGACTGAGGAAGCCTTAATCATTTGCCATTGATTGAGCTGGAAGGAGGACAGGCTGTGGTGAAATGG
The DNA here is from genome assembly GCF_046629955.1 of Centroberyx affinis. NCBI lineage: Eukaryota > Metazoa > Chordata > Actinopteri > Beryciformes > Berycidae > Centroberyx > Centroberyx affinis. Next base: position 148,666 of record NW_027279444.1, read on the forward strand.
TTTTGCATGTGGAGTTCAGCAGCTGATCAGCTAGCTGAACTGGTTTAGTGTTTGGATATGCCTTATTCCATCGTGGTGAGTAACTCAAAACTGCCTTAATACATGCACAACACACACAGGATTAGCAGCAGTTTCGGTATATGATGAAACAAAGCAGCAGTGAATTATGGGATTTGTGTTCCAGACATTAACACTATGGCTCAGCCGTGAGTTTCGTTACATACCAGTAACAAGAAGACATATTAACACAACATTACCGTTACTACCATCTGTTGAGTTGAAAAGTAACGCAAATGTCTGTTGTCCCAAAGACGACACATGCTTTTATATGTTTTGAAGTTGAATAAACTTTTAGGTGTTGTTCCTCAAACAAGATTCTACAAATGTTATTCCTGTGCCTTTGAAACCACTGGCATCATACAAAAGCAAGATCCACAAAGCATTGTTAATGATGTGTAATCTAAATAATTTCAAATGCAAATTAGGCGGTACACTGTAGAAATGATGCATTTTAACAAATCATTTAGTCAGAAATTGAGTCTTAATTTCTTATTTTTCTTAAAAGAAGTGCTATCAAGTGAATCCAGGTACTCTTGGAAAATAAGTGTCATGGATTGGAAACTTTGATAAATGAAACTGCATTGAAAACCCATTGGCAGAACTGTAGGATTTTAAGACTGAATACGAGACTAAATGCCTTGCTACGACAGACATTTTTGCATTGTGCAAACTCTTAAAAATGTGGAATCTCTGCTGTGTTTGAATACGTTTCAGCACAGAATAGAGAAAATATATTTTCATCATGGTCACTTAACACCAGACGCTAACACACCACAGTCCGCTCCTGTTTCATTCTGACCTCTAACCTGATCGATCGCTCCTAACCTTCAGTTTCCGTTTCATCTCTCTCCTCTCTGTTCTCCATGGTTTCCATGCTGCTCTAGCTCTATCAGGCCCAGAAGGTAGGACTCCTTCCTTCCATCTTTCTCTTTGTTTTGCTCTCTAAAGCTCTCAGTCACTTACTAATTTACTTCATTTACAAATTTTCTTACTGATTCATTTTCACACACACACATACACGCAGATTTCTCTCCGTTTCAGCCTTCACATGAGTCCTAAGTTCGAATAGCATTTGCAAATAGTTCTTAAGTGTTTGTTTTATTCCGTTTGGAGTGCCAGGTGGGTGGGGTTTGCTGCACAGAGGAAACACTGTGTACCGAAAAGTGTAGACTCACAGAAAAGTATTTAAAAGTCAAATTTGTCTACTTTTTTGTGATTTCCAACCTACCTGACACCTTCTGAATCGTCCTGGTGCGCTGAGCCCCGCCCACCTGGCGCTCCAAGCAGCTTAAAACAAACACTAAGAAGTATTCGCAGATATTATTCGACCCGATTCTCTTCTGCTGCTCTCTCCACTTTGTTCTCTCTAACCCTTTCCTTCACCCCCCCTGATGTCCTAACACCCTCTTCCTCCTCTTCTTCTGCCCCGCCTGCAGAAGTATTATGGTCTGGACAGCAAGTGGGGCCACATTGAACAGTGGATGGTAGGACTGAACGCAGCAGACAAAGCTCTGTGGACTGCATGACTCGCAGCCGGGCCGATGAAAACCTTGTATCTCCTAAAAAAACATTTCTTTACGATTTAAAGTGCCATTAAGTAATCTATGACCTCTATTGGAGACCAGTAGGAATTACACCATAGGGCTGGGCGATAATTCAATATTATCGTTTATCGTCTTTCAGTAGAATCATATTGTGATGATATGAAGATATTTTGATATCGTGACACATTTCTGCTGTCTAAATTGATGATGACAAGCAAATTTTATTTAAAAACTCTCATAAAATGAGGTATGGTAGGAATATTATTTGAATATTTCTGTTTTGTTTGACACCACAACTAACATTACCATTCGGTTCAATGAGATGAACATTAATTTGATTATTTAACGTGATTTTGCATACATGAACCATATCGTGATATATATTGATATTGAGAAAAATCCTTATGATTATCATGATATTGATTTCAACCATATCGCCCAGCCCTATTACACCAACATTGATAGACCTTATCTCCTCCCAAACAAGTCTCTGGTTCGGCTATGGGCCAGTAAAAATATTGCTTATAATAATAATAATAAACTTTATTTATGTCGCACTTTACTAAAAACGATTGCAAAGTGCTTTACAGCCAAACAGGTGGAACAGTGGAGACAATGTAAGAAGAATGTAAGAACAAAAACAAAAAAAATTGTATACAGTAACAAAAGTCAAGAGAAGGCAATATTAGACAGGTGTAGAAGTAAGAATAATAAAATGATATAATAATAATAATAAAAGAAAATAATAATTAAAGGCACGTTCATGAAAATAGGCCTTTAAAAGAGACTTAAAAGATGCTACAGACTTGAGATCTAAAAGCAAGTCGTTCCAGAGTTTAGGGGCTTTGATCTCAAGGCTTCATCTAAACTTTCATCTGGTCTGAAACATCAGAAGATGGGGTTACGAGGTTTTCAGACGGCGGCGGCGGCGTCTTAGACCTGCATGGCGGCGAGGACGTAGAATCGGCTCGGCGCTTGTTGTTGCCTTGCAGTTTGCTTGCTGTTTCCCCTGCATGGGCTCAGACACAGACATGGATTAGACCATTAGAGTCTCAGACTAACAGCAGATATTCCTCACAGCCAATCGCCTCTTAATCCATGTCTGTCATATGTGCTGCATACTAGTGTATTATGTGTTTTTATTTAGCATGTGTAGTCATATCTAGTGTCAGGTGCTTGCTATTGAGTGCACACTAGTATATATCGCAACCCCATAGCAACCCCTAAGCAAAAAAAAGTGTATTTTTTATAAATTAGAAAAATATTACAAAATTATTAATTATTATACTATATTATATTATAAAAAAGTATTGTATTGGTTCACATACTGTATGTGTAATACTACTACTACTATTACTACTGCTACTACTACTAATATAATAATAATGCTAATAAATATTATTTACACTTTTATTTTGAAGGCCAAAATTATTATTATTACAGCTTGTTAAATTTCCCCTCATAATCATTCAACATGAGAGAATAGACAGCCGTGTGTGTGTGTGTGTGAGTGTGTGTGTGTGTGTGTGTGTGTGTGTGTGTGTGGGGTTGGGAGTTCCACCCATAGCAGCGACTCTTACGGAAAGGATTACACTCATGTCACGTGACCTGGAGGGTTTACACACACACACACACACACACACACACACACATACACACACACACAGATCCCCCCCCCCTCCGGCGGTGTGTGTGTGTGTGTGTGTGTGTGTATAATCCCCAGCATGTATGACGGTCTCTCTTCAGTGTGTGTCAGTGTGTCTGGACGCCGGGCCGCGTTCCATTTCTATTCCAGCGGGTTTAGGAAAGGATATTCCAGTGTGTGTGTGTTTGTGTGTGTGTGTGTGTGTGTGGGATCCAAATGGAACGGAGCCCAGCCACGTCGAGATGCCTGTGTGTGTGTGTGTGTGTGTGTTTGTGTGTTTCCTCTGGTTTACGTCTGCTAGGAGTTTTCCACTGCACACAACTGTACCATGTCAAGCCCTGCAGGTTTCTTTTATGCATGGCTCAGACACCTCAGAGTGTACTGGTGCTGTACCAAGACCATAACAGGCCCAGTGTGGCTCCAGCATGGTATTGGTGCAATGGAAACCTTCTATATATCTGATGGTAGACTCGCTCACTTTCCTTCTTTCTCATTTTCGACTTTTTAACCTCTCCTGTTCTCTCTTTCCTTCGGGGGCCTTGCAGGAGGACAGCGAGAGGTATTCTCGCCACTCGCGGAGGCACACTTCGGTCTGTATCTTCCTCTTATTCTGCCTGTCTTTCCTGCTACTTCTGTCTGTCTCTTTCTTCCTTTATTTCTTTCTTTTGTTCTTTCCTGCTCGCTTGATTTCTTCCTTTGTTTGTTTCTTTGTATCTTTCTTTCTTGCTTTCTGTCTTGCTTTTTGTCTTTCTCCTATATTATCTCTTTTAGGGCTGCAACTAACGATTATCTTCATTGTCGATTAATCTGTCGATTATTTTCTCGATTAATCGATTAGTTGTTTGGTCTATAAAATGTTAGAAAATGGTGAAAAATGTGGATCAGTGTTTCCCAAAGCCCAAGATGGCGTCCTCAAATGTCTTGTTTTGTCCACAACCCAAAGATATTCAGTTTACTGTCATAGAGGAGTAAAGAAACCAGAAAATATTCACATTTAAGAAGCTGGAATCAGAGAATTTTGACTTATTTTTCTTAAAAAATTCCTCAAACCGATTAATCGATTATCAAAATAGTTGGCGATTAATTTAATAGTTGACAACTAATCGATTAATCGTTGCAGCTCTAATCTCTTTTTTCCTCTTTCCATGCTGCCTTACTTTTTAGCAAAATTAAAGGGAAAATGACACCAAGAATACACAAATGTTGCTGTGATGTAGGACAGTTATGTCAGTAACACTGAACACACACAACTCTCTCCCAAACCCAGAAACCTCAGAACCAGACTCTAATCTGTGTTGTACAACTTTCTTTGGACTTTCTCCTTTGTCAGTGAATTATAGCAATAATAGAGGCTTTGTAGTTCTGTCACAAATCTCCCAGCAGCCCCGTCTGCTGCCAACATGGAGATGGAGGTCTTTTGGAGAATTAGCTGTGTACAAATAATGGTTCATAACAACCAGGATAGAAAAGGAGAGCTAGCTGAAAAGGCTTGTTGTGGTGTTGCTCTAGATCCATTCAGTAAGGTGGGGATGTGACTTTGACTAATTGGATAGCTTGGCTGGAACTACCTGTTGTAGCCTATAATTAGAATAAACATCCAAAGGAGCTTAATTGTTTGGCTGTTATGACTGATGTAAAACCCCAAAATGTGCCCTACTGCCCGGAAAATATCTGGGTTATCTTTTTCCCATTCATTCTTAACGAGGTCGCCTAATAGTTAGAGAAGCATCTTATAAGTAGTTGTAAATTTTAGGGCAGGGGAAGTGGATGAAACCCATTCTACCCTCCTTCAGCAGCTACTGTCAAGGTGCCTCTGAGCAAGGCACTGAACCCCCAGCCAGTCAGATAAAAGAGGCGGGTCGTAAAAGTTTTCACTACCGATAACGTCCGGTTCATACAAACTGTCAGTTATTTGTTAACATTTAACGTGAAAAGTATATGAAAAGTAATTAAGGACAAATGGGTTTAGTTCATTAAAAAAACTTTTAATAACTAGAATGTCACAATAAGTAGCAAATGTTGATGATGTCAGGAGAGGAGTCATATTTTGCCAGAGAAGCAGACATTTTTGTATTTGGGTAAAAGAACTGTTTAAGGAGAAGAATTTGTAGAAGAGTACAAGTCTAGAAGTTTGCACTTGGTATTTCTTTTGCTGTTATTTATTAGTATTGTAACTGTTACTTACTGGTAAATTATTGTAGTTGACTTAGGTTTTATTTATTGTTTATTTATTAATATATTGTTAAATTTCTTTGCATTTGAAATTTTAAAAAAACTCTTTAATGTTGTTTTTTTTGCTTTAAATTAAAAAAAAGTATCGTTTTAGCACCGGTATCTGAAAAATACGAAGCGATACCCATCCCTAGCTCCCAGGTGGGAAATCAGTAATCGAATCAGCATGAAGCAGAGCGCTGCAGAGAAAGAGCGTACATGCTCAGCAAATCTTCTCTGGGTAAATAAAAAGTTTGCACAACTGCTGACACAGTTAAGGGAGCCGGGAAATAAAACTTTCTTTTGTTTCTGGCTGTGGGAGACAGAGCGGATGTTCGTTAATAAAAACTTTTCTTAGCCACAGGCGAAACATGTGTGAGCGCAAAAGTGCTGTTTTAGTCTTTATTTCTGTACCCAGCAGGTTCTCTTGTAACACATGAATATTCAATCCAGTGCTGTTGTTTTGACCCTTGCAGGATGGGAAATGTGGTGTTAATGTGGAGAAACACTAGCACTAATTATACTGTACCACTGGTGTGAGATAGAGGCGACCAATCATCTCCACCAGGGACTCTATAATATATTGATGTTTAATAATGCGTCCCGTAACATCTTTTCAAAATGTCGGTTTGGATTTTAAATATTTTTGAGAAAAGTGTTTCCTCCATGGTAACGAGGCTGCCTCGAGGTTCGAATACCAAAGTATGAGCAAAGAGAACAGAGAGAATGCAAAGCCTCCTGACCCAGTATCACTATGTTTAGACCGGTTTATCAACCCTCTGCTAATAGAGTAGATTAACACACATTGTGCATTGTTTGACGGTGTTTTGTGTGTGTTTGTGTGTGTGTGTGTGTGTGTGTGTGTGTGTGTGTGTGTGTGTGTGTGTGTGCCCTCTCTCCCAGATCTCAGACGATGAGGAGCGGATGTCGGTGGGGAGTCGAGGCAGCCTCAGGGTGAGTGTCACCTCTTCTATCACACATACACACACACACACCTTCACAGTGACACACCCACCTACATAACACACATCGTTTGGAGTCCCGGTGTGTTGAAATTTCACTTTGAGGATGCCAGCAGCGAGACAAACTCAGTGAATGCTCTTCGTTGGAGTGGGAGTGTCCTAAGTCACGGGACATTTTTTACATGTTTAGGATGTTTTGGAAGGTGACTTCAAGCTTCTCTCGCACTTATTTAGTTAGTTTAGTTCATGTCAAGTTTCACAGAAGTCAGTAGAGTCTTTAGAGCAACTTAAATTCAATTCAACTAATTCAATAAGTGGATTTTCCGTAAAAACACAAAAACCTGAAAGCTTTGTTTCGTCCTGAAAAGGCTTTAAACACCCAGTCTTGAATAAATTAATTGAGACTTGATTGCCCGCTCATTAAAGCCGCATGAGGCACTTCAGTACCCAGAAATCATGTAATGCGACATGTTTTTACATTTTTGTCAGGGAACAAGTACAAAAAAGGGACAATGACAGGACAGAAGAAAAGGAACAGGAACTTTTAATGCTGTTGTTGCATTAAAGGACAATTCCTGTTGTTTTCAAGTGATATTAAGAAAGAGCAGTCGAGGAAACAGGTGAAACTGGGATGCATGGTTTTGTTCTGAGGTAACCAACACACATCTGCTCGATGGATCCACTTTTAAAGCTGCACTGGCAGCCCCAAACGGTAGCAAGAGGAAACTGTTTGAAAAATGTCAACTTAAATGCCCAGAAATCCTGTGCGGTGAGGTCAGTAAACGTCACACAGCTCGCTCATGTTTCGCAACCTGGCCGGTCTGTGATGCTTTATACCAAAGAAACCAAAGAGACGAGAGAGGAGAAGATCTAACGCTGGTGAACTACTGTTTAGGAGACAGTTTGGATTTCACTCTGAAACCTCCTGTGGGCGGTAGGGTTGTCGCAGTGGGCGGTGTTACCGGTGGCATAGATCTTGGAGTCCACACCAGTGTTATTAGCCCCACACCGGGAATACCGTTATTTTGTATTTTGTAAAATAAAAGCACATATTCAGAGCTTCCATGTTCAAGTCAGGTTACTAAATGATAAATGGACATACTAAAAACATACTGATCATTAATATCTGATCACTAATATGACAGATTAGGATGAATAGGATTAATTAATTGTCCTTACCTAGTGACAGTAATGTGTCCAGTACAATCCAGTGGTAGCCTAAAGAAGGACAATATGCCAGAATCTGACCTGCACTCACATTAACTCTCTGAGTGTTGAGCAGTGTTATAAATCTTAGATTAAAAACTGTTACGTTTACAAATGGCGTTAATACAGTTTGGAGAGGAATTTTAAGTTTCACTTTCATTGTAAATGGCACCACCGTGACACCTCTAGTGGGCGGAGAAGTGACCACACTGACACCAGAATTTTGTTTTGGCAAATAGAACGAATCTACAGAGACTCCATTAGGGGGGATGAGATGCTCTTGTACGTGAAAATCTTATCTAGTGCAGCTTTGAAATCCGTTTTTAGAAGTGTGTGGTCATCCGTGCAAAAATCAACCTCTTCCTAATTTCTTACAACATTGAATAGGCCTATAGCGGGTTTTACACAGGGTTTATCCCTTCAGTCTGCAGGACTCATCATTGACTGAATGTGTTGACTCTGCTGCCATAGAGTTCACAGGCTCTGCAGAGACATTGATGAGCAGGGCTGCTGGAACAACAGAGCTGGCATTTGACCCAGCTTCTTCCACCTCGTTATCATTAGTACGTGCAAATAAACTAAAACCTAAAAACACACACACACACACACACAACACAAACGTCACTCCCCTCTCTAACACAGATAGATAGCAGGTTCAGAAATGTGCTGACTCACCGGCTGTCCTGTGTCATCTTCCTTCGTAATCTTAAACCCCTGTTCAGTGTTATTGAATATTGAATGCGTAGAGTGATAGTGAGCTTCACGTGTGTCAGCATTCGCTAAAACTACGATGTACCCATATGGTTTTTTGAGGCCAATAACGATATTTGATGTTTTTTACCACCCACTTCGGACGATATCAATATGCTTTTTTGTAAGAATCTCAGTCCAAATGCAGGAGTGAAACAGGTGAAGCTTTTCAGTGACACCAGTAATACCTTCTTGACATAATTAAGTTGATTTTTAAACAAAAGACCATGAAAGTTTTATTCTGTTGCTAATTGGACAGTTGCATTAAATGATACACTTATAGAATAATAAAAATTACAATTCCACAATCAATATAGGCCGATTCCATTAACTGAAGCTGTAAAAGTTGTCTATACATGTACAATATCATCAAAGCAAATTCCTGGATGTTTATTGCACTTGGTGATTTAAGTGAAACTGACTTGCAACACAAAGTCTTCCAGAGATTCAAATTTTTTGTCTCATCCAAAAGCTGAAGAGGCTTGACTCCTTGACCTTTGACCTATCCTCACCCTGGGTTTGAATAGACATTGGCGTGTAACAGATGCAAGCCTGTCTGTTGTCAAATGTTTATGTAGAATGATGCGTATAGTCTACTGTTTGAACTTTGTCTTGATTTCTGTGCTTTCACTGAGAAGCCAGGTCAGAGGATTTTCTCCCCCCCGGGGCGATGAGACAGACAAAGCCTTTTCACACTCTCGTTCCCTGGTTTTAAGCTGCACTAGGCAAGACTTTTGTGTAAAAACACACCTGTCTTATCGGCCTAAATCACAAAGTGGAGCTGCAACAAAAAGAACGTCCCATTGAGACGCCCTAGATTCGCCCTATTTGCCCAAGTCGAACTCTGGTGTCAGGTGTAGACATTTCTAGGCAAATCCAAACATGAGAGCAAAGATTGAAAAATCCATCTGTCTCCTGGTGAAAAGATTGAAAAATACAAACTGTCTCCTGGTAAAAAGTTTGAAAAATACAAACTGTCTCCTGGTGAAAAGTCTGAAAAATACAATGTGTCTCCTGTTGAAAAGTCTGAAAAATACAAACTGTCTCCTGGTGAAAAGTCTGAAAAATACAAACTGTCTCCTGTTGAAAAGTCTGAAAAATACAAACTGTCTCCTGGTAAAAAGTCTGAAAAATACAAACTGTTTCCTGGTGAAAAGTTTGAAAAATACAAACTGTCTCCTGGTGAAAAGATTGAAAAATACAATGTGTCTCCTGGTGAAGAGTTTGAAAAATACAAACTGTCTCCTGGTGAAAAGATTGAAAAATACAAACTGTCTCCTGGTGAAAGGTTTGAAAAATACAAACTGTCCTAGTCTGAATATGTGGAATTGTACAGGTGCATGCTGGCTCAGTAAACCCTGGATAAATAAAGGGTAAAAAAAATAGTTTCATATTTTCCTAACAGTGGACATGAAGAGATTTTTTTGCCAACAAAGCCCACCCACTTGCTTCTGCTGCATGAATACTTGCTGACAGCGAGGGGAACGGGACAGGAAAGTCAGGATGTCACATGTGTTGTTGCTGCATTTTTCCTGCCATAGGATGCCACTGTGCTGTGGACGAATGTCTGAAATGTAGGCAGGCGTGTCTTCGTTTTGGATTCTTCCTCCTCCCATGCTGACATACTTCACTGACTCACTCACTTCATCACTGAGTTTGTGTCATTTCCTCATTCATCTCATGTCTTTCTGCCTGTCTGTCTGTGTGTTTCCACCTGTATCTCTTGTTTCTCCTCTTTGCTTTTTCTGTCTTCTTTTTTTCTCTCTATTCTCTGCTTCTCCTGGTTTCCTTGTCTTCTATCTTTTTCTTTCTTTCTCCCTCTTCTTCCCTCCTCTTCTCCTCGCTCTCTGTCATCTCTCTCTCTTTCTGTTAAATTCCATCTCTCTCTCTCTGTCTTTGTTCCTCCCTCTTCATCCCCCTCTCTCTCTCTCTCTCATCTTCACTCCATAGGGAACCTACACTTCGGACCTGCACTGCAGCACCAGCAGTCTTCCTTCTCTCAGACACCATAACTCCACTCAGAACGGACGGGTGTGTCCCCCTCTCATGTCACTCCATCCCCCCCCCCCCCCTCCCCTCCTCCTCCTCCTGACCCTCCATCCTTCCTTCACCGCTTGAGCCAGGCACTTCCAACCCCAACCGCTCAGTCTAAGCCAACTGTCTAGATTCACTAAGATTGCATTTGCATTTAAATTTTGCCTCCGTTGAAGAGTGTAGAGTTTGCGATTTATCCACTAAGAAATCAAGTTGTGGTGCAAACAAGCCCTTGAAAATAGCGCTGAGCAAGCAAACAGCCACTTCATCACCAACTGCAACTGCAAATTACTGCTTCAGCTGTCAGACGAATGCACCAAGGCTGCACCTTTCCACCCTAAAGTCCTTTTTATATATATAATTGGAGCGTTCTCTGTTCTGATGTCAGATTTTAGATGGAAAACCCCCTCCGTTGCTTCCTGACTTGCTGACAATGATATCTGTGTCTTGCAGCGATGATAGCAGATGTTCTGAATGGACAGTTTGGGGGAGTTGGTGTTACGAAGTTTTAGTGAATTGGCCGCAATGTCAGTTTTCATGGCCTCGCCTACAAATCACAATTAAGAGGGCAAAATAATGAGATTTACATGTAATTTACGTACAGTATGTATGACTGTGACATGCTTTATTTTATGGCCAGCAGCTTTCCACTCATTGAGCAAAGTTAGTGAACATGGACTGTCTGATTTGGTCATTTTGGTGATGTAGCGCACACTCTTCCCTGCACATGCCTTTAGTGAATCTGGACCTGAATTTGTGAAACCCTCCCTCCCTGACCATAGGTAGATTCCCTAGTCAGTTGATGTAAAAGTGAGCGATGTCTGCGCTCTAAAGTAAAGTCCTATGATTTGGGACGATTGTCTCAGGTGTGTGGGCTCAAAAATCATAGACAAAAAGAAGCCAACAAGAACTTGCACACTGATAAAAAAAAAAAAAGGCAGAAATCCAAAAGAGTCCAGCTGTTGCAAAAAAGAGACTGACATATTTACATAAGGTACAAAAGTGACAAAAAGGTGCAAAGTGCACAACAGAAAACATTTTGTTCAGTAGACCATCATCAACTCTCTTTAGGATTTCTTCTGTTTTTATCAGTGTGAGTTCTTCTTTTCTTTTTTCTTTTGTAATAAATAGAATAAGACACATCAGTTTGGTCCTTTCAAACTGCTATTCCTCTAATTCCCGCCCAGTTCTCCCTCTTTTCCAAACTTGTCCCATCATCCTCTTTTTCCCTCTTCTCTACCAACTTTCCCTGCTTGGTAAAATCATCATTATCAAAGCACTTTTTTTTCCTTTTCTTTCCTTACTGTACCTTCTCCAGTATCCATTTTAAGTTATTTTTTCTATCATTGTGACATATGTACAGGTAGGATATGAATACTAGGGCCTAGCTCTTAATATTGAGTGGAACATAATAAAACTGTGTGTTGTGTACATACAGAACTTTTATTTTTTCTTCCTCTGCGTCTGTAGCCCTCCATGCTCTATAGCGACGGCCCTCGCTCCCACAGCCACAGGGTTGGTCTCTCTCTCATCACCACATGCTGTTATCTAGACTCTAATGTTGAGTGGATCAATAGATTAGTAGATACTGTCGATATAGATAGATCTAGACTAGTAGATGGACAGATGGATGGATGGATAGAAGTGGAGTAGATGTGTAAATGTGTGTATATGATGTATAGATGTGTGTGTGTGTGGGTGATGGATGGATAGATGGATAAATAAATGGATGGATTGATTGATGGATGATGGATTGATTACTAAATGGATGGATGGATGTTTAGACATTTAGATAACTAAATAGATAGATGGATGAATTGATTATTAGGAGAGATATGGATGGAGAGATAGCTAAAAGGATGGATGGATGGATAAATGTGTGGGTAATGGATGGATGATAGATGGATGGGTGGATAGATGCATGGGTTGCTAAAAGGAAGGATGGATAGATGGATAAATCCATGGATGATAAATGCTTAGATAGATGGATAGATAGATGGATGGACATAAAGTAGATTTATAAAAAGATTGGAATTTTGACTCTTGGAGTTTGATCCGATGGATGGATGGATGGATGGATAGATAGATGGATGGATGGATGGATGGATGGATGGATGAAGGATAGACAGAAAGACTGAAAGGTTGTGCTGCTAAAGAGAAAGTTGCAGAGCAGATTTGGATAAATTGATGAGTGCATCTTGGATTAGCATCACCTGTGATCTGTGTAGCGTTGTATATCCACACTGTGTTTCCTAGTCATTGTCATTCATAGGCATGTGAGCATGACTGAGGTGAGGTGTGTCGACCTCTGACCTTCTGACAGCTGTGAAGCTGCTGTCACTGTTTCCTTTCATCAGTGAGCGCTGGATATATTGACCCAGTCAATGGGTGAATACTTCTCTTAAAGGAACATAACGTGTTTTTGGAAGATCGGGCCACTCTCCAACCAAAATCATACCGGACCTACCGCGAACATGTGTTTCTGGAAGATCATTGGCTCCGGTGCTCCATGCTAACACTTTAGCACACACTAGCAAGCCTACTATCACTCAACATAGTGTATGCTAAAGTGTTACCATGGAGCCCATCATCCATGTTAACACTTAAAGGATAAGGCCGGTGTTTTTTAATGCATCGCTTACTGTCAACAAATCCTACGAAAATAACAAAATCAGCAATGATTAATAATCCGGCTGTAAACACTTTGCGATCTCAGGAAAGTAGTTCCGTAGCACTGAAAATAGTCCCCGGCGTAATGAAGAATTTGTTCCCATTTGAATTTGATTTGGTAATAACTACAACAGTCTGACTTTTTCGTGGTAACAGTTAGCGATTTTTAAAATTGAAACTATGTCTTTGTGAGCTGTATTTCAAGGTTTTTAGCTTACAAGTGGAGCCAATGACTTCCGGGTTGACGGCTAAAAACGGTACGTGGGAAGTCAGAAAGTAACGGGAGCAGAGCAAACGCATTGTTGATTTTGTTATTTTCATAGGATTTGTTGACAGTAAGCACTGCATTAAAAAACACCGGCCTTATCATTTAAGCATGGATGATATGTTCCATGCTAACACTTCAATATAGTGTATGCTAAAGTGCTCACCAGAGCTAATGATCTACCAGGGACATGTGGATTATTTTGGTGTCTGTGTTCTCATCACTCAGAAGCTAAGTTGACCAACAGGCCAATCTCCCAGAAACTTGTTGTATTCCTTTAACATCCCATGTTAAATCCCATTGTGGCCGTCTGCTAGACTGGATGTTATTGTTCATATTTCATAGCTGGGTGTTGTGCATACTGTATGTGGCCTGCGATCATCTTGGCATTCCTGCTTCAGATGTGTACTATAGTAAATGTATTACTGTGTGATTTGAGTTTAGTCATCATTACCGAGCATGTGAAAGCCGTTGTGCAAGGTGTCTCTGTTTAGCCTCCTGTAGCACAACATGCTGTTCACTTCCTGCTTCCTGTGGGTAAATTGGCACACAATCACCAGGAACTGCTGCAGGGGGCAGCCAATCAAAAAGCACATACCAGTTGCCTCGAGGAGAAAACTGTGTGTGTGTGTGTACGCATACATAAAAGCATGTTTTTGCATATATCGGTGTATGAGCTAAAAGCTGATGTGTTGTGTGTGTGTTGGTGTACATACATACTGTATGTGCTTACATGTATGTGTTCTGTTGTGTGCATGCACTTGCTTCTGTGTGAATGCATGCCGTCGCATATAGCAGCGTGTACGAGCTGATGGCTGATGCTTCATATGAATGTGTGTGTGTGTGTGTGTGTGTGTGCGTACGTATATGTATTTTGTGTGTGTGTGTGTGGCTCTTCCCTCCACAGGGCTCTGTGTGTGAGGAGGCTGTTTTCTCCAGCAGCAGACGTTTTAGCGGCTCCAGTGCCCGCGGTGTAAGAAGCCCCTGTAACCTCCATACCCCGCTCTCCCCTCCCCCAAATACCCCTCCAACTCCCCCAAAAATACCCGGGGGGGGGGGGGGGGGGGGTTTGCTTGGCATGCTCACTGCAGCATCTACTGTGTGCATGGAGGATTTACTGTCACCTACACTGCAAAAAAAAAGCATCTTAGCAGGTCATTTAGTTCAGGGATTAGACTTAAATTTGTGTTTTTGTTGATATGAGTGAAAAAATCAGCCAATGGGAAGAGAGAATTTCACTTCTTGCCACTGCAATCTGACATGTTTCAGGAATTGTGTTGAATTATGATCATCATTATCTTGATACTGGTTTAGAAATCATTATAAATTTAAGATATTGTGATTTATTTTTCTAGTGAAACTGCATTGGCAGCAAATGAAATGATCTCACCCCATTCGCCAAATTCCATTTATTTGAAGAAAAGCAACATTTTAAGATTCAATACCAGATTAACTGGCTTGTCAAGATGATGTTTTTTGCTGTGTAGAAGAAAAGAAAGAACAGTGGACTGCATTGTCATTGGAAACTACTGTAGATAACCCATGATTTTATTTTATCCTAATAAGGTGAAATATGAGTCTATTCTACAGTGTGGTGACAGCATAGACAGGCAAATATGAAAACATCAACATGACTAACATAATGACAGGATAAGAAAAGTTTAGATTTGGCTTAATATGGAGCAACAAGCACAGACCCTGTACAGACCCATGGCGCACTTAAATCACTTAATCACTTCAATACCACAGGTTACCTAACGTTAAAATTTATAGGGCAGTGGAAGAATATGTATTTAAATTAACGGCAGAGAGTGTGTGGGAGCAACACTTGGCTAGTGCGACATGTTTATCGGTTAAATTACCTATTCCACCAACGTCACATACCACAGGTGATAACGTGACCAGCAGAAGATGTGGATGTCTGTAAATTGACGGCAAAGAGTTCAGGCTCAATGTGTGAGATTCAATATGACATCAGTGTATGACACTTAATAAGGTTATCTCTTAGTCAAAGACGCCCTCTAGAGGCCATCTCACAAAGCGACATCTCACTAAGCGTTAACTGACTGACTGACTGCATGACCTGAATTTGCGCCGTGGGAATAAATTGTTCCTCTACTGATAGCTACCGGTAGCAGATCGGCCCTTAAAATCAGAAAAAAATATTGAATTGATTTCCTAACCGCTGTAGTTGGTTTATCTGCTACCATTTATTAACATAAAAACATGTATGAAAGTGAATGCAGATCCCATGACAGTGCTGTCCACTCCTCTGTTTGTCCCTCGTCCCGTCAGCAGCCGCTGTGCAGAGCAGCTCAGTGTGTTTTTAAGATGTTGAACTCACTCAGGATGGCAGGAGAGGCTCGGTGTGTCACGCTGGTCGTCTTGCTGTGAACTTCCTTGTCTGTGTGTTTTCCAGCACCGTGTAAAGCAGCTGGTCACTGTGAGACTTGAGGAAAGGGAAAGTTAATTAAAAGTGAATTGTGGTTGGAAAAACACTGTATGTACTGTAGGGAGTCTATAGAGCATGGAGTATATATGTGTGTGTGTCTGAGTTTAGTGTGTGTGTGTGTGTGTGTGTGTGTGTGTGTGAGTGTGTGATGGGGACTGATGAGTAGCATGGATGACTAAACAGTGAACTGCCCCTTTATTTTCCTTCCTCTTACCCTCTTATTTTCTCTGCTTGCTGAATGTTTTTTTAATTTCTAACTTTATAAATTGCTAACAGCTAACAACACTGACACTGTCTTCTCTTTTTTCTCTCAATCTTCCTCTTTCTCTGTTTTTGCCCATTCCTTCCCTCCTTCCTTCCTTCCTTCCTTCCTTCCTTCCTTCCTTATTTCCCTTCCCATTCTTGCTTTATTTCATCTGTCTTTCTTTCTTTCTTTCTTTCTTTATTTGTTCCTCCCTCTTTTTCATTCTTTTTCCTCTTCTCTCCTCCCTCCCTTCCTCCCTTTCTCCTTCCTTTCCCTCCTCCCTCCCTCCTTCCCTTCCTTCCGTCCTCCATCCCTCCCTCCCTCCCCTCCCTTACTTCGCTTCCCTTCATTCCTCTTTCTTTCTTTCTTTCTTCCTCCCTCTTTTTCTTTCTTCTCTTCCCTCCCTCCCTCTCTCCTCCCTCCCTCCTTCCCTTCCCTCCTTCTCTTCCCTCCTTCCTCCCTCCCTTCCCTCCTTTCTGCCTCCCTTCCTTCCTCTCTCCCTTCCTCCCTCACTTCCTCCCTCCCTCACTTCCTTCCTTCCTTCCTGCAGCCTTCAGACTACAGTGGTTTTCTGGGCTCCAGCTCTCGGGCCTCCTCCAGGGCCAGTTCGGCTCGAGCCAGCCCAGTGGTGAGCACTCTTCCTCGGTCACTCCTCTCACCCACAGCCCCTGCTTTCAGGCCTCATCACCCCCAAACTTGTGTTCTTTAATTTACTGTTTTCTTGTGATTCATATTCATATTAATAACACTAATAGGAATACTATTCTCCCACTATATGTTTCTAAGAGAATTGGAAAAGGGAGCCTCCAAGGTGTTGTTGTTATCCATAGCTGTTCAGCCTCTTACGCCCCCCAGTGGCCGTTTTTCACACTTGCAGCAGTAGAGGAAGCTTCCTAAGAAAAGGTTCAGGCAGTTGAAAGTGAGTGGCAGGTGGAGTGATTGATTTGAACGGGTGACACTGACAGTGTTTCCATGCACGGAGTAACCCGGCTACTGGCTACACTCCAGTTTGGGTCTTATTTGGGTTAAAGCTCCAGTGCAATGAGGATTGCAGTTCTCAGTTTCATGGTGTAATTTAACAAAGGAGCTGCTAATGTAAAGTTACACTAATTATTATAACTGTCAGCATTGTGGAAATTTGAAAATCTCTCTGGTTGTCAACAGAATCAAATCAGGTGTTAATCAGGTGATAATAGCTAAAATCTCTGTCCCATCTAACCATCAAAAACTGAACAAAATGATGCTCACTATGTTAGAAATCAACATCAAACTTTTCCTGACTTTTCATTGTACTGGATCTTTAAGCTGTTGATATGTTAATGAGCTGAACCGGTTTCTTCTGACCTGGTTAGGATGTTTACAGGCGTCCAGAGTTAAAAAATGCATGTAAACACAGCCGGTGCCTGCAGTGGATAACACTAACTGAGGAAAGAGAGTGAGCATGGACTGGAAAAAAAAAGGCTTCTGTGTTATTTTATTCAAACATTAAAAGCTTGAGGATGTATTCCTAGATGTTCCTGTCTTGCAGCGTCCATTTTGTGTGTGTAATTGTGAGTTTGTGTTAAATGCATTCGTATTTTTTGTCAAGACGGGCATCATCTGAGCCTCTTTTGATGGAAAGTCATCAGAGTAATGCACAGAACAGTGCCTGTCTTTCCCAAGTGTCTCTTTGTTAATAGAGTATCAATCAGTCAGTCAATCAATTAATCAATCAGCTAATCAAGTCTATGTTTTCGTTTTCAGGTGGAGGAGAGGCCTGACAGGGATTTCGTGGATAAAGTAAGCAAATCTCCTTCACTTCATGGACTGCAAATTGATACTGCAGTATGGATAGCAGCATGAATTTACTCTCAGCCATTCATATTTACACAACATTTAGTGTTACTTTACCTGCATTTCCAAGGGTGAAAAAATGTCAAAAACACTTTAACTCAGTCAGGAACATGAATAAAACATTTATTAGTAATACCCGTTATTGTCCCATAGTGTGTAATAGGTGAATCTTGGGTAAACTATAATTCAGTGGATTCAAATAATAGAGCATTTAAAAGGTGTGAGTGTGTGTGATAAGAGCTGTTTGACCGCTGTAATGCTGTGTGATGATTGGTTGGTTCGGTCTTCCTCTCAGGGCTCCAGGACGGCGTCGACGCTGTCGGCCGCCACGCTCGCCTCGCTGGGCGGGGCTTCGTCCCGCAGAGGAAGCTGTGACACGTCCTTCTCAGTGGAGACAGAGGCTTCCATCAGAGAAATAAAGGTGTTATTGTACTACCTATACTTCTACTACTTCTTTACCTTCATTCGTCTCATATAACAGTGCAGTATTCCCTGAAAACTGTACGATTAATGTAAAAACACCCAATAAAAACTGCCAGCTGACTCTTGTCTTCCTGGCAGGATTCCCTGGCGGAGTCGGAGGAGAAGTACCGGAAGGCCATGGTGTCGAACGCCCAGCTGCACAACGAGAAGTCCAACCTGATGTACCAGGTGGACACGCTGAAGGAGGCGCTCATCGAGATGGAGGAGTCGCTGTGGGAGGCGCGGCGCGAGTACGACGGCAAGACCAAGGTCAGGGGTCAAAGGGCTCGGCCTGTCAGGTCGCTCAAGTATAACTATATAATCAGAAAACAAACGGGACAAAGGTGTACTTGTTTTTCTGACAGTGTAGAACATTGAATGTATACAGTATCTACAGTGAATCTCTGTTGTCGTCTAAAACCTGAAGAGGCAAACATGTAACCTTAGTATATGTTCTCACTCCTGAGGCTTAGATAGATGCAGAGAAAAGTTTGTCTGCACAGCTACAGTTACTTAAAGCAAGTTTCAAGTTAAACCTTGAAGCGAACGACGCGTTTTGCATCCATACTGCATCAGGTTCGCTCATTAACTGCATTATAATTTTCTAGATATACTTTTTGATGTGATGTATGAAAAGTATACAAGTTATCTAAAAAAAAAAGCATATAGAGAGACTATATTAAAGATTAACTTGAGTAGAAAAGTTCTGTTTCCTATGAGTGAAACTTATTTTGAAAGCCAGATCTCGCTCTGAACAACTCTCATTCAGTTTAATTTATTTTATCAAGATGTGACTAATGTCACAATGAGACGTTTTGGCTTGCTGCCTTCTTCAGTAGCTGTTCAGTCTCTATTCCCATAAGTGCCAACAGTAATTATGCTGTGAGCTGGTAGCTGAATATCATTGTGAATTCAGTTTTGGGTTATCTAGGTCTTTCAGCCTATATGTATGTCTGTTACATTGACAGAAGTCTTTATATATATGTATGAAAGTTTCAATCCAGAATCCAGTATATCTATATATTTGATGTTACTTACTCAATATTTGAAAAGCATAGACAATTTAATTATCTGTCAATGTTATTATTTTGTAAGTAAGGGGCTAAAGATAGCTGAAAATGGTGGAGATCATATTTTGAAATGAAACTTAATACGTTGTCCACTCTCATTTCTGTCCCTGCAGGAGTATGAGAGGGAGAGACACGCCCACAGTGTGCTGCAGTTCCAGTTCAAAGAGATGAGAGAGACTCTGAAACAGAGTGAAGAACTGCTGACCGTGAGTCCTGCCGACCTCCCAGAGTCAAACACACTAACAGCAGCACTAACACTCAGCTAGGTCATGCTGGGGCTGCACAGTTAACTGGAAAATAAATCAAATTGACACAAAAATCACCACTACTGTTTCAGATTTGGGTTTGTAGCAGTGTAAATCTTTATATTATTTATATTCAAGCAGAACAAATCGTAAACATTGTCATCTTATTTTCCCCCTATTCCTTTTTTGACCAATAATAATGAAGAAAAAAAATAGGTCCACATGTATTGCACTTCAGATCATAATATTCAGCAACGAAAAACAAAATCACAACAGCTTTTTGTCACTTTTGTGAAGCCCTAGTTCACACAGCTCATACTAAAACACTCACATGATCAAGTCTCTATCTGTACTGACTTCTGCTGCTTCTCCAGCTTCCTACTCTTTTGCTTGCTGATTTTTCCCTCCTGTCCTCTGTCCGTCTTTCCTTCCTTCCTCCTTCCTTGCTTCCTCTCTTCTCCGGGTCATCTCCTGCGGCCAGGAGGTCAGTCAGCTCCGTCTGAAAAGCGACAGCTGTGCCAGGGAGATCGCTGACCTGCAGGAAACCTTGGAGTGGAAGGAGAAGAAGATCGGGGTACGAGGCTGCAACTCTAAACTACTTCGCAGATTAGGGTTTCAGTTTGCAGATTGGAACAAGCATTTCTCCACCCATTGATGTTTAACTCAACCAATCAGATTATTTCTCTAGTTCTGCCTCTGAGAAATGTTTGTAGAACTAAAACTCCAATCTGCAACTACTTTGCTAACTTCCTAATCTCAGCACTTATGGTTTCTATCTTAACATGCTCCTAACTTTACAACACATTTCCACTATAACTTCTCTTTCCTTTTTGCTGCTCTTTCTCTTTCACCAACGTGACTGTTTCCTTCCTCCCTTCCTTCTCTCCTAACCGCTGCCTCCCCCCTCTGCCGCTCGGCCGTCACTCAGGCCTTAGAGAGGCAGAGGGAAATCTCCGACATTGTGCGGATCGAGCGCGACCGACTCAGGGATGAGGTGGTCCGGCTCAGAGATTTGCTCAAGGTACAGAGTACTAAGTGTGTTTTAGGGCCAAGGTCACTGCCCTAGGAAACAAACTGCAGTAACTATGCATGTGTATCGTAATTGAATGGCAATACATCACCCATATATTTCTAAACACATTTAGGAGACACTCTTCATCATTGAAGTGTGGCGTTCTATTATGCAAACTGTCAAGTTGCTGCTTAAATCATAAATTATTCAACAAAAAAGCCACAATATTTATGTTGTTAAATAAATTATGATTTAAGCTTAGTCATCAACTGCATGTGCTTTCCCCTGGTGTTTTGCTACTGTCACAGTTGATTGGGACTTAAGCACTGTGAACATATACTATAGGCTATGTCATAAATTTGCTATTTTCTTTCTCTCAACATCAGCTGAGCGGTTGCCGGGGGAACCACTGTACACATACACCACAGACACCGGGGGGTCGAATCACTGAATGACAAAACTAATCAGAAAGAAAATGATCTAATCACAACAACACCCGCCTCTAGTGATGCTTTCACTATAGGCAAAATATAAGAAAGTTCCCAGACTCTTTGGGTCAGAGAGTCACAGAGTCTGGTTTGGATCAGGCTCACAAAACAGATTATTTTTCAACAACTGACAGTAGCAAAAATGGGCCAGGTGTGATGGGTGCCTCCAATTTGTGTTTCCATTTTATAATGTATTAAATGCATTTTGATCACATAGTGCCTTACTCACTTTTCTTTCATCTCTCCCAAACAGAAACACGGCATAGTGCTTTCTCCTGAGGTCACCACCAATGGGGAGACAGTAAAGGATGAGCCTGACGACCACAGTGCAGATTCTGCCTCCCGATTGGCTCAGGAGCCACCTCATGGTGGCGGAGAGAGCATGCTCGGTAAGAACCACGATTAATTACTCTCATATTCATGTATACCTGTGTATAACTAACATAGTGTATTTCATCAGCACATAAAGGGGTTTGTTCCAAAATGAGATATCCACAATTTGAAACTTAAAGCCTGCTCTCATAAAATAATTGATAGCAAAAGACTAGAGCATTTTTTAAGTGTAATAGGTAACTTAAGTTCTTAAACTTAAGTTGACAACACTTTCACAGAATTGATTGATATTTGATGATGAACCTCAGATAATGTTGTTGTTTTTTTTAAAATATAACATTTTGGAATACAACTATTTTTTTGTTCATGTTTAAATGTGACTGACAACTTTGTGCAACTTTGTAATTTTGTTTCCTAAGGTTTCAATTTCTATGTGAACAATTGATGATTTGTGTCAATTTAGACTTTAACCTAGGTTGGATGTTTTGAAATTCCACGCACCTCTAATTAACACTTCTTTCAATGTCAACATCATCCTCCAGAAGATTAAAATCAACATTGTCCTTTCTCATCAAGTTCTCATTTCTGATTTCTCCAATTCTCCTGTGATCAAGACCTTGATTCATCTCTCGTCGAGTCAGCTCTGGGTTAATTCCCACCAAGGCAATCATACATTTTTACAATAAATTTCATTTTTCTACTTGTCCATCTCTAACTAATGAACTGTGCTTGGTCCTCCAATTTTCTCCCCATGGTCTTCCAGGGAAAGCACGGGAGCGGCTGCATTATGGCGGGGGCAAGACAGCAGAGGGCAGTAAAGTTCCAAAGGAGCACATTCTATATCACCCACAGAGGAAGTATAAAAGGTCCCAGTCACTGAACATCATCTCCCTTACTGAACACACTAAACCGGATACATCAAAACAAATAAAGGCACTGGAGAAACAGGCAAGAGAAAGAACAGACAGAATGGAAAAGCATCTAATCAGAAATGAGGAAAAGGAAAAACATCCAGTTAGATATGAGGGCATAAGAAAACAACCCAGAAACAAAGGAAGTGCAAAGGATCCAATCAAATATGAAGGAAGTAAGAAATATCAAAGCAGGCGTGATGGAAACCTTCTGCCCAGAAATGAAGGAATTAAAAAACACCCAATCATAAATGACAGAACTGAAAGACCTTCAGTCAGGAAGGAAGAAACACAAAACACCCAGCCAGCCCCTGCCGTACAGCTTTGTGAAGCGAAACCTGCAATCACCAGATCAATTGATGATGACCTAGTTTTGAAAGGCAGAGCCAAACCTGAGAAACGCTCAGAAGAAAAGGAGCTTGAATTCTGCGCAGCATCACGCCAAGAAGCCATCATGATGGAGGTGGAACAATCATATGACAACAAAAATAACAGAATTCAAGCAAATCTAAGAGGAACTCCAGTAGTGTGTCAGCCTGAATGTCTAAGCCAGGCAAAGAGGAACAAAATCGAGCGAAAATGTGAGGAGGCAGTTAGGCCTATTAGCAGAGCTTCTAGCAGCCATTGCATTGAAAAAGTACACAAAACAGGGCTTGTTACACCTCGGCCTGCAAAGGACATCATCCTCGATAACAAAGCAATATTATCTGGTAAACAGAACATTCTGAATGAACAGAAACAAAGAGAACATGTTGCAGTGGTGGGAGAAACTGAGACTTCATCTTGTGACAAGGCAGTTACGCTAAAGCGAGCAGCCACTATCGATCAGAGTTTCCAGACTGAAGAGAAAATTGCAAGGCACTTCACAACAAAAGCAAAGAAAGAGGATGCCTGTGGTGACAAGGAAGTGGTTCCTGTTCTTTCAGCTTTGTGTGCAGAAGAACAGAAAAGTAATGAGCTTGTCACACCAGAATCTGCCAAGAATGTAATTTTTGATGATGAAGTTATGGTTAAGTGTGGGACCTTCAGTAGTCAAAGCCCAGAAAACAACATTGTGTTGGGTGACAAGCTAGCTGTGATTGACAGTGGAGGCTCTGATAGTCAAAGTCATGAAGACGAAAAAACGAAACATCCCACAGCTATGGCAAAGAATGAGACAATTTCAGATGATTATGATGTTGTGCCAAGCAATAGGACATTTGCTGCTCAAAGTCTCCAGAACCAACAACAGAGAAGTGTACAGAATCCTGCAGATGTGCAAGACAAAGATTCTTTCTTTCATGACCAGGATGTTTTTAGTTCTGCAGCATCTGGAGAATCAAGCCTTGAAAATGAAGAGAAAACCACAGAGCTTGGTACATCTATGCCAGTGCAGGAGGCAATCTTTGATGACAGGTCAGGTACGCCTGAGGAATTTAAGGACCAGATGATTCATAAATGTGATGAGGAATCAGGGCAAGAAGCTGTCCAGATTTCACAGCATCAAGACAGAAGTCAAGACAATGCATTGGAACATCAAGAATGTAAAGACCAAGTAAAGATACCAATGTCAACAACTGTTTCATCCTTTGTCCCTGATGAGGTTTGGAACAATTGGGATGGTTTGGAAAAGATTATTCAGAGCATGGTGAGAGGGTTTATGGAAAATCAGCATGTTGCCACTGAAATGTCAAGAATCCTTCCCCAAATCCCTGGCTCTGTCCACCAGTGGGTATCGGATTTGGCGGAGATGCAGAGGAATCCCACAGAAAATGTGTCTGATCAGATGCAGAACAAACCCTCACATGATGTGAAGGATGATCAGCAGGATATATTTAGTGATCAGGCTGAGGTTGATGATGCATTAAAAGGAAATGCAGCGGATATTAAACTGACTACAGGGGGTGAAATAGCAATCAAGAACTCACCAGAAAAGAGTGGAACCCGCCCACATCAGCTCCTGCAGGAATTACTCAGAGATCCTTTACATGTGGAACAGAGTGCTATTGGAAATCTGCCAATAACTAACTCTGCAATAACAAAAGACTCAAACATAGACAGAGAGATGTTGAATTTACCAACAATGGCGATAGGTCCTCAAACGTATGACCTTCCCCAGGACTCATTTGGTTCCACCGGTACAGTTCAGAAGAAGATTCAGGATAGTCAAGCAAGCAATGACCAAGAAACACCAGGGAATACCTTGGGTTTCACGTCCACCACTGAAGTAAAAATCAAATCCTCCCCAGCAGAACCGTTAGGGGCTTGTTGTGTTGAATTTATGGGGGGCTGTGATGTTGAAAGAGATGAACTTGGTAATCAGCAAAATCAGTGTGATCCAGTGATGACGAACAATTCCGATCTTGTTTTCGTCGACTGCTACTTTACTGAAACAATAGGGTCCAGGTTGGATCAGGGTTTGCTGGAAGCATCCACTAATCCCAAAAAGGATAAAAGGAGCAGTGTTTTTACGACAAGTGATACCATCACAGAAGATGTCTTTAAACCAAACGAACAAGTGATCCCTGATTCATTGAAGATCTGTCCCAGAGGTCAAAACCACCTGGAGATTGTTCCATACGATCCAAACGAGACACAGTGTACAAGCCATCAAGCATTAACGGCGCCTTCACATGATGCCGGTAAAAGTTCACACAAGGCCAGACGACATATCGAAATGATTGCTGATGAAATCAAGGAGATGGCTGTTCCTGAATTGGTGATGATGGGCCTCCCTGTTTCTGGAAGACAAGAAGGGATAATTATGGAAGAGCGACAGAGTGCAGCGGACGTGACAACAGACGAGTCACCGGGACGAAATAATGAGGCTGAGCAGCCATCCGTAACATCAGTTGGAGACATGGACAGCTGCGAGGAAGCCAACGTACTTGCCGAAAAGGAGAAAGAACAACCGACAGCACAACAAGAGCAACCAATAGCACGAGAACAACGAGTAGCAGAGGTTGTCGTTAAAGACGTGGAAATCCCTCCAGTGGCAACCAGTGTAAAACACCGCAGCGGAAGAAAAGGATTTCGTTTGGACAGTAGAAAAGACAAGGGCAAAAATGACTGTAAGATTTCTTAGTTTTACAAAAGTTAACTTTCTCTTAAATCTGAAGCAGAAGGTTTGCAACAATAATGAAGCAAACTACAACTGTAATTGTTGTTTTTAGCAGTGTTCAAGTTGATTATCAGTGAATTTATTTTAACTTTGTCGTCACTGTAAATTGTTTGGCATGTGTGTTTTTCATGTGTCCTGTACATAAAAGTACAAGAATTACAGGATTGATTTTGCCAAGAGTAAATATGTTGTGACTTTTATTCTGTTTGTTCCTTTGTTATCACTATTACTGTATATTGAAATTATTTTGTAAACAGAGACTGCTTGTCACAATAATTTGAATTCCATATCAAAGTTGCAGGAAATTCCACACAGATCTTACACTGAAAATTCTGTCTGTCAGTCAGAAAATGAAGCCTGAAGCCTGTTTTCAGTGTTTTTTTGTGAATAATTGTTTGCAGGTTCCTGTTAGTATTGTTACTGCTTTGAATATGAATTGAATCACTTTGTCTATAAGCTGTAATAAGAACAAACTGTATGAAGCATTCAAATTTGAGAGAAATTGTTTCAGTTCTCGTTGCCTTGCACTAGTATTTCCAACAAATGTAAAAGGAAGCTGGTGCCAGTTTCTCAGAAAAAAACACCAATGTAAAGAAGGATTTATTAGCTCAATAGGATAGACTTCTTATCTTTACACTTGACACTTTATGACTCATGTTTTAGCATTTATAAATTAATTAAAAACTTGTACTTTCATATCAGTTATTAAATGTCCGCCAACAAATTAAATGATGCTTAGCTAACAAAGAAATTTAGTCGGAAAGTGTTTTATTCATCAGCATTTGTCGTCTCTCATAAGATGATTGTCAGTTTTCTTGACAGTGGTGTTGCTCATACACTAAGCAGCGGTAAGCAGCGGTAAAGTCTAATTATAATGTCTGAAAATTGATTCTTAATATGGGGGAAATAAATGTTAATTCAATGATTGTGGGGTTTCAGTGTTGTACGTTTAGTAATTAAGAATCACAGATAATTTTGGCCCTGAATAAAATTTCAATAATATTTAAATTTATAATTTATGATTTTGAATATTATGTTTGTTTTTATGATTAACAATATAAAGCTGTTTGTCAAATATAAATTAATTTCAAAGGCAAATTATGTAAAAGACAATGTGCAGGGTTTTGACTATAATATACTATATATACCATTTGTTACACTCTGTACTCCTTGATGATTTTGGCAGTTTCATCTTTAAAAATATGCACAGTTCTGCTAAAATAGACAAAAACACACCAAATATTAAAACAAACCAAAAAGAAACAACAGGATAACACAATAAATCCTTAATTCCCTTAGGGGAATCATTATTTTGGTTATGAATTGGTTTGCATTGTAACCAGAGACTTGTCTGGCATATATCGTTGTCAAAATCCTGCATTTATCTGAATCCTGAATATTGCACTCTTTATTTATTAATACTGATCTAGTATATCTTGTGTTTCAGATCTTCTAGTCTATTTTGTATTGATGACAATGCTCTCTCTGTTGCAGAGCTCCGGCTGAGGAAACTGGTTGATGAAAGGGAGAGTTTAGTGGATCAGGTGAGTTTAATAAACATCATTTAGAAAACTACTAATTTCAACACCTTCAAGTCAATATAATGTGGGAAATATGGGATTTACTGAAGCCCCAAAGAGTCCTGAATGGTCAGGTTACTTAAAGGTCCCATATGGTGTAAAACAGGATTCCCCTTGCCTCTTTGATTATAAAGGAGTTGGATGGTCTATCTAAACATGGTGAAAGTATCAAAATGCACGGTCGCCAACTAAATCCACACAATCCATATTAGAAAAGCGAGCCTCTAAACGAGCCGTTTGGACTTCTGTAACTTTGTGACATCACAAAGGTTCGCTCATTAGCATTTTTGTAAGAAATAATAGACTAACAACGTTTTTTTTTCATAGCGGTTGAGCGGTTGTCATTGTTTATTACCGGAGAGTTTTCCCTACCTGTAGCTGCCGGGCCGCGGCGTCTCAGGTTTCACTCTTGAAACGGTTAGCCAATCGGAACAGAGGGGTCGTTAATATTAATGAGCCTTAAAGACACGGCGACAGAAACAGCCTGTTCTTGGTAAGGCTCGGAGAGAGGTTGGAGAATGAACGTGAAAAAATGGATTGAGAGTGTTTTTGGTACATGACACCACACACACAGCTTTGAATGGACCTCAAGACACAAAATAAAACACTGTGGAGAATATGGGACCTTTAATAATAAATCTAAACATTTCACACAAATTATCAGGAAATAAACTCCCACAGGATGCCATGTTGACTGTACTCTGTGTGTGTGTGTGTGTGTGTGTGAACAGGTGAGGCGTCTGAAGTCTCAGCTGGAGCAGAGACAGAAGAACGGGACGGACGGTCTCAGCCCGGAGGAAGACGGTCTGGAGAACGGCATGGACTCTCACATTCTGGACCTGCAGAGTGAGTTACACACTGACAGACAGAAACGGCTTCATGTTAACCTGACACCAGGCTGGGAAATAAACACCAGTTCAGTTTTGGGAAATTTTAGTTGTGGCTGGTAAGCTTGTCAAGTTCGCCTGACACTTTGGCAGGTAACCAACCATCAATTGAAAGTCGTGTTTTATATCTAAATGTTTTATCAAGTTGAAAGTGGCTGAGAAATCTTGGAGAATTACCAGCTGTCGTCACCTGTAGAAAAAAAGGAATAAAAAGGAAATAAAAATGGAATAAAGAATACCTGCACACCGAGCCTGACTGCCAATAAGCTTTTCCTTTGTCAAGCTTTTATCAAGACTAGCAAAATAATTTGACCAAATGACTTCACCAAGTTCTCAAATGCCAAATTTACAACACTCAAGATTTCAGAATTTGTCACACAACATTTCAACAACAGATTTTCAGTTGTTATAATAATTTTCTTCTGTTTCACACAGGAGATGCCAACAGACAGATCAGCGATCTCAAGTTCAAACTGGTTAAATCGGAACAAGAAGTCACCGCTCTGGAGCAAAATGTAAGTGCGGCCATGTTCTTCTCCACAGCTCTAATTTCTATCATTTCTATTTCTAGCTCTTCGTTTTGTAGGATTTTAAGAGGAAAACAGTGGCAGCCGTTAAGCCTCTCTCAACCACCAGACCTTTCCTTGTAACTTCTGTCAGCTGAAACTGGAGTTGTGCAGCGAGCATGCAGTTAAAAACAATATGGCTTCTTTAACAGCTCAAATCCTTTTGACTCAGTTTCCTTGGTTCTCCTCCTCTTCAGATTATTCGTCTGGAAGGTCAGGTGACGCGCTACAAGTCGGCGTCAGAGAGCTCAGAGAAAGTGGAGGACGAGCTGAAGGTGGAGAAGCGCAAGCTGCAGCGAGAGGTGAGACCAATACTGACTGTCTGTCTGTCTGTCTGTCGGTCTTTCTGTCTGTCTGTCTGTCTGTCTGTCTGTCTGTCTGTCTGTCTGTCTATTTTTCCCATGGCGCAGCTGAGGGCATCATGCGGCAAATTCAGGTCAGTCAGTCAGTCAGGTAAAGCTTAGTGAGATGTCGCTTCGTGAGATGGCCTCTAGAGGGCGTCTCTGACTAAGAGATGGCCTCTCGCCTATGGGCTAAATGACACATTCAGTCTCACACTGATGATGTCATATTGGATCTCACACAGAGCCACACTCTTTGCTGTCAATTTACAGACATCCACATCTTCTGCTTACCTGCAGACCTTAATGGTAAGTCACGTTATCACCTGTGGTATGTGACGTTGGTGGAATAGGAGATTTAACTGATAAACGTGTCGCTAACCGAGCATTGCTCCCCTCAACAGCATCGGGCTTCCGGGGCTTTAGCCGGGAACGTTTTTTCTCCTGACAAAAGAAATTAGTGAATTTGACGACGTAACAACGTAAAATAAATCCAGAGCAGTACCGGTGGTTGTACCTGTTTTAGGAGCTTAAACTACTGGCTCGGTTCGTTTTATGACTAAAGTTTTCTGGCTGGGCGGTGTTTGGACCTTCGGGCCAATCACAGTGCTTAAAAACAGAAAACTCCAACCGGGATGCCGGGCGACATTAAACGAACGCACAATCAAATGACAAGCACAGACAGTTTACTCTGAGCCGCGGAGCTGACAGGTTGTGTTGTGAAAATGTAGAGAGAGAAATCTCCAGTACTGGAGATTTCAGGTGTGTTTTCAGGTGTGGTGCGAGAAGCATGAATGCCAAAGTACATGAACAGCCTGCAGCTCCCTCACTTCCGGCCACACAGAAAGCATGAACCAAGACTTGCGCATTTAAAAATGAATACATCCATGGAGGGGATTCTTGTTACTCTCTCAGTTAAGGGAGTATCAGCCATGCAGACAATCTGAGGCCAATCTGAATAGAAATATTATCCAAAACAGAAATTGTTTTTCGAAACACAGTGTTGTTTTTTTAATTAGTCGAATATTTGTAGCAGCCCTACCTGAGCCACTTACAATCCATTACAATCTAAAACAAACATATCAAAAGCATAGAGAAATGTATTAAAAATCAAACAGGGACGAAGGCGCTCTGTTGTGACAAACAAAAGTTAAAATCCTTTATTTTAGGTTTGTTAAAATCCTTTATTTACAATGTAAATAGTAAAAAATGATGTGACCAAGGCTCATTCAAGCTGAAACGCATTGGTCATTTTGTATTTATCCAAATTGTTAATGTGAAATAAAGGTTTTTAACTAACTAACCCTTCATCACAGCAGAGCGCCTCAGTCCGTCTTTGGTTCATTCTTATGTATCTTTTGATTGCTTTGTGCTTCCATGGATACTTCTGGTACCAAGTGGTGCTAATAAGATCTTAGTTTTTTGTGTGAACATACAATATTTCCTGTGTCCCTGCAGCTGAGGTCGGCTCTGGACCGGATCGACGAGCTGGAGGCCAGCAACAGCCACCTCTCCAAACGCCTGGAGAAGATGAAAGCCAACCGCAACGCCCTGCTGGCCCAGCAGTGACGCTTCCTTCCTGGGACGGATCCTTACTCTCACAGTTAACCGCTCCGTGCCATGAGGTCATCATCAACCGACAGTGAGTGACAGACAATCAAGTGACTGGGAAAGGCAGAAGAAGAAGAAGAAGCACTGTTGTTCAGAGCACATGAAGACAGAGGATCACCTGTGTACGGACCAGACCGTGATCAATATATTCTAAGCACTTGTTTTATGCTGCACGGAGAACCAGATGGGTGGGGTTAAAGGCATCAGGACAATTCAGAGAGTTACGGAAGTTGTCCAACACAGAAAAGGATCCTGAATACTTTCCTGTGATTGTCTAAACTTCCTGACACTCATGATCCTCTCCTGTGTGGCAAACTCCACCCATCTGGCCTCTCCGCTACTTAAAACAAACCAGAAAAGGAATCTGCAAATACCATTTTTGATCCGGGAGGAGAGAGCAGAGGGAGCGCACTCCAAAAAAAACAAACTCTTGAGCGAATACTGTTAGGAAGAAGATCCCATTGTACGCACATAAGAAGCCCAACGGGCCCCACTGTAATGTAGCTCTACGATCCCCTGTGCCATGACCGCAACTTACACCCAGACCCGGGCCAAACAGCACCCACAAACACTCTTCACGGTTTGTTTTCGCCTGCTTAGGACCCGTACGGCTGGGGTTTACCACACAGAACAGTACTAAGAGTTGCAGAAAGAGTTCCTGGTTGGTGTTCAGTCTTCAGTCGTCATGCTCCTATTAACTCTGCAAAGTGAAAAACGTCCCTCTTATCAAGTAATTTAGTCTCATATTCAGCCTTCAAATCCTATTTTCTCTTAAAACAAGAGAAACATTCTGCAGTGAGGAGAGATAACTCCACTTGTCTCCAATGCAGCTTCACTTGTTTCAGGAGTTTTCTAGAAATGAGTGTCAGTCTGTTGAAACCAGTCAGAATAAGGCAGATCACTGCACTGCTGTCAAGAAAATGACTCTTGATTCTACTAAATTCTTCAAACAAGTCGATTTGCATTGGAAACAAGTGAAATGATCTCACCGCATTGGCTGATTATTTCACTTGTTTTATGAAAATGACGATTTTAAGACTCAAAAATCAACTAATTGACTTGTTAAGATGGAGATTTTTTGCAGTGTGCCATCAGATAATATCAGAATATGTGAGATTTTTTCTTTTTTTGTGCAATTTCCAGACGTTTCAAGACCTGGAAATTACCAAATCCTTTTACCAAACATTTCCAGATTTTCAAGGAATCCTGTAGGAACCCTGGGAAAGTTCCGTCAATTGCAGAAAAGTATTTGAAATGCAAATCAGTATACATTTATCTGAACTTATCTGAATCTGTCTAACTTGGAAGCTGTAAACCCCACCCGTCCGGCCCTCCAAGTAGGTTAATACAAACGCTCGAAAGACGTATTTGCAACTCTCTGTTCGACCCGAGTCTGCCTCTACTGACACTCAACTCTTCCTCTGCAACTTCCCTGTGAAGCGCGTGGCACTACCTCTTCTCGGACACTAGGGGCCGCTGTCCCGCCAGACTCCGCAGGGAGGAGAAAGAAGCAGAAAGACCGGACCGGAGTCCTGCAGGAGGCGAGTTCGTCTCCTTCGGTTTGTCTCTTTTCTCTTTTCAGTTTTCTGTGTATGATGCACTCGGTTTCCCTTCGTTCCCCCCCAAGCCAAACTCCCATGTTAGGTGGTGTATGTCTTATTTCTGTTTGATGATTTGTGGGGCTGGGTATTGAAAAACTCTACCGACTGGTACCATATCGATTTATTAGTATCAATTTTAAGGCATTTAAAGGCATCAAAAGCTTCTAAATGAACAGGTTTTCTCCATTTTCATTGAGAAAATCAATTGAGAATGCTTTGATTATATTTAGAAATGCAGAAGGTGTGAACAATTGTTACTATAGACAATAATTTGCTGTATCACATCCTGAAATGCCCTTTCATTTCACACAGAAAATCATTCCAGAAACACTATTGAATTAAAAGAATCAGAACCAGTATCGGTATAGAAAATGTTCCACCAATCCCCGGCTCTACTGCTGATATTCTGCTGGTGTGTTCTGGTGACAGAAGAGGCCGTGACAACATGGATAAATATACATATATAGATCTATAAAATAGGTGAAAAAACACACCTGGCACAACTAAATCAGGAATATCCAGTTAAATCTCATGTCTTTATTTTTGTGTCGTTTCTATTCCAAAAGTTATCATGGCACTTGGGATGTAATATCACCAGCTTGTAAATGTCTGAATATTATGTCCTTGGAGAAACTGTAATGAATCTTTGCTGAATGAATGAACATATGAAGAGTTTGGTTCCAAAAACGATTATACGTATATCTCCACAATTTGAAAATATCGACACCTGCTCTTCCAAAAATGACAATGAAAGTAAACTACTTTCTGGGTTATTATAAATGATTATAAATGAGTCATTTTACGACTTGCTGACAAAATCATAATGGTTTGGAAAGAATCACCTGTGCTTTTGAAATATTGATTATTTCAGGTAGCAACGGATATACAGCGTTTTGGAATGAAACTCTTCATATGAAAAACAACCACATGATGAAAAAACAATATCGTTTGACCAATGTATCGCAATAACACTTTTTTGTTTTTGAATGTATCGGTTGTTGCAGCCTTGCAAAATTATCATGTAGACAACGGAGAAAAACGGTTTATCAGCAATCCACGTTTATCTCTGTGGGAGTCTGAGGCGCGGGAACAAAGCGTGGTTGCCATGGTTTCCGTGGTTTTCCTCGGACGACTACAACTTCGGGAGGCGACTGCAGCAAGTTGTTTACAAGGCTTTAAAGCGTTACTTTTTATTTTGTGAGGTGGAGAAAAAAAAGGCTCATCGTAAGCACTGTGCAATATTTGGATCTGTCTTGGGAGAGGGCGATTCTGTTTCACTGTCTGTCCTATTGATTAGGATGTGGGCTATATCTACATGAACTGACGCCAGTACTGGTACAATGGGCTTTTCTTGATCATTGTAAAGGGTGTAAAAGGTCCTCGATGGCATTTTGAAGCACTATATTAAACCCATGCAACAACTCAGTTCTGCTCTCTCTCCCTTGTTGATTTGTTGTAGCCTTGATTTCATCCAGGGAAGACTTTTGCTTTTTATTCGTTTCTCAGCGACTTCCAGCTTTAAGTTCACCCAGTTATTCACATTCAATTCACTGTTGACCAGTTGGCAGTTGAAGGTTAAGTATATTCATCATTTTTGAGTGAAGAGGGAGCGCTGCTGTTATGGAGTGTGGGCTGAAGATTTCTTTTTAAACTCCAGTGTCCTTTTTAAACTCCAAAAATGAACGGCACAAGAAGCGTATAGCACTTCAGTGTGGGGGAGTTTGTCCAGTGCTCCAAACAAAGTACAAAAAACAGCCTACTGCCTCATTCTTACCTTGCGAGGCAGCTGGATTCGCGAGATCACGATCACACGAGAATCCATCTTGCCAGGCTTCAAGTTATGCGTTTGTGGCCGAACCACAGCGGTGCGGACCAATCAGCGTCCTCTGAGGGC
Source organism: Centroberyx affinis (assembly GCF_046629955.1). NCBI lineage: Eukaryota > Metazoa > Chordata > Actinopteri > Beryciformes > Berycidae > Centroberyx > Centroberyx affinis. The sequence continues at coordinate 182,643 of NW_027279444.1, forward strand.
AGCTGGGGGCGGGGCTTAGGTGTGACGACCAAGGCGAGAAGCGACTGTTCGCAATGGCGGCTCCTAAAGAGGCTAGCGTAGATGCTGCTATAACATCAGTTATTTCTGAACTGGAGAGTAAGAGTGCCCTTTATGCGCAAATTGTCCTTACAAAGACGGCAAGAAGCGTCTACCGACATGCTAACTACATGGTTTGTTGTTGTCTTTCCTGCGCTGTCATATGGTTCATTGATCTGGTTGGTTGAAGTTATCCCGTGATAGATGTTGATAGACAGATGGTTCATCCAATCACCTGTCAAGTATTTTTTGAAAGTGCCTGCCCTTTTCCAAACAGTTTCCAAGGACGACTTCCCAGATGGTTCTGTGTAACAAACCATCTGGCGCGTCAGGTTAGCCTCATTCTGCTTTTCTAGTAGAACCAGATCCACACACAGCATAGTTCTGTGAGTAGCACAATAGCATAGTAGGTGATGTGTTTATACTGTACTCCTGTCACTTAGACGATTGGCTCTCTGAAGAAGACAGTAAAGTGACGGCTAACTCCGATTGGTTCCCTGGAAAAAGAGGGAAAGTGTTCGCCAGTTCTGATTGGGTAAAGAGAAAGCATGAATGAAACTAGAGAGTTAGGTCGTCTTCCTGATTGAAATTGTGCAAACTTCAGACTTCAATCCTCGATCAAATCACTTTTTTATAGTGTTTCAGTCGCCTGACAACAGAAACAGAAAGATCTGGTTTTAAGCTGTAATGAAACTCTAAATCAGTGATCACAGACAGTCGGAGGAGACAGAAAGTTAGCTTCTTAACATTCTAGCAACGTTGAGAACCGATCTATAACCTGAGGAAGAATAACAGCCATGTTGGTGAAAAAGGCCTATATAGTCATTTCAGTTCCCATCATGAATCAACTTAGAGGACTTAACATTATGTGGCCATTTACAATGTTTTTTGACCTGAAAATTCTCACATCTGGCCAATAGAAATGCTGCTTTGAGCATGTTGACCTCCAACATGGAGGAGTCTCTAATCGTGGCAGAGTGACATCATCCAGTTTTATAAAACACCAAAACTTCCAGTCCAGGTTGTTAACGTTAGATAGATAGGAGAGAGTAGAATTACTATTGAAATGATGTGTTTTATACCTAAAGTTAATGTTTGTTTTATAGATTTACATCAAATATCAAGGAGAGAAAGAGATGGATTCATCTTGGTGGGAAATGAAGTTCTTCTCTGTGATGTTCAAGACGTCAAAACTTGTGTATTTGTGCTTGATTTGCCCCTCAAATTATATATGTGGGAACAAAATCCAGTCACATACTGGAAGTCTTTGCATAGTTTGCTTCTATTTTGTGATTAATGCTGTATAAAGTAGGAAAATCTATACCGGATGTGACGTTGGCTTTACCTCCCTATTTAAAAGGTGGTAAAGTATTGTCAGTAGAGGAACTAGCTTCCTCCAGCCTCAGTGCTCACCTGGCCACCAACCAGACAGGGGAGAGGAAAAGAAGCGCTCCCTCCTGGAGAAGTTGCCCAGCTGCTCCTCATTCATTTAGTTTATCAGTTTCTCTCTCTCTTTTTGCTCCCTGCTCCTGTTTGATTCTGTGCCTCCAGTAAGTGTTTTATCTGCAATGATTTCACTTCACCAAGGGGATCAATACAGTTTAGCTGATCTTAATCATATAATGAGAGGGAAATGAATTAAAACTGATTGAGAGATGCATTTAGGAGAAAGAAAGAAGAGTTAATTTGGATTCATGCATTCAAACCTGTGATTTTGCTTTCTTCCAGCAGGGGGAAGCATCACTCCACAGTTAATATCACAGCTTGCTTCTGACCTGGACAAACCAATTTTAGACCAGCTCCATTCCAATATATATTGATTTTGAGGGTGATCATTACCTGAAGTCAGTTTGTCTGCCAAGCGAATAAATTACCCAGTATCCTTGTAAAAAGTAGCATGATTGGTTTCATTGTCGTCTTGATCATTTTGTGAGGGAAAGCAGTACTTCATTCATATGGCGGATATTTAATTTTATGATAAATGTGACCCGTGAACACTACAGGATCCTCATCAAATCAGACATAGGAAACAAAAAGACATCAAGACATTTACACCAAAACACAGAGGTGGGGTCACATGACTTGGACTCGAGTCACAGTTTGAATTGCTTGAGACTTGATCTGATGCATGAAGAGAAGACTTGAGACTTGACTTTGATGACTTGAAAAGGTTTCTAAAGTCTTGAAAGTGATGAGATTTGTTCCAGCAGACGACTGAATTTAAATTCTGTTTTCTGAATTTGTATGGAATGATTGAATTTATTGAAGTTGAAGCTGATTATAGAAATCAAACTCATGATGCTCTTACCAAGTTTTTATTGAAAATTATTTGCCTATTAAAACCATATTGCATTGAAAAGTCCTAGATATTTCGTTTTCTTTAAGATATTACATTTATACTGGACTCTTGACTTGTTCTGATTTGACTTGCTGTTCTACATTTAGACTTGAGACTTGACATTAATGACATGGACTTGACTTGGACTTGACTTGGTAATCTACATTTAGACTTGAGACTTGACATTAATGACATAGACTTGACTTGGTAATCTACATTTAGACTTGGGACTTGACTTGAGCCGCAAAACTTGAGACTGACTTGGGACTCAAGCAAAGTTGACCTGGTCACACCTCTGCCAAAACGTTGAGAGGCAATAAAAGACAGCAGAGGTGAATTTTGTGTGCAGGAATCTTCATTTGTTTTCTGTTTATCTCATTTTATAACAAGAATCTTCGTCAGCAGGATTTCTCAAAAACGTCTGAACGGATTTCCATGAAGTTTGGTGGACAGATTGGCTTTGAGCCAAGGAACAAGTGATTCGGTTTTGGTATTGATGTGAATCTGGGATTTCTGCTATTAGATGATTATTGGTGTTTAGTCACAACTATGAAACTAACAGAGACAGAGACTTGACTCCAAATTCAAAAGGGGAAGTTTGTTGAGTCAAGAAATCAGCTGAAGTGATAGGAGTGATGCGTTTGGGTGGAACAGCAAGATGGAGAATTGTTCAGCGTTGGTGGAGGTTGAGAGTCTTCTGGTTTATTATTTACTGGGACTGTCTGTACATTAAATATTGAGCTGACGTAAGCATTGTGGGCTGTTGTCAGAGAGAGGAGTGAACATCTGAGACTGATTGTTTTGATGACGTGTTTGCAGATGGCCAAGTTTTCATAATCACAGTTTTTTTTTGGACAACATTCACCTAAGAATGAGAAACCTATACCAAGAATAATAATCAAAAAATCCCCAAACTTGGCTCTCCGACTGATAATATTCACACCAATACGAGAATACTGTTTGTGTCAAAATGGGTTTATCAGGAACCAAAATCCTGTGGGATTTCAGGTGATGTAACGCACCATGTGGCGGCCATATTGGAGGTCCTGGTACCGGGGAGACAGGAACTTTCCATTAATAACTCATTAATAACCTGTAAACCATGAAAAATCCCTTAATTACTAGTTTATCCACAAACCAACCCATGAATAAATCCCTTAAAAACCCATGATATTAATCTTACTTTTTTAAAGTTGTGTTATTTTAAATGGATAATTAATATTTATGTAATGACAAATTAAGGAAATTAAAGGGATAAAATTAAGGGGTTTGGTTTCGTAGTGATAAGAACACACCACTCATGTTGGTGTAACACTTTAATTGTAGTGGCTTGAGCAGTTCTCAGTAGTCTCCCCCAAAGTTGAAATGAAAATTACACCTGTGTATGGAATCAATATTGACTGAGGAGGAATTTCAGATATCACAATTTCTCCAAAACTCATGAAGTATACTGGATATGATATTGTGGCGAAACGCAGCACAGATAACCTAGTTATTGGGTGGGATTTCCCTGGATGTCTGCTCGTCTGCGGCCCCAGAGGAGCGGAGCAGATAAGACAGAAACACTGTGTTGTTTCCTCTCGAGCTGACAGGAGGGAAACCCACAGCAGCTGCTGCACAAGCAAGCACTTTCTCTCTGCAGCTTACAAGTCTTTCTTTTACTTTAAAGGTCCATATTCTCTACTTTCTAGTGTTTTATTTTGTGTCTCGAGGTCCAGTCAAAGCTGTGTGTGTGGTGTCATGAACCAAAAACACACCAAAATCCATTTTTACATTTTCCAGCATCTCTCTGAGCCTTACCAAGAACAGGCTGTTTCTGTCGCCGTGTCTTTAAGGCTCATTAATATTAACGACCCCTCTGGCTAACTGTTTCAAGAGTGAAACGTGAGACGCCACAGCCCGGGCAGCTACAGGTAGGGAAAACTCTCCAGTTAATAAACAATGACAACCGCTCAACCGCTTTGAAAAAAACACTTTGTTAGTCTATTATTTCTTACAAAAATGATAATGAGCGAACCTTTGTGACGCCACAAAGTTACAGAAGTCCAAACGGCTCGTTTAGAGGCTCGCTTTTCTAATATGGATTGTGTGGATTTAGTTGGCGACCGTGCCTTTTGATACTTTCACCATGTTTAGATAGACCATCCAACTCCTTTATCATCACAGAGGCAAGGGGAATCCTGTTTTACACCATATGGGACCTTTAATTTATGTGCTTGGGGTCAATTCATGAATGAACTCATCAATTTCAATTCAACTGAGGAATTGGAATTTGAAAAGACTCTACAGGAAACAGAATTGGAACTGAATTGAAATATCATACTGTGAAATTCCATGTTTTTTGTTGTTTTTTCTCACCACACATCTGAGATTACATGTTATATAATATGATCAATACTGAAAATCATAAAACGTTAAATGTTCCTTTCAGCTGGTATTTGATGCAGAACATGTAATGGTAATCCACACATTATGATTGAATGTGTTTGATTTGTTGAATTTGTCTTTTATTTGATTCATAATTTTTCATTTATAATGTTTAGCGAGTCGAGACAAACTCTCTTAGAAGTGGAATTTCATGGAAGTCAATTCTGTTTCTGTGATTTCAGTCCACATTTTGTTTCCTTACTCCAACTCCAGGAAGTGAATTGGTAATTACCATGCATTCTCTATTCAATTCATGAATGAATGGGAAGAGAGAGAAGAGAAGAAATTCAGACATGCAAGATGAAAGAAATTCCCTCAAATGTCTCACCCTGTAAGAGAAAGAGGGGGAAAAACATCAAGAAAGCAAATGTCAAATGATAAATCATAAATTGTGGCTTTTGAGTAATGCATTGCATGTAATTACAGGCGTCGGTCTGGTTTCAAAACCACAACACCTGACATGATTATACCCAATTAGGCTGTTTGTACTGCAACACTCGGTGGTTTCTAAGGTGGGACAGCACACTTAACAGCTTTCATCTCCAATTACTCCGTTTCCCCACAGGCATCATGTGACTTTCATCTAATCTTTTGCTCAAGCCACACACTCACATTCAGCAGTAGTGTAGAAGCGGCAATAATTGCAATTCTCTTGGTGAAGTAAGGTATAAACAGCGATGTGACAGCTTATTAAAAAGAATAAAGTTTCTTTTTTTAACCGCGGCAGTCGAGCCAAATCCAGCAGGGCAACTGGAGACGAGACACTTCAATCCTCTATACTTCACCTTATTAATATAATTGGTTGTATAATTGTAAAAAACTAACTTTAACTTTAGATCTTCACACCTTAGCTGCAATTGTAATCTCCCACAATCCTCTTCACATGCTAATGATGTCACACGACAAAACTTGACGGTGTTCTTTGTCTATTAGCTTCACTGCTGTAATATTGTGACTTATATAGCGATATATAAAGCTAAATGTCTTTATGATTGTAAGACAACACATTTTATCATTTTAGAATAAAACAGTTGTATGAACAATGCTTCTAAATGTATGCTGTAAGCTTTGTTTGCTAACAGTTCAGTTGCTAACGTTAGCTTGAAGGCCAACATAGCTCTATTCTCTATAGAAGAGATGAAGGCAGCTGATCAACTAGAAAGCTGAGACTACATTCAAATAAACTGATAATCAATAAGATCTGTATGTTATTGCCACAAATGCAGACTGAATCTGTACCTGTTGTTCACCAAACAGCATGTGTAGCATATTTTACATTAAATAAGGAATGGCGAGAGATAATTGGAGGCGATATTTTGCTAATCCTCAGCTTCTCTGAAAACAGTCCAGCTGTCTGATTATCTGCAGCAGGGAGCAGGGAGGGAGAGAGAGCTGAGTCTGTTCAGTAGGATTCAGTTTTTTAAGCAACTTTCAAGTCGAGCCTATCAACACTGTTAGCTGCTGTAAACTCACTGTAAGCACGGCATCAAGTGGCTTACTGCTGCTATAAACTGGAAAGACACTGTAATACAAAAAAAACACAATTGTTCCACAGATGTTTTATTTTAGTCAGTTGTAGTTAATGACAACAATGATTAAAGCTGCACTAGGCAACTTTGCAGATTGGCGCCCCCAAAAAGGCAGCGACAGGTAACTATTTGAATTTTGAAGATTTCAATACCCAGAAATCGTGAATCGTGATGTCTTAGACTGAAATTTCTTCTTCTTTGTGGCTCGGGGGGCGGAGGAGGTGAAAGTCTCTGGACGGAGCGCTCGCTAGCTGCTGTTTACGAGACAAGTTTATATTTTGCTCTTCAGTTTTGATTCATCACATCTGATTTGTCATGGGATGCCCACATTAAGTATATGCTCTCAAAGACACGGCCAAGGATCTATTACCTGTTGCCAAAAGAGCTGGTCTTCCATGTGACGTTCTAAAACAAATATACCTGACCTTCATTCGTCCAATCCTTGAGTGTGTCAGCCCAGTTTGGGGGCGGGCTGACAAAAGGCCTCTCCGAGGAGCTGGAGTGGGTACAAAAGCGATGCTGCAGGATTATTGGCATTCAGTCTTCTTCTCTTCCATCCTTGAGTGAAAGGCGTGATGAGGCCACCCTGCTCACCCTCACCAAAATACTCAAGGATAGCTCATCCCCCCTGCATGGTTTTCTGCTTGCAGCCTCAACACCCACTTACTCGCTTCATAGTGCCCACGAGCAGAACCAAAAGACATGAACTCTCCTTTATTCCTCATGCTCTTAAATTGCTTTTTAAATGACCTATTTAAATTTAAATTACCTATTTATTAATTTCATGCTTCTGCTTATGATGTTGATCGCTGTAATGTCTGACGCATTTCAGGATTCACTCTTTAAAAACTGTGTTTTTATGCTGTTGTACCCTGACGTTAATAAATGAAACTGACTTCTTGTCCGGCGAAAAAAATTCCCGTCAGTAACCCAACCGACTCCAGAATTTATTTTGAGCAAACAGGGAGAATCTGCAGCATCTAATTAGTCTGCTGCAGCCCGACTTTGTGATTAACACAGCTGTATTTTTAGATTAAAATCTTGTGCAGCTTTAAATATCACTCCTCCTCCAAAATATGTAGTGCCGGTACAAACACACACAACACACAAATTGCACACAGGTGTGTTTATTATCAGGTATTTTACACTTTGAACGTCTCAGCCAATTAGAACTGAGGACCGCAATTATCCGTTATCCTCTTGCCTCATAAACAAAGAAATGTTACAATCTTTCAAATTGGTTTGAGAGAGTCACTGGGGTTTGAATGTAGCAATACTACCTGAAGGGGCTGTCTTTTTATTTATTTATTTGTTAAACCTTTATTTTTTAATTTGAAAAGTCTCTTTTTCAAGGGAGACCTGGCCAAGAATTGACTGTGATTCTGGATGTGAAGTTGCAGCAGCAGGTACAGACAGGGAACCAGGGAGCTAGTTAGCACTCTTTCTTGAATTCTTCTGTTTTTCCAACTCAAGTCAATTACTTTTCTACTACTTTGTGTTCCTGGCGGACAGGTAGCGTTGTGTTTTACTGGGACACAAACTCTCCCTGAGACCCATTTGGCTGAATCCCAGCATTCATTGCTATTCCATTTATCCACAGCCTGAAGCTTGGATCTTTGCTCAGTCCTCATTGCCTCCGTCTGAGGTAACGCTGCCTAACAGCTATTGGCGATGTGCCTTGCATTTCTGGGCCCACTTAGTAGTTTGTATTTTTCTTCTTCATGGATAACTGGCCAAACGTGGACACGTCCAGATGTTTCCAGCAGCTCCAATGGAGTTTGACATGAGAAAGTGTTTCAGGATGTAAAACCTCAGCGGTAAACGTCATGTTTTGGTGTCAGTCCCTCAGAATCAAAGAGCGAGGGCTTCTTTCTAGAGCCGCCATTTTGCACCGAGAGACGTTCATTAATCATACAGGGAGAAATCCATCGTAGAAGAGGAGAGAGACCAATTTCTCCACCCACAGGAGCAGGAGAGAGACCAGGTTAGACAGGTTGAGCTATGTGTAAGGGGGAAGTTGCTGCTTTTTTTTCTCAACCGTAAAACTTCTTATTCTGCTATTACTATTGTTCTCTCCACTTACAGATAAAACCCACAGCTGAATGCAACAAGTTCAGGCCCATACTCTGGGGGCAGGGGGGCGGGCATTCTGGGAAACGTGGGAAATCACAAACTGAAGTAGAAGTAGACGAGGCAGGTTATGTATGTACTGTATATAAATATAAAACAAATAAAAATAGTGAAAAGTAATTTTAGAAAATAAAATGAAACTAGAAGGGCACTCGGAGAGCGCAGACCTCCGCCAAGGTTCGTGCTATTATTGCTTGTTCAGTCGGATCCGGATCCGCTCCAAAATTTAATGGGTTCTTCCTTGGCCCATGCTGCACCCTTCCACGAAGTTTCATGAAAATCGGGCCAGTAGTTTTTCCGTAATACTGCTAACAGACAAACAAACAAACAGGTAAACAAACAGACAAACAAACAAACAAACAGCACCAAAAACATAACCTCCTTGGCAGAGGTAATAACTAATTGAATGGGGTTCAATTAAATAGTTATTTCGTTTTATTTTCTAAAATTACTTTTCACTATTTTTTATTTTTTTCTGTTGTTGTTGTATCACTAGGCGAGTATCACTTCATCACTATTGTCAGGAATAAAACGTCATCATTATACACATATTAAACTTTTAAGTTCTTACAATTGCAATAAAAAGGAACTAAAAAAAGGAATATATTGAAGGAAGAGGACATTTATTCTTCCTAAAAATGGATATGTAGCATTTCGGAGCATAGCGCCTCCCGCCTCGCCCTCCGTCTCGTACCTGCTCCTCTCCGCGGTTTGAGCAGCAGCTCTGCTTATCTCTGCCGGCAGTCCGTCTCCTGCCTGGCTCCTCTCCAGCTGCTCTGCTGTGGTGAGATGTTGTAACAAGTGCAGCCGAACCTCCACCACCAGCAGCCAGAGGAAACACGCTTCCTCTCCTCTGCTGCAAAACACAGTGACAGCAGCAACAATGTGACCCGCTCTACACAGCCTCAATCACAGCTGCAGCCATATAGGTTTCTTTTACACTTGGATATTTCCAGGATTATAGACTTTAAAGTCAAGTAAGCATGACAAACATAGAAGCTGTGGACAGATACATACAGCAATGTACACAAAAATAAAAGTAAAATCACATAAAAGTAAGGGAAAAGTCAAAATTCATTGTGAGTGATCGAGGTAGCGCTCCCAAAGCAGAACAGACTGTATTTATGTATCCAAAGTTCAATTGTTGAAATGTGTCTTTAGCCCTATTCGCACGGGACTAGTATTACCTGGGGACCTCATGTGATTTAGAAATTACCCCCCCATGTCTGTGTTTCGTGCGGCACATTCACATGGGATAAGCGAAGTCTGTATTTTACACAAATTGACATTATCCCCCGGATATGATGTCAAAATGTTCCTTACCGCATGCTGCCATGAATGTCATCCATCTCGTCATCTTTGGAGATTTCGCCCTTCTGATGGATTTGAGCTTGCTCTTTCTGCGAATGTGTCTCCATGCTGTGTAGCGAGATGAGCCTCCTGAATTTGCAGCCAAAATGCAGTCAAAACTTTCATTTATAATCGCCAAAGCAGCCTCCATAATTCTCGACCGGAAAAGAGGCAGAAAAAAGGCTCGGAGAAAACAAAAAACCTTGAAAAAAAAAATAAAATACAACCCCAAATCACCGAGATGCTGATTCACACGGGACTAATATTATCACATGACCTCTGTGTTTGGCGAAATATGATAGATAATTTGCGGTGGAATTTTTACTTGACAAATTATGGACATGGCAGATTTGCATGGGATTAAGATCAGAGACGACCTCCGCAATTATTACAAATTACTAGAGGTCTCCAGGTCATACTAGTCCCGTGCGAATAGGGCTTATGATGAGAATATTTGGTAGAAATTGCGAAACAATTCACGCTAACTCTAAGCCCCGCTTAGAGTCCCCCTCCCTCGGTTACCCGTTGACTGTCTAATAAAACAGTGATTGGGGAGGGGCTTGGTGAAACATGGTCCCACCCAGTTCTCTGACAGACAGATGGGGGACAATTTTACACACAAGCTACTTAACTGATGCAGTGAAAGTGATATGTCTGATTCATAGTATTGTCAGGTATTCCAGTTTGTGAACATAATCTTCACAGTATTCGTGTCCACAACATGTAGTCTGCACTTCAGAGGTCCTGCTCATTTTCACAAAAATGTATGAGATAAAGTTGGGTATTTTACCACTATATAAACAGACTGTACACCGGCCATTTTTCCGTTTATCTTAGCTGAGCCCGACCCTGCGGTGCAAAAACATTGCTGCTCTTTTATCTCCATGTCCTCTGCCTCTATCGCCCAGTGATGAGGCTGCTGACTTTTGCACTGGGACCGGTCAGCTTTCACCTCAATCTTAAAGGTCTGTTGAACTTTGGTAGTATCTTGGGTTGTGTGTAGCTTCCTGGACATGATAAAAAAAAAAACAAATCAGTGATTCTGTGATCTGTTGCTCTGGTAGAGGAGACTGGAGAATTGTGTTTATTTTCTCTCTCCATTCACTGCCATTGTCTGGAGGAACAGTCTGAAAATCACTTCTAGCACATAAAGGAACGGCAATCGCACATAATCTCTTTCTTTATGTTTATTAAACCTTTCAGTTTGAATGAGTGTAACACCGAAATCCAGTCAAAATCGAGGAAACTTGGAACAAAGAAAATAATGTTACCAATAATCGCAATTCTCCAATCTCCTCCAATCACTCCTCCAGTCTGAGCGTCTTCCAGACAAATCTACAGCAAACACCTCTTATTCAGTAAGCTCATATGTTTGTCTTGCAGACATTTTTGAATTTTACACACCAGCAGTTAAGTTTAGGCGACTGAAACAACTTGGGTTGAAGTTCTTTCTTCAAATGAGTGAGGGGTTTTTATCCCAAAACAGAGTCCAGGCCAGTCAGTGAGTTTTGAAAGGCAGAAATCTCAGCAGCAGGTGAGGTAATCATTGGTAATATTGATCGACAACCCTATCAACCCCCATACAGGCATATTATGGTCATAGTATGAGCTATGGGGCAGTTATGGAGCAGTGAATACAAAAAACATCATTTACAGCCAAACTGTAGGTTTGTTGCTATGAGCAGAACATAAAATCGTCCCCAAACCTCGGCCTGAAAATGTCCCTTCACATTATTATCTTCCACCTGATTTTTTTGCTCTTTCACTTGATTAATTACCCACGTTAAGTACTACTGGCTTGAGCAAAAGGCAACTGCTTCTACTTAACGGCAAAACATTTCAGCACTCTGTATATTTGTCACATTTCTGAGGAAGCTTCGCAGAGCCTCTTCCGAGTCGATCGAGGGATTTGCAGCGTACGATACAGAAAATATCTCCCTCCTCAATAGCAGGAGCTTAATCCTGTGCCCTATTTCATGCTTACCCATGCAAAGCAAAGTTAAAACAGGATAGATGACCCTCCTGAGACTTCCTGTGACCCACTTCCTGTAAGCTGAAGCGGAAACAGCTATTATTAGGCAGCCAGCCGCTGTCTGGCTGGTGGCTGCGGGTTCGTCACCGGACAGGCGGGTTCGTCTAATTTATCACGACAGAGCAGGCGATTTAAAGTTAGGAAAACAACTTTGTAGGTAATTGTCTGGAAGATATTGAGTCAGCAGTGGTCAAAATTACCATGGTGTCCCTCACTCCCTTTTTAATAAGCTTCTATCTCAAAGTAAAATCTCTCCTTAGGTCTTATTACTGTTATTTCTTTCCATAGCACTTTGCTTTTTGTTCTCTATGATTGTTCTTGGGATATTGGGAATATTATCCGGGCGCTGTGGCTCTATTTTTGCACTTTTTACTATTATAATAATAACCTCATGTATATATCACCTTTAAAAACAGAGTTTACAAAGTGCTTTGACAGTCAAAATAAAAGCAGAATACTCAAAAATGAATTTAAAAAGCAATGGAACAACAATAAACAGGGATTCAATTCAGATAGGAGGACAGAGGTGGAAAAGAGCAGCGTTCAAGTAAATAGAGGGATAACCGTAAGATAAAATGAAAACCAAAATAAGCGCTAAGGATAACATAAAATAAAAGTAAGATAAAATTAAGATAAAAAGATAAAAGACGACATCACATAAAAGTATAAAAGTCTGTAAAAATGGGTTTTAAGAAGTGATTTAAAAGAAGTCACCGATTCTGCCTATCGGTTGCATATAATGGTGAATTTGAGGATTTTAAGACTTCTGGTTGAGTGAAGTAAAGGCCTGGTAGCTGAAAGGAAAGGACGGCGAAGTGGTTCATCACTGTTTTGTATTTTCTTTTTTTTTCTTCAATTTAAAGATGCAGAAATCAGCAAAAATCAGAAATGCCAATCCAAACTCAGATGGACAAAACATAATAAACTTACAAAACCTACTGGTAAAGACATGAACAGCTTCACTTGGTGACGACCACTAGCTCTCATATTAACAAAGCACAATAATGTCATGAAAGCGCCGTAAAAGAAACAGATAGCTCACCTCTTTTTAGCACTGAGCACTGGACCTGTTCTCAAGTTGAAATAATTTCAACTTTGTCTGAAGCGTACCGCTCATCAATGTCACTTCAGAGTTCTACCAGCCAATGAGGATGAAGCAGGGGCGGGACCAAGAGCCGGCATCCTGCCGTTTTGCAGCTAACGCTAGCTAGGCTACGGTTATCATAGCAACACCAGGAGACGTCTTCTCAGCTCCTCGCTCCAGCGCTCACCTGACGCTGCTCAGCACCAGCGCCTCAACACTGAAGAGGTCGCTTGGTGGAATTCATGAACCCAAAGCCTTCGGCTATGTCGTTATTCACGTTCGAGAGCAAGTATAATAAAAGCACGTCGGTAGAGTCATCACGCTCTATATTTTCTCTGAATATTCGGTGCCGACGATATCGTTGCAGTGTGAATGCTTGAGCAACTTGCTATAGTTGGAGTTATCTTTATAGTTGCTGTAGGTGTGAATGGGCCTTAACAGTGCAAACAATGTGATATCACGTATGCCACCATAACTGTGTAGGCAGTGGCGGACTGCCCATTGGGAGGACCGGGACAATTTCAGGTGGGCCGCTCGCTTTATGGGCCAGTGGCCACGGCCACAAAACTTTGAGCCACCTATTTAAAAAACGAGACAAAGAGAGCGGTGAGTGAGCGATGCCCCGCCCCTCGTGAACGGAGCGTCAGATGAGCCGGTCAGCGCGATCAGACAGCAGTATTTTGGAGAAAAACGTAACAGTATGGAAAGGAATCCTTCCAAAAAACGAAAAGGTTGGGCAGAGATATTGAGGGATAAAAAAATAAAGGCCCGTGAAGCTGAAGCATATTAAGGCAAAAATGACTGACATTTTTCAGTTGTGCAAGCAGCAGCAGCATTTCCACTGCTGATGATGAACGGCGTCAAGAGGCTCAGTGCCTCTCTCTACACCTTCCCCCGTCCTGAGGGGAGGTAAAGGACACTGGGCTCAGCCTCTCTCATGCACACCCCTTTAGGCTATTCTACCTATTAATTGTTCATAGTTTATTATAGTTATAGTTTATTATAATTTATTGTTACCTGGTGTTGATTTTAATATTTATTGTTTAGTTACCAAATTAAAGTGATAAAAATGGCAATCCGTGACTGATTTAATCTGTATTGATATAGATGATATTGTCTTTTAAAATATAGCCCTTTATCATGATGCACTAAATGCACAATATAGCAGCCTGTATCTGTTGTGGTCTCCTCACAGTGGTGGTCTGCTGGCGACAAACCGTATGTAGTACTAATTTATATATACTGTATAAGTAGTGACACTAAGTCTTTCTGTATTCATGTTTGCGTCAATGGGGTGGGGATGGTGTGGAATATTCACAGGCTGGATGTGGGCCGGTCTGGGTCAAAAAGTCAAGGGCCATTTTCTTGTCCCCGTCCGTCCCTCTGTGTAGGTTTTGACACTCAAAAATGGGTAGTCAGTCAGTCAGACTGACTACAAAAGAAATACATCTTTAAGGTTTAAAATAAGGTTAAAGCCTGCATTACTTTAAAAATGTGTTTTAAAGTCATTACAAAAGAGAATAATGTAGTGGCAACTAAGTAGTAATTACTGGGGTGCTGTGTTCATTATGCAACATTTTGAAGTCAATTGCTCTTGCTTTATTGCCAAGACAGGATTTCTATGGGAGAAGACACTTGCTCTTTTATCTGATCCATCCACTTCCGAAACACTGACAGCCTCCTTCCTGCTCCGTAACCTCTCAGGAAAACATCAGCCTCCTCCTGCCAGGACAGAAGGTCAGAGAGGGGACATGTTGGAAAAAATATCTGAACAAGTGGAGGAACGTTGTCGGCCGGACGCGCTTAGAATAACAATATAATGCATAAAATGCTGTATAAAAATATTGTGTAAAAAATTCATACAATGATGAGGTAAAAGTGTGAAATAATTAAACGTTCTAAAATCACTCACAAAACCAGCTGAAGGTGGTCAAGCCGCAGCTGCGTTATTTTTGTGCTTTTGCTATGCATTAGGCAAAATAATTGAAAAAAAAGGCAAAATAGCTTTTTGATTTTCTAAAAAGAGAGAGAGAGTGCCTTGGAATTCTTTGGCTCTGTGGCTCTGTCTCAAACCGAAACTTAACAATACATTTTCTAGTAGTTCTGTCTCATTCAGGTAGGACACATAGGAAGCTTCCTTTTAAGGTTCCTTGTTTTGGCTGATTTTTGAAGGTAACATAGCCTACAGCGGTTCCTCAGGCGGAGCAGGAAATCCCACAACACCTTGCAACATCAGCAATGAAGAAGAACAAAACTTCCCAAACATCCGCTAAAATTAATGACGGATGCAAGTCCTCACTTTGACAAAAAGTTTTCCAAAACAAACCAATGACTATAAAAAATTAAATACCTCTAATGTTTTCAATTCATTTTATGCGAAAATTGTCACTAGGAAATCATATTACTCCATTTTACTAGTCAGTTGTTTCTGGAAAGACGGTGAAATAACTTTTAGCGGTGAGACGTCCTGCAGTTTAGCTAGCTAGCGGTAGCATTACGCTAGCATCGAGGATAAATGAACTGGCTGCAGTTTTCTCTTATAAAAACCACATGGCTGATATTTCATGGCCAAGTAGGCCTAAACAAAGCTAGCAGTATATTTTTTTATAATTTCTACGAATGTGTTTTGAAAAAGCAGCTTGGACTGGCTGTTGGCAGAGTGTAACATTAGCTGTAGTCACATGACGTTGGCTAGGAGTCTGTCTCAAACCAAAGATGCTCTATAGACACAAGATGACGCATTACAAGCTGCGCCAATGGTATGAAATGGTATACACTTCCTGTCTCCTAAGTGGGTGTGGTCGCCTCTCCCCCCCATCCCCTATTATATTTTCTTTTGCTAACATTAGATATTTACACAGCTAACAGCCATATTTAGCATTACGAAAACTAGTTAGCTAGGGCGTTCGCGAACGTTAGTTGACGTTAGCTTGAAATTTTAACACAGTTTGGCTAACGTTATCTCGCGAGATGACCAGATCTCAGATCCCAGATCTCGCGAGAGTGTGTTGCTGAGACAGAGACAGGTCTCGTACAAAGTTAATTTTCTTGTCTGAAAAATGCCATTTTAGTGTCAGAATGTTTGGGAGATATGTGGCTTGTGAAAAATGGGTCCAATATTTACTTCAGTGACTATGGGGCGAAAGAATCGGTCATAGTCTGTGCTCACGTTCACTTCTCCCATTGGAGTGAATAGACTCAGGACCTGCCGCTAGTCTCCTAAAGGGGCGGGGCAGTGGAGAAACCCACGTGACACAGATACAGGAAATGACTCGCAGTTGCGCCGTCTCCTTTCTAAACCGTCTCTGCTCAAACCAGCTATTTCAAACAAGGAAGCTGATTAGCTATCAAGGAAGAAGGGAGCAATCTTCCAAAAGAGACAGAGCCTACCTATCTCTATGAAGTGTCTGCTTCCCAAATAGCACCTTTTACCTCAACTTTATGTTCACGCTGGAGCTCTTCTTACTTTGTTGTCATCATAAATAAGAGGTTATTGCAGATCTGTGTTACAACTTCACCATCAGGTACACAGAACTGTTCTCAATGAGTTATTCTCTATAAATTGTAGAAACCTGCGCCCGATTTCAGCAAAGATCTCTGACTTTCCATTAATGTCGAATGTCAGTTTCTCCATCGCCAAACAATAACTGAGGTTTTCCAGCCATTACATTACATTACATCTGCTTGGCGGTGTTCACTAATGGCTGAGAACGAGCAGGCGTGTGGCCCTGAAAGCAGCGGCGCGACCCGTCAGCGACCCAAACTGTCAGGCCGGAGGAGCGGGAGGAGCTTCTCAAGGTTCCCCTCGTTCCTCGCTCATCGATCCCTCGGCGCAACGAGGGGTGAAATGACGCCAGTTTAGAGCCAGATTACACCGTATTGACTTCAGTCTCTTACTGTGTCACGCTGTGCATGAATTACAGCTGGGATCAAATTGCCTGGCTGTGTGTGTGTGTGTGTGTGTGTGTGTGTGTGTGTGTGTAGGTCCATGCAAACACCCAGAAACACACTTGTGTATAAATGTGGAATGACTAAACCACAGAACTTATCGTTTAATTTAATGTGGTCTCAATTGCTTTTGTGGCAACTGGTGGTCTCTAACACACACATGCACATACAAATGAAAGATGCACGCACGCACACACACACACACACACACACACTCAATTAACTAGAAGCTTGACTTGATTCTGGTCTGTGAGCTGCAGGAATGAACGGCACAGATAGCAGCGATTGGCTCTGTGAGCGGTGGAATAAAGAGGGTCATTACAGCGAATAAAAGACCTGCATAAAAGAACAGCTGGCTTGGACCAGAGCCACATGTCTGACAGGGTTTTTTTTTTCCACACAGCAGTACTGCAAAGTGAGCAAAAAAAAAAAAAAAAAACGCTCTTTATTTTGTTGCAGCTCAGCAGGTTCGTCTCGGCTGCCTTTCCCTCCTCTCTGTCTGTTTTGTGGAAATGTAACCAAATGAAAAAAGTCCCGGACACGCCAACGCCGACGACGGGGTATCGCTCGACAAATAAACAGCTTTTTTTTTTTTTTTTTTGGATGCACTACAAACTTCCACAAAACAAACAAAACACATTCCGACACAGCAGCTCGCTTGATTTTTGGCATCAAAGGCTGCTCAGCTCCTCCCCCGCTTGCCACAAACAGACAAGGGCCTCAGGTGCAGCTAAACTTGGACAGAAAAAGAAGAAGTGTTGGAATTTGATGGATTAACACGGAAGCTTAACGCTCGTGCCAATGTGCCTAACTGCAGTGAGCAAACTTAATACAATTATACCCACGGGTATGCAGGATTTCTCAGCAAATCCTGTTCCTCATTCTGTTCGGTCACGTATACTGTGAAGCAGAAAATACAAACGACAAATACAAACATGTGAAGTGTGGAGAGCGGAGGCGGGGCCGGGCGCTGGTCAGGAGGCGGAGAGACGGCGAGCCGGCGTCTGAACTCCGTGAACCGGCTCCTGCATACAGCCCTCTGTTTGCCAATAGGTAGAAGAAACCAGGAACTGTGGTATACGTCTTTGTTTTGTTTGTTTTGTGGAAGGAGAAGTGATTCACGAAAGAGGAAATCATCTCTTGTGAATGTGTACTTTTTTGAGCTACACTCCCCTCCCTGTTCCTGTGTCCAAGACCTGTGGAAAGTGTTGCACAAGGTTTCGGGCACTTCTAGAAAAGGGAAA
The DNA here is from genome assembly GCF_046629955.1 of Centroberyx affinis. NCBI lineage: Eukaryota > Metazoa > Chordata > Actinopteri > Beryciformes > Berycidae > Centroberyx > Centroberyx affinis. Next base: position 200,782 of record NW_027279444.1, read on the forward strand.
TGAGACGGTCACGCCACTGATGCCATTGTTTACATGGTGATCTAATGGAACTGACTTCTATTTTCAGAGATTTTGACAGTATGTGACAGCTGAACATGAGTTAAATTATTTGAAGTTCTACAAACATTGGCTGCAAAAACAGTCTTTAAAGGTGCTATGTGTTGCATTTTAACATCAATAAACAACTGGTAAACAAACCAGACCATCAGTAGTCAGCCTGTCAGCCTCTACTCTGCATCCTCCATTGTTTCTCCACCTGGTGGATCTGGAGGGAAATCTGGATCGCTTTACGGCACAAAACAGGAAGAGGTTCTGTTCTTCCAGAGCAAACGGAGCTAAAGCTTTCAGAGTTTCTGGCAGCAGATGGTGGAAGGAGGGAAAGGAAGAGAAATAACTTCGAATCATATAGATTAGTTAGATAGCTGTAGGCTAGTATGGCTAGTTGAACTTGGAAGGTCAGCTAGGCTAACTAGATAACTAGATAACTTGGTATGGCTAGATTGCATTTTTTCAGTTAGTAGCAACAGATATTATCTTCCTATGACCCATTGCTTTTTTCATTGGGCTTTCATTGGGAAAAACTAGTTCTTTGGCTCCGCCCTCTGAGGTTTAACTCAACCAATCAGATTATTTCTGCCTCCGCTGCCTCTAAGAAATGTTTGTAGAACTAAAACTCAAATCTCCCTACCAATCGTCTCCACCATGGTCTGATTTGTTTACAATAATTACCTCCGCCAAGGAAGTTATGTTTTCGGTGCCGTTTGTTTGTTTGCCTGTTAGCAGGATTACAGAAAACCTACTGGCCCGATTTTCATGACACTTCGTGGAAGGGTGTAGCATGGGCCAAGGAAGAACCAGATACATTTTGGAGCGGATCCGGATCCGACTCACGCACAAACCTTGCCGGAGGTCTGCGCTCTCCGAGTGCCCTTCTAGTTATAACAAGGTATCGCAATTAATTTGTCAATGATGTGTTGATGTGCAAAAATGCTAAAAATGCTATACGTAGCACCTTTTAAGCTGCATTTAAAAAGTATCATTGTGTGTTTTACTCCAAGATACTAATTCTGTCAGCTAGTGAAAGAGTTAACATCCTCCTCCTCCTCCTCTCTCCTCCACCTCTCATCTCCTCTTTCTAGCTGCAGGCTCTTAATCCTCGATATTAACCTCTCCCGGTTGTGGAGAGCCTCTCTCCGTCACCCTCTGACTAACAATTATCCCGTAACACCTCAAGGGACAATCTCCCCTTCTCTTAACCCGTCCTCTCAGCAGATGATCCTTCAGTGTCCCGGCATAAAACCACTTCTGCTCTGGTAAAACCACATAACTGCAATTTTCCCCCTATTTTTTTCCCTTTTCTTTCTGGAGATTAAAGTTCACACGGTCATTTCTGCATCGGCTAAGTTTCATCATGACCCGTGGTTTTGAAAGCTGTTAAACCTCCCCGTCGTACGATTTCAAAAATACATGAGCGTCAGTGAGAAAGCGAGCGTTCTTTTCTTCGCTCCTGAAAAATGTACTTTTTTGTGGAGATACAGGGTTTTTATTCGACGACAGCGAACCCCCCCCCCCCCCTCCTCCGCGGGGCTGAAGGCTCCATTTGCCATGGAAATTGATTGATCCACACAGAGAGGCTAATCTGCCCGGCGCACAGCGTTTAAGTAGTAAGTAATGAGAAAGAGCAAAGGCAGAGAGGTGATTAAGTGCAGGGCCATATTACCTGTAATGGGATCTGGTCTGAACCTCAAGAACACCCTACACACACACACACACACACACACACACACACACACACACACCCCTCTCTCCCCTATCTTCCTCCTTGACATGACCTCATCACTCTCCTGTCTCGTTTATAAGACAGGAAAATGACAAGAAAAAGAGAGCTAGCTGGAAAAGCTTGTTGTGTGGCTAGAGGTCAATTCAGTAACGTTCTGAGTAAAAGTGAACAGTCTGATAAGATTTTCCTAATTGTTTCCTAATTTGGTTTACTGTGATACAACTGTGGTCTTTAGCCGTATAGCCTCACTACAGTCAGCCCAGTTAACCTGAACTTGGTTAGCTAATCATCAGGCTAACTGTCTCCCATGATGTAATCAGAGGAGGGACGATGGATTCACGCACAATATCTCGTACGCTACTGATTGGATTTTGATGAAACTTTGGGGAATGATGCATGTCATTGCTCCATTTTGTCTTTTTCAAAGTAACACTGATTGGCTTAAGAGGGGCGCTACAATGTTTTTTAATTGTCTGTACGTCACACACAATATCCCAGACGCTGCTGATTTGATTTTTTACAAAACTTAAGGGAATTATGTGTCTCACTGCTCCATTCGGGTATTTTTTAATTTGTATTGATTGACCTAAGGGGGTGCTACAACATTTGTTAACTTGTCACTGATTGGCCCTAGGGGTGCCTGCATCATTTGAATGTAACGACATGTTAACTTTTTTAGCCAGAGACGGTTTAGAAAGGAGACGGTGCAACTGCGAGTCATTTCCTGTATCTGTGTCACGTGGGTTTGGCCACTGCCCCGCCCCTTTAGGAGACTAGCGGCAGGTCCTGAGTCTCTTCACTCCAATGGGAGAAGTAAACGTGAGCACAGATTATGACCGATTCTTTCGCCCCATAGTCACCGAAGTAAATATTGGACCCATTTTTCACAAGCCACATATCTTCCGAACATTCTGACACTAAAATGGCATTTTTCAGACAGACATATCAGGAGAAAATTAACTTTGTTTGTCTCTGTCTCAGCAACACACTCTTGCGAGATCTGGGATCTGAGATCTGGTTATCTCACGAGATAACGTTAGCTAAACTGTGTTAAAATTTTGTCTCTGTCTCAGCAACACCCTCTCGCCAGATCTGGCAACATCATCATATCTCCCGTCGGTCTGGTTTCACTGCAGTGCTGCCTACGCTTTCCAACTGGATAAACAGAAATTTAAAGGGACTTATACGTGAAACCATGAATTAGAAGTTAAAACTGAAATAAAACTTGTGTTTCTTTGCTTAATAATACGTTCACAACACTTCCAAATGAGGTGGGGGGATAGAGGGGAGAGGCGACCACGCCCACTTAGGAGACAGGAAGTGTATATCATTTCATACCATTGTAATGCGTCATCTTGTGTGTGTATAGAGCATCTTTGGTTTAGCAAAGCAACAGATGTTAATGTGAACATGCTAACACTAGCTTCTAGCTACATTAGCTAGTGTGCTAATCAGATGTGTTAACAACAAGACAGTGATGGTTAGCCAGGGGTTAAAGTGGGACATGTTGGACGTTTAGAAGCACAATCTATTCACAGAGCTGAGGACCTCAAATATGGCCGCCAGAGGGGTTTGTTACGTCACCTGAAAGCCCTCTCTTGCAGTGATTCTCAGCCTTTTTCATATCAAGGACTGCTTATTTAGTCGACATTAGGGCCATGGACCCCCAATTGATGAGATTTTGTCTCTCAGACCCAAATATGATCATATTTTTATTGTTAGATATGATTTTGTCCAGAATTTCATGACTAGAGAGATAACAGTGAAACTATGATCAAAATAGTAATTCTTCTGCATTCTCTAATTGTGCTAACTTCTTGTGAACAAAATAATGCTGAAGTTTGACAATTGATCAATTTGCTGGGGACCCCCTGGAACACGCTCAAGGACCCCTGGTGGTCCCCGGACCCCACGTTGAGAACCACTGCTCTATTGGTTGCTTGTGCTGTTGGTGATCTAGGAATGAATCTTATTTTACTGTTGCTTGTTAGTCATCTATCTGTATTCAAGCACTTGTCTGTCATGAATTTCCTCTCCACATAACCCATACTGACATCTGAGATGAACTGAACGGTCGAAAAGGTCTAAATGTTCGACAGAAAAATCAGACTCGTAAATCAGACTGTTACTGAACTCAAGTGCAATAAATATATACAGGAATTTGTTGTGGTGGCACTGGTGCATAAAGACATTGGCCATTCACACAGTAACAGTACATACTGACAGAGATGGTACAGGGACAACAGTTCCTAATGTATAATGCAAAGGGATGGCAGACTATTCATATCACTTTAGATATAATATGAATGGCACACTGGTTTTGAGTATCTGTATTTAAACACTAATTTGTCCCAAGTTTAAAGTTCCTTCCTGCAAAATTAAAATACATTTCTAAGTCAAAATTAAGATTTACATACATTAGAAATGGTAAAAAAAAAAACTAGAACTTGATGATGTTCCCAAATTAACATTGACAGTGACATGTTTCCCTCCACAAACGAGGAGCGCTTGGCTGCGTTTGGCGGCAGGCAAACGTTCCAGTGAGGTGCGTTTGAATTCTCTTTGGTTAAATAAATCATAAAATCCCCCTGCTTTCCCCTCTTGAAGACGCAGACGAGAGGCTTCGCCGTTTTCACATGCGATTGGCTCTCGCCGAGCGGTAAGCCCCGTGCAAGCTGACCCCTTTCATCAGCTTATCTCCGATTCGAGCCATTGGCTCGGTGCGGCGCAGATACGGGCCAATCAATTCAGCGAGAAAGTTATTGCTCATATCTGATCGGAAATATGGGCTCTTGCTGTGTTAGACACACGCTGGCAGGAGAAGCTCCGGATTTTACAGCTGGGTAGGGAAAGGGAACGAGTGTGTGTGTGTGTGTGTGTGTGTGTGTGTGTGTGTGTGTGTGTGTGTGTGGGTGGGTGGGTGGGTGCAGTGATGCTGTGGTAAATGAAAAGTCAGTCCAGTAAGTGATCATCATAAGCCAAACAACCACCAATATAAACAAAAGCAATTATATTTTCAAAAGAGATTTCAATTATGCTTATTACCTTAACCCTCATCCTACCACCTGGGGTACCCGCAGACCCCAGAGCTATACTTTTTGTCATATCTCACAGGTGCTTTATTCTATCATTACAATTTTTCATGACTTTGTCAATCAATTTGTTCCCAATGACTTCATATCATTGTTTTCTGTTTCTGTTTTAATTAGTGCTTTTTAAAAATACCAATGTATTGGGGTCCTGGGGGACCCCAGTCATAAAGCACCCAATTCCGCCTATGCAGTTTTAATAGATGGAACTATTTATTGAGTTCATGTTTGCCATGGGTCCTAATTTAAAGTATCACACACTATCAGGGGGGGTAGGGGCTCTCTGTCAGTCATTTTGAAGGAGACAGACACAGATGCAGCAGACACAGATTTCCTCATGTGCTCTGTGACCCTAAATACTGCTCTTCCTAAGGTAAGATGATGTTCAAAGTCAGAAATACAATACATAATTTAATTAACTCTAACTTTCCTAAAATAATAATAATCAGTTTTTGTTTTCAGATGACATTAATTACATAACTAATAATGTTTTGAGAAGAAATAAGTTAACATTTTGCTATGATGGTTGTTTCTTACAGTAGTTTATTCTTGGGGTCCCCAGGGACCCCAGTCGGTAGTCCTTGTATGTTAAATATGTTGGTAGGATGAGGGTTAAAGTGGTAATCCACGAAATATTGTTTTGAAATTTGGGTGCTACAAATTAACGGTCAAAACAGTTGGTGAACCTGACTTCAGGATTACAGCATGACTAGCAAGGTCTGTTGCTGTGGTGTTTCTGCACTGCACTTCCCAGAGATCACCTGTCAATCAAACAGTGTGGGGGCGGAGCTTGGATTTCCTCTTGCTGCAGTTTGAGTTTCTCTTTTCTTTGTCTGTTCGGCCATGGTGGCTATCGCTGCTCATGCTAACTACCCAGTTCTTCTTCTTCTGTTTATTCCAAAACAAACCGGAAATGTAAAACGCATCACTTCCTGTGCGGCAGAGGCTATTTTCCAGGAAAGATTTACCAGACACCGGCTGTTTAGAACAGACAGTGGAAAAGCTTTATCAACTGGATATAGGTTGGATCTCTGTTGTGTTAAATCAGTTGGCGATAGAGAGAAACAAAACAGATATTCATTTGTATGAAAATGCCACAGATCCTCATGTAAGTTACATCAGTTTGCTACTTTATTCTGCAAATAAAAATGCTGGTAAAGTGAGTTTAGGTGGGTTTACCCTCCACTAAATCCCTGCAAATATGAGAGAAAGACACAGAGAAAGAGAGAGAGAGAGTTGTGTGTGTATATGTGTGTGTTCATGGATAAAGCGTGTTTGGGTCACTCGATACTGAGGGAGACCGGGAGCTCAGATCTCTCCCTCTCTCTCTTTCCCTGTAGGACTTCGGCCTTGGAGTGCGGATCAATAATAGTCTTTTATATTCTCACTGAGGGTCAACAAATTGCTCTCATTTGAGGCTGGCTGTTATCGTCGGTCTGTCTGGCGCTCCGCATCACAAAAACACACCGGGAGGTTGTGAGGCGGCGGCGTCAGAAATCCCCCAGAAACTCAATCCTGTGCTGCGGAAAAGGAAGGAAAGTTACCGGATCTTTGTTGTCTACAGCCCACGGTGTTATGGTCTTTACAATAGAATATTATTAGAATAACACTGTAGTGTCCACTGGAGATTGTCGCTTGACTGAAACATTTGCAGCACTGCCCTTTGCACTTTTTGCAGCTTATATGAACTTTGTAAACTACATGTATCGGTTTTCAAGGAAGAACAAATTGAGCTATTCTTGGAGGCTGATGGATGCTCTAAAATGTTGTTTTTATTGGTACAGAAAAAGCAAAATAGGTGTGAAAACCTTGGAACTCTAGCATTGTTTTTAATATTTTCACTTAAAAGTATAATATGTAACATTTCCGCATTAAAATATCTAAAAACGACTAGACCTATGTTATATATTTTGTTGAGTTGTGTACTTACATTATCCCAAATGTTTCTAACAATGTTCAAACCCAGAGAAATCCGTAATTTTATTCAAGGTAACGGTGCGTTTCATTTGGTCGCCTGTCAATGACGTCATATCCCCTTTAACTTCCGGGGAAACACGGGAAACACCAGATGATCCGTCAGAGAGTGAGGAAGGAAGTCGGCCGACTAGCTAGCTAGCCGCTCTAGCCGCTCTGTTGTTTTTTTCATTCTATTGTTTTTATCGCTCACTCGTGACGGATCACGATGATTCATTCCCGTTTGCTGCGCGTTCTGTCGCCGAAGCTGTCCCTGTAAAAAAAACTCCCATGATCCCACGCTACTTCACGACGTCATCAAACTACGTCTTTTGCTATTGTTTTGATTGAGAGACCCCTAGTGGCAGAAATTACATACTGTGCGTTTAAATTGAAGGATCTTCTATGGTTTGACAAAATTGTATCATACATGGACTTAAAAAGCCCTTTCAAACCCCATTGGATATACTAAAAAAAAAAAGGCATCGTGGTCAAGCTAAAGACGAGGCTCCTGAAAAGTTGACATTTTGGAGATATGAGGTTTTCAACCGACAGCGACGATGTCCTCTTTCCTTCTGTGAGCCCTTTAGTGACACAACGTGTGATGTACTGCAAGTGAACCTGAGCGGCGAGGGAACAACAGAAGCCGAAACTGAACAGTGCTTGCCATCTGTCAAGGAAGTGCTGTTGGTCCTGGCTAATCTTCCTCTGGAGTTCCCCTGTAAGCTTAGGTATGCTGGTAGGGGCAAAGTGCTTTCTGTGTTTAAACTAGTTCAGATCCAGGATATTTGGTTAGTCAAAGAGGCATCTGTTTGTTCTGCACAGTGTGATAGGACAGAGTCCATCTTGCAAACAAAATGCCATTGTGAGACGCAGTTAAACAAGAGGCTGCAGCTTTTTTTAAATAGCCTGTATTATAGAGACCATCTATTAAGTGTATTATAAGCACTTATATTTATATGTGTGCTTATCATCTATCTTTTGATTCAGCGTGGATTGACCGCAGATTTGGTGGAGTGGTGGATTGTGGGAAACACTTCATGCTGGAAGCTGCATTTTCATAACTGGAAGGGAGGAAGAACGAGGGAGAATAAATGTTGCCTTGCTTAAAGGAATACAGTAGTTCACCCAAAAATGAAAATTCTGTCATCATCTACTCACCCTCATGCCAAATGAAACACAGGTGAAATTTGTTTGAAGAACTGGTCCCCACTGACTTCAGCTGTTTTGGAGAAGGCTGCTATGGAGTTGTGCTGGCAACCTCCCTGTGTGTTATATGGACAAACTTCACCTGTGTTTCAACTGGCATGAGGGGGAGGAGATGATGAAAAATCACACTTTTTTTAAAAGTAGTGCTTTTCAAAACAGAAGTTACAAAGTACTTAACAGACGGGCAGTAAAAAGAAACATCGCAAAAATACAGCAGTAGTGAAGGAAAATATATGAAATACTTTTTCAATAGTAGAAATCTTGATGTTCAGTCAGAAATACAATACATAATTTAATTAACTGTAACTTTCCTAAAATAATAATAATCCGTTTTTGGTTTTTTTCAGATGACATGAATAACATAACTGATAATGTTTTGAGAAGAAATAAGTTAACATTTTGCTATGATGGTTGTTTCTTACAGTAGTTTATTGACCCTTTAATGGTGCATGGTAATACAACTTTTTCCACTTTAATCTAAAAACTTAGTGGTATATAGTGGTAAACAAAATGCACTCTAATGCACAAGATAATGAGGAAGGAAAAGGTGGGGTGGGGGGGGGGGGATGTTGCTCTGGGTTTGGATTTCATTCAAACTGTGTTGTTCTCAATGTGATGCAAATTATATACAAATGTGCATCTGAAAGCACAAGCTAATCAGACAGGAAGGAAAGGCGTTCTGCCAGACGAGTCTCGTCAAAGAGAACAGACGGGAAGAGAGTCAAACAAAATTACAAGCCTTGGGAATATCTGTTTCCAAAACACTACAGCGCACAGCGGCTCTGGAGGAAAAATCAGTATTCAGTAAATGTAGAGGATGCAGTCTGCGAAAGTGTCAGTATTCTGTCAACCGAGCTGGTGACGGGACGTGCCGATGACCTGTTAAGTCCCGCCTCTTCCTCTCGGGACACGCTTCCTTCCTCTGACCCCGCCCCCCCCCATGTCAAAAAGACGGCACAAAGTGAAAACGCAAAGAAAAAGAAGTATTGCAAGGAAAATGAGTAATGCTGCAAAAGTGTTGCAAAGAAAAACAAATATCGCAAACACAACAAAAGAGCCCAAAATGATACATTTCTTGCGAACATCCAATCAACTATTTTAAGTATATTTGTTTTGTTTACAATATTTCACGTTTATAATACTTACGTTTTGTTTACAAATTGTCTTTTTTGTTTACAATACTTCACCTCCGTTTGTGATATTTAGGCTTTCTTTACAAATTGTGTTTTTTTTTAATTTTTGTTTTTGTTTTTTACAATACTTCACTTCCGTTTATAATACTTGGGTTTTGTTTTTTTGTTTTTGTTTATAATACTTCACTTATGTTTATAATATTTCAGTTTCGTTTACAAATTGTGTTTTTTTATTACAATACTTTTGATTCCAATATAGATTTTTTTTGCTTGCATTTCTATGTGCCGTCATCGTAACTCCATAACTAACCTTTTAAAAAGTACAACAGTTTTAGTTTGTTGCTGTCTTCAGTCTCATTTTGGGATGAAACACTATTTTTAGAACAATTTGTAGTTCAGAAGTGTACAACTGTGTGTGTCCATGATATGCAAACTCATAAATCAAATTGTTCCTACAGCTGATTTGACAGAAGTACTTAGCACGCCACACAGCATCCTGTCAGCCCGCCCTCAGTCCTGAATATTTATGAGAATATCAGCAGACCGAGGAGACTCATTATAAGATCCAGCTTGGATGTGACAGTCTGAAATCTTCCTCCTTGCCATATCAGGGTCTTATCCCTCATCTCCTCCTGGACCTCACCCCTCCTCCTCCCCTGTAGCCGGGGCTTCTGGGAATCTCTCTTCCTGCTTCCTGGACGTCCCGTCATTACGAGCCGATCAGATCGGTTGTCAATAACCCTCACTTGAGCCGATGACCTTGCTGGGCCAAAAAACCCATATCGTCCCCCTTGACTGGCTCTGATATGTTCTTGTCTGATGTTTAAAAAAATCTTATCTACCTCTGTCCTTGGAGACAGAGCTGCTCCGGAGGCAGAAATAATCCCAAGCCACGGAGCCATAGAAGGCTTCTTTGTAGCGCGTGTTAGCTAACTGGCTAACTTGAATAACAAAGAAGGAACTCTGGTTAAAATATAAACGCATATGAATGGCAATGACTTCTTTTTTTATTCCTTCATGACCATGGCATCATGATGTTGAAGCTCAGCAGCTAGCTAACTAGCTTACCTAGATAGCTATGGGTTAGTATGGCTAGTTTGAACTTGAAGGTCAGCTAGGCTAACTAGCTAACCTAGATAAATTAGAGTGGATTGATTGTATTTTTTCAGCAGCAGAGCGCTAGGCTTCATAATATTAGCTTCCTCCTCTCTTACCTGTTGTCTTTTCACTGAGATTCAGTCTAACGTTGCATAACCAGAAAAACTGTGGTTCTTTGGCTCCGCCCACTGAGGTTCAACTCAACCAATGAGATTATTTCTGCCTCCAAGAAATATTTATTTAACTCCAATCGGCAATTTTATTATTACATTTCGTAGAGCTTTTTGATTACACATGATCATTCTAGGGACAGGAATATTTTAGTATATCTACTCCAACCCTTGCACTCCTTAGGTTGATTGTAATGTTGAAATTTAAGCATATTCTACTGCTGAATAGTGTTGACTAAATGCCTAAAATATAAATATAATGGTTATAGCACTGAGAAGAAGCTCATGGTGTAGGCTAAACTAAAACGTCTTAGTTCTTACAGTTTTCTTGTTGAAGCGCTTTGTGTCATCTAAATTAAATTTTTCTATTCTTTACACCACCTCTAGACATGCTCATTTTTTCTCAACAGTGCACCGGTTGTTTTCCTCTTCTGATTTTCCTCTACTGCACATTGCTGACATAAGCCATGCCTAGCTGAGCTGAGCTGAGCTGAGCTGAGCGGTGCCACGCTTGCTTTTGACCTAATGTCATTTGAGTCAAATCACTTTTATCCCAAACTGTTTACCTTTTTTATCTTGTGAACTGATGAACTGTATCTCACCTCCTCTACAGCTATATATGAATAGTCTACTGTCTATTGTATGCATTGAACTGTCGCTTTGCGCTGTATGTTAGGCCCGACTGTCCTTGCACCATGTGTCAGTGTGTACTATTTCTGCACAGGGATAATAAAGTATACAAATACAAATAATACAGTGCTCCCATGTAAGATGTCGATATTGCACCAATGCCAAAGACAAATTCCTTTGTCCAGGTGGCATTCGAACTTGGGTGGCATCAAATAACGGCACCGAGACGCCTGGAACTACAAGTCTTTGTCTTCTTCTGTACATAATCCAACCAACTACATGAAACAACCCTGAAACACAAAGGATTTTAGGTATAAGGAAATGGATGTCGGCATCTGATAGCCAGCAGTTCCTCATTCTTGGAAAGCCTAGCAGAACAAAGTGATGTCTAGACTGATTCTCATATTCAGCCGTTTATTCATGTGTTCTTAACTGGTGTGAACACCACAGAAGAAGAGACAGACAAGTCCGTCATGTTAGATAAAGTTACAGGGACTGGAGATTTGTTTTGATGACAGGTTACCAAAACTCTGTCCAATAAAAAAGCTACTTGTGAGTCATGTGACTTTTGTTTACAAGCCCTGGTTGGCTTGTAACTGCACAGTGTGAACCTAAATGAACCAAACACAAAAATGCAACAAAGGAAACTTTTCCACTGTGGTTCGGACCAAAGAAAATGTACTGTATGTGTGATCGCAACCTTAACGTACACAGTGAATAATAAATAATTTAGATTCTGTGATGTGCATTACACCTAATGTCCTTTAATCCTAATGATGTTGATCCAAAGCCTTTCCTCTGCAGTTCACTGTATGATATGAGTAACTACAGCAGGTATCAGTGCCATTGGCTGAATCTGAATTATCTTTGAAATCACTTCTTAAAACTCATCTTTACCATTTTGCTTTTATGCAATGGCCTTTTATTATTGTTTTTGACTTCTCTCTTGACTTCTCCCTTGCTTCTATTGCTTCTGGTGTTGATTTTAGGTGTTTTTTAGGGTTCACTCCACCCATCAGTCCAGGGGTCCAAACCAACAACCTTCCAGCTACAAACCCACAAACATCATGCTTTTATAGCCCATGAGCATGTAGCATAGTCGCTGGATTTGTACACTAGGAAATAAAAAGAAGCCGTGTTTATTAGCACATTTTGTTTCAACATATAAAAGTGCATTCTTTGACTTTCAACAGTTTCCTCTTGGTTCCATCCAGGTGTTGATGTTCTCCTGCAGACGTTTCATGTCAGATTTTCCTCGCTGCCTCAGCACTCTCACTCACGCTCGGAGCTCCAGTGACAGTTTCCAGGGACCGGCTGTCACTGTTTGACGGCCTGAATTAACAAGAGACTGCATTAGCTGCAATCTGTTCAAAGGCAGCGCGGCAGCTGCAGCCGAGGCGCCGCGGCTCGCGCCAGGCTCCGCGGGACGAGGAGCCACCGTCTGAGATGCGGAGGCGGATGAGCAAACAGAGCCGCTGATGTCGATGTCGACGTCCCGCCTTGGCAGCAGAGAACACGGACGGTCTGACTGTCCTCGTCTGTGTCTTGTGATTCAGCTCAGGACAATTCAATTTAAAGAGCTTCACTGGCACGATGAGAGCATTCATACAATGCCAGTGCAAAACATAATACCAATATATCTCAGATTAAACAGACAAGACATCACACCTTTACAGAAACGGGAACAAAAAAATCTGGCTTTCTGGCTTTCCATTTCATCTGTCTTTCTAAGGGTGGATTTCAATACTATTACTACTACTACTACTACTACTACTACTATTAATACTACTACTACTACTACGACCTCTATACTACTACTATTACTACTACTACCACTACTGTTATTACTATTACTACTACTACTGCTACTACAACTGTTATTACTCCTACTAATACTACAGCTACTACGGTTACTACTACTGCTACTGTGATTACTACTCCTGCTACTACAACAATTACTACTATTACTACTGCTGCTGTTACCACTACTACTATAACTACTACTACTACAACCACTACTAATATTACTACTGCCATAACTGCTACTACTACTACTACTGCTGCTGCTGCTGCTGCTGCTACTACAACTACTACTACTTCTACTACAACTGCTATTAATCCTATTACTACTACTAGTACTACCAGCACTGTTATTGCTACTACTAAAACTACCACTATCACTAATACTAGTGCTACTATTACCTCTGCTACGACTACTACCACTACTATCATTACTACTATTATTACTACTACTAGTGAAGTTTATTTATACAGCCCTTTTGTCACTACTTTACTACTATTACTACTTCCATTACTATGACTAGTACTATCACTACTAGCCTACTGCTGCTACTACTACTGCTGATTTCTCCCATCATGGAGGAGGATCGCTCTCCTGTCTCACCTGTAATATCTCCACTGCTCCACTGTCTTTGCTCAGCTCATGTTCAGGTAACTGGGACTTTCACACCCTTAAGGAAAAAATAGAGAATCTGAATGAATAGAACAGAGTTTTGTTCGAAAATGAGATATCTAACATATGAACGTTCATGGATACATTACATGAACTACATTATAATAATAATAATAATAACCACAAACTGCCCACATTCTTGTGTCTGGTCAGAGAGAAACCTCCAGGATATCAGCGATGGACCACACAGACCCATATATCGGTCTAGCCCTAGTAATAACAATCATTATCTCTTGGAGATTTAATTTCAGACAGGAAGGCTTATGAGCCAAATGCTGAGACTGTGAAGTGCTCTACTTAGAGACGGAGACAGTCTGGGCTTTTTTTAAACCGGCCAAGCAACAGAGATTCACTGGCAAACAGACAGACAGACCATCAGAAAGAAAGTCACCAGGAAATAAGGCCAGCACCTGAGATCTGGACCACTGGTTCTCAACGTGGGTTCCAGGGACCCTCAGGGGTCCTTGAGGGGAGTTCAGAGAGTCCCTAGCAAAACAAGCAAAAACTGACAGACTTAAGTCATTTTATCTTGTATCCAGACTTATCAAGCATATTTTAGGATTGTTTTTGTGAAATCATCTCACTGCACTGGCAGAAAATTTCACCGGTTTCAACAAATGTCACTTTTTTTTCCCAGGAGAATGTAACTTGTTTCAGGACATTTTCTTGGTAAAAGTGAAATTGTCTTGGGGAAAGTTTCTTGTTTTCAGATTTTCTTCATTGTTTTATGATGATTTCTTGAAAGAAGAAGTCATATTGGCATGAATCAAGTGACATTTACTGAAACCAGCAGATTATCTGCCAGTGCAGTGAGAGAATTTGACTGAAAATGTCATGAAATAAGCTGATAGGTCTGGAGACAAGAGAAAATCACTGGACAGCTTGTCATTCTTTCAAAATTTAATTTCACTGTAATATACAGTAATTGAAAATTGACTAACTTGAAATTGAACCCAAGAAGAGAACATATACAAATGCCGGTCAGTGTCATTTTGAAAGCTGGAATGCAGCGGTGAGATGCATCATTTCCCCAAGTTTTGTCCAAATTGGATCGGTGGCATCTAAGATTTTGCGAGTGACAGTGAACATGATGTAATGCCCCCTTCTGACCCGCTTTTAGTTATTTATTTTTTCTTTTTAAACAGAGTTACAGATAATATAATGAAACAAAATAAATAAATGAAGAGTTTGGCCCCATAAATGAAACATCCACCACCTGAAAAACTTGACTCCTGATCCTGAAAAAGTCTTAGTGACATGAAAACCAAACACACCCGAAGCCTTTTACACCTAAAACAGCAACATTTTGACTAAGAAGTCGTTTACGTGAGAACACAGTGGTGAGATGCATCATTCCCCCCCAAGTTTTGGCAAAATCCAACAATTAAACAAACATTGTAGCGCCCCCCTCAGGTCCATCAGCATCATTTTGAAAATGCCGGGATGGAGCGATGACACGCATCATTCCCCGAAGTTTCGTCAAAATCTGATGAGTGCCTCAACTGATCTGTGTAATTGTGAAAATGTGAGAACACAGTGGTGAGATGCATCACTCCCCCAAGTTTTGGCAAAATCCAACAAGTAAACAAACATTGTAGAGCCCTCCTTAGGCCAATCAGTGCAATTTTAAAAATGGCAGAATGGAGTGATGAGATGCATCATTCCCTTAAGTTTCATGAAAATCTGATTAGTGGCATCCGACATATTGTGTGTGACATACACACAATTAAACAAACATTGTAGCGCCCCCTTTAGGTCAGTCAGTGCAATTTTCAAAATGCCAGAACGGAGCGACGACACGCATCCCCTAAGTTTCGTCAAAATCTGATCAGTGGTGTCGGAGATTGTGGGGGACAAACAAACAAACAAACAACAACAAAAATCTTGGGACTAAATCTGATGAAATGGTCTGTTCTTGTCTGTTAGGGAGTTTGTTTGTTTGAAAATGTTTTTGAAACCCTGAATTAGATGAGAGTGGAGGCAGGATACAGAACCAAGCAGACAAAGGACATTAGTGGATGAAATTTCATGTAGGTTGGTGTGTGTGTGTGTGTGTGTGTGTGTGTGTGTGTGTGTATGTGTATGTGTGTGTGTGTGTGTGTGTGTGTGTTTGTTTGTGTCTGGGAGGTGGGCGGTATGTGCTGTATGCCATTTCTGCAATGCATGTTCCTGTGTTAGGGCACGTTTCAAGTGCACGTGTGTGTGTGTGTGTGTGTGTGTGAGCCACCACTGTCACTGTGTATCACGGTGGCTCGAGCATTGGCAGCAGGCAAAGCGAGGGGATGAGCACACTCTACACACCCACACACACACACACATACACACACACACACACACACACACACAGAGAGCCATCATAACTGCCATCACTAATGTAGATGAATGTGAAAAGATGTTTTGGGGAATTGTTTGGATATGTGTGTGTGTGTGTGGCAGGGTAAGAAATTAACTTTTTTTCCAAAGAGCATTTTTTGTCCCTTGACTCCTAAAGAGGCATTTTAGGCTTTTTAGAGCCAATTTTAATGACATGAAATAAATAAAACAACATTTGTGCTCAATTTGTAGCACTAAGATTAGTTCTTCTTCTTTCCCACTGCTAGAAACTGACATCAGACCTTCCAGAAGACTCTCTGTCCCCAACCAGTCCATTTTTCACCCTCCATTGTTGAGTTTTTTACCGTATTGGTTGTTTTATTTTTTGTTGCTTCAGTGGTTTGTGTTGGTTCAACAGTTTCTCCTGCTTCAGGCTGCGTACTCGTTTGTTTTCTGATCAGAAAACGCTCCATTTTCCTCCCCCAGAACGCACTGGGAAGAATCGCCTGGTCATCTGCGCCTAGAAATCTCCTACGGTGGCCCACAGGGGACAGCAGTCACATTCACGCATGAAAATATATGGCAACTCAACAAAAACTTGCAATGCAAAAAAGCCTACTCCTAATTACAGCGGTATTTTTTGATTTTGCAGGCATTTTATTAATTTTCAAGGGCTTTTTTGCCCCGAGTCCCCGTTAATTTCTGACCCTGGTGTGTTCAGGTGCTGCTGGGAAAATCCGACCTCTGGGACTTCCAAGTCCACTGCTAAACAATGTTGCTTTCACATGCTAATTTGTCAGAAAATCAAACCAGGAAGACAAACGAGAAACAAACATGGCCGTCCTGCAGCTTAACAAGCTAATTTAACAAACAATTGTTAGTTGTGATGGTTAGTCTGGCTAACAACAAACATATAATAATGTGTATATGCGTGTGTATAGAAGTGTTTTCTTACTGTTGACTGACACAAAACTGGATTTTTCTGCCATGTTGAGAAAGTCCATTGTGCCACAACTTGGAAATTCGGGCAGCACAATTTTTCGACTTCATCATCCCACTTTGAATGGCGTTTGTGTGAAATTTCCAAGTAGAAAATTAATTTTTCTGATATATCTGATAGGACATGAACGCAGCAAGTGTGTGCTGTGTGGAAACGTGTGGAATTTCTGCATGCTTGTGTGTGTGTGTGTGTGTGTCTGTGTGTGTGTGTAGCATAATAAGCAGTTTGGTGCTTTCATGCTTCCATCTAATGCACCTTATACCATGCTTACATTTTGAGTATGGATGGCCCCAATGGGAATGGAGCCAATAACCATGGCAATTATACAGCCACTGAGCTTTAGGTGTGTGTGTGTGTGTGTGTGTGTGTGTGTGTGTGTGTGTGTGGTTCATGACTGAGAGTGAACATTACAGAACATTATGGCTCAAATTCCCATTCACTTCTTACTCCCTCTTGTCATCACCTTTGAATCATTCACAGCGCTAAAACCTCCAGTCTCATTCTTTTACATTTGACAAGGAAAATATTCTGGGTTTTTTTGGGGGGTTTTTTCTCTTCGGTTCCATTCATGTCTCATGGACTTTGACTTAAAAAGCCTTCTATTGAAAGCGTCCCGGCTGGAGTTGACATCTTCGGGTGTTCAGTGAGTCATCTGCATAATAGCAGGGCTTAGAGACTGAGCCAGTATGTCGGAGTAAAGGCTCTTTCTGTACATTTTCCATTATAAAGTCGCATACATTTTCCTTTTTGACTGGATTTAAAGAGTTTGTTGTTATTCAAAATGGTTCATGTTGATGATAATCTAGACCATATGAATCTATTGCTGAACATTATTCTCCAAAATGACAAATATCACAATTTGTGAAATGACAGTGGGGCTACAACTGTGGAAAGTGTGCAATCCTTTTTTATTGGTGTCTCTTTTGTACTTTTGTTGGCATATGTTTAAATTTAGAAGAACAGATTGAGGTTTTAATGAATAGAATAAACCTGATGGAGTAGTTTTAGTGAAAAAGGGAAAAAGTCTGATGAAAAACCAGACATGAAGATTCGAAATTCAAAGTTCTTTGAAGAGGCTTCGTGCCGACCATCTCTCTTCTGAGTAAAAACTAAAAAAAAAAATGCAGTTATATGTCTATTGGCACTGAACAACATATTTCTTTCCGTACCTTTCCACGCTTTTTGTGCGAGTCCCAAACTTTTGAAGACCTGAAGATGGGCTGGTAAACAGGAGAGTGCTGTTTTTTATGGTAATTTTTTGTAATTTAGATTAAAGCACACAAGGAAAGAAGAGGAAAAATATTACAGATTTGTGCCGGTGAGATGAAAAACCCCAAGAGAAAACCATCTTACCTCAAAACAAGCACAAATAACAAACAAAAGACTGATGAAAGATGGACCAGACTCCTGCCAGCTGTCTGTCTTCTGAGTGAAAGAAAAACTGCAGTCATCTGCCTGTCTGTCTGTCTGTCTGTCTGTCTGTCTGCGCTGAACAACAGTTTCCTTTCCACACCTTTTTTTTTTTTTTTGTGCAAGCCTCAAAACTTTTCAATACCCAGAGATGATCAAATTCATTTTTCATTCTTCCCCTCACTCTGCAGACCGGCGCGGGAACCCGGGTGAAAGAGTGTAGAGCACAGCTTCTCCTTTTCCCCGACAAAAACTAATGAACCCGAGGAGCTTTTTGAAAGCTCAGAAAAATAGCCGCGAGATACAGAAGCTGCTGAGTGACTTGTATCCTGCTGAGCTGCGGCTTGATCTGGGTGAAGGGCAGGGCAGCTGCACCAGACAGAGCGGACAGAAGGTGGACGGTTGCAGGTAATTGGGCCGAGCTGCGCAGGGGCCAATTCCCCTCTTCCTGCACAACATGGAGAACGCTGCCTGTCAGGCCCGGCGGCTCGGTTTGGTTTGGTTTGGTTTACTTTAGTGTAGCTGTGATTTAGTTTAAAGCTGCACTAGACAAGACTTTTATGTGGGGGGAAAAAAAGACACCCATCAAGTCAGCTTAAATCACAGATTTGGGCAGCAGCAGAGGAGAGCGTCACATCAAGATGCCAGAGATTTGTTGCCTGGGTCCAGACCTTTGACTCCGCCCACTCCACCCAGTTGACTGATTCTGGTCTGGCATCGTGACATGAAACAGCGGTTTCTCGGTTGAAAAACGATCGGTCCAATGAGCACCGGGGGGGACTAACAATTAGCCAACAATGATATATCTATAGACAAGACAGACGCTGCTATCGAGGCTGTTCTAAATCGATTAAAAGTCGTCATACTTTGTTTTTACTTGGTTCCGTGTTGTCAAAGATGCTCTATACTTTCTGAACCGTCTCTGGTGTTGTCATGGCAACGCATCAGCGTCGACTTAAAATGACGTTAGATTCAGGCGGATACGTTGGTCTCTAGTGATTGGTTAGGGAAAATCGAATCCCCCTCCCCCACGGAAATCGGTTAGAGTGGAGGCAATGTCAGACTGAAGATGGAAATGGAGTGGAACGAGTTGACGATTCTGTCTGATATCAGGCAACTAGGCAAGACTTTTATGTGGGAAAAAAGACACCCATCAAGTAAGCTTAAGTCACAGATTTGGGCAGCAGCAGAGAAGAGCGTCACATCAAGATGCCAAATGAAATTCTGGTGTGTACGTATGGACGTTTCTCCGATAAAGCGTGTAGAACCTGCACACCATGCACCAATGGAACCTTTATTTAATAGAATCACATAGACAACATTTCAACCCCTACAGAAGAAGATTAGGGCCACGTGAAAAATATAATCTCAGAATAATAATAAAGTGAGAATTCTGAGTTTAAAGGTAGAATTCTGGGATTCTGAGAATGGAGTGAAAATTCTGAGAATAAAGTGAGAATTTTGAGTTTAACGTCAGAATTCTGGGATTCTGAGAATAGAGTGAAAATTCTGAGATTCACGTCAGAATTCTGGGATTCTGCGAATAGAGTAAACTTTCTGAGAATAAAGTGAGAATTCTGAGTTTAAAGTCAGAATTCTGGGATTCTGAGAATAAATTCAGAATTCTGAGCTCGACCTTAGAACTCAAATAGATTTTTCACATGTGGCCCTAATGTTCTTCCACACTACCCTACTGGGTCTTCGTCAGTTCTCAGTATGAACGAAATTAGGAGCCCGAGATTAGAAGCAGTAATGGCCGCCCCCACCTGCTGTATCCACTGATTATGGTCTTGAGGTGTTAACTAGTGGGAGGATTGTTTTTGTCACCAGAGAAAGCTGAATCTGCCGACCGAAAAATCACCATTTGTACCGGCTATATATCCTGGGGAGGGAATAATATTTAAAGCTGAACTAGGCAAGATTTTAATGTAAAAATACACCTGTTTCAGCCTGAATCACAAAGTGGGGATGTAACAGAGAAAAGCATCACACCTTCAGACGCTGTAGATTCATCCTCATCATTAAATTCTGGTGTCGGTATGCTCACTGGTGGGAAATCTTCTCAGCGACGAATTGAAACTTAAGAGTGAAATCCAAACTCTCTCCCGGATAAGAAAGTTTGGATTTCCAAGATCAAGGATTTCCAGGATTTCTGGGTAATGAAGTTAAAATGTTTTAATCACTTCTCACCGCCAAAGTGCGAAGTTGCCTAGCGCAGCTTTAATTTTGTTTAAAACACACAAATAAAGAGAGAAAACAAATGTGTCCAGATGAGATGAAAAACCCCAAGTAAGAGTAAGAAAGTAAGTAAGTAAGTAAATAACAAAAAAGGAAAAAGAGAAAAGAAGGATGACAACAAAGGGTGATTGCTGATATGAAATTATGTTCACCACTCGAGAGCTGGAATAAATATTATTTGCATATATATCTTTCCCTTCACTTTAACCCACAGGATGGAGTTCATCACACTGGGAAACCCAATGAGCACCAGAAGATTTAGACATATTTACATATTACGTATTTGAAAGTAAATGATTTGTATAAAACAATTCACCCAACAGTATTTGCATTGTCCTAATGCTGTAAAATCCACCCATCATGTACTCTAAGCAGGTTGGAACAAGCCCTACATTTCACTATTTCACTTGCAAATGTTTATCACAGGTCTCGTCTGCTCAGAGAGTGACGTGAAGTGGATCGAAGCCAATGTGAACTAATAAAAGGCGGTGATGAGACCGAGTTGGTATGTCCGTCACAAGTCATGATACGACAAGTCGGTCTGTAACTTCAGTCTCAATCTCCAAGTATACTTTTATTCAAGCTCGTAATGTGATCCGTGACATTAAAGCAAAAAGTCATCAAAGCATAAAGCCTGGACTTTAACCTCCCATAACTGATACCAAAGCTTTGTGGTTTTGATTCCATCACCTAACATTTGACTGAGCTGCCACATCATTTACAAAGATAAGGAACAAAAGTTCACATTTGCCTTCGGAGACATGAATGTGCCCATCAGCTGCAAAATACTAAACCTGTAACTGCTCACTCATTGTAATTTGCTCTAGATAAGAGCATCTAAAATGTAAAAAACACTAAATTTTGTTTTAGTTAAAGGCGCTATGTGTAGAATTTTCAGGCATCAGTATATCATTGTCAAATTAATTATGCTACCTTGATCTAATTATTGTAAACAAATGATGATTGTTCTCGTCTATCTCACTCCAGTAGTATTGTTAGTGCTCATGTTTCTCCACATTAAGACTACATTTCCCATCAGCCCCGTCGCTTCCTGCCCCCCTCCCCCTCCCTGAAGAGGATCAACATGTTGGAAGTGATTTCTCCATCTTCCTTTCCCTCCTTCCACCATCTGCTGCCAGAAACTCTTTCAGCTTTAGCTCCGTTTTGCTCTGGAAGAACAGAACCTCTTCCTGTTTTGTGCCGTAAAGCGATCCAGCAGATTTCCCTCCAGGTCCACCAGGTGGAGAAACAATGGAATAGAGCAGAGTAGAGGCTGATAGAGGCCGACAATGGTCTTGTTTGTTTACGGTATTGATGCTAATGTCTCAAAGCTAATCTGGTGACGATCTGATTGGTGTTAAAATGTGACGCGTGGCACCTTGATACGTTTCAGTCGGCAAACACAGCTGCAGTATACAAAGACAGCCAGGCAAGATAGATACACCCAGATAACGGATACAGATCCTGCAGACGGACAAACAGATGACAGCTACAGACAGGGAGAGGCTTTATTCATCCCCAGGGAGAAGCTGGCAATAAAAACGGGGGTGAAACCCGATCTAAATCATATGGCTCTTCCTGTTTTGTGCCGTAAAGCGATCCAGCAGATTTCCCTCCAGATCCACCAGGTGGAGAAACAATGGAGGATGCAGAGTAGAGGCTTTTTTTTTTCAGCAAAAATCTCTCTTATTTAGGGCAATTATACTACTTATATGTCTCAAAACCTTTAAAGCAGTGGTTCTCAATGTGGGGTCCGGGGACCACCAGGGGTCCTTGGGGGGTGGGGGTTCCAGGGGGTCCCCAGCAAATTGATGAATTGTTAAACTTCTGCATTATTTCATTTACAAGAAGTTAACACAATTAGAGAATGTAGAAGAATGACTGTTTTGATCATAGCTTCTCTGTTATCTCTCTACCTACAGTACAGACAGTCATGGGATTCTGGGCAAAATCATACCTAACAATAAAAATATTCTCAGATTTGGGTCCAAGATAAAAAAAAATCTCATTAAATGGGGGTCCATGGCCTTAATGTGGACTAAATTAGGGGTCCTTGATATGAAAAAGGTTGAGAATCACTGCTTTAAACGTTGGCAGTGCATCTACCTCAGTAAACATTTCCAGTCCCCTTCTGCAGAGAAACTGATGACTGATAAAGAGGAAGATTGAGAAAGCGATGACATCACCGTCCGTCAGGCGACTCACATGACCCGACAGGTTAGGAACGGCAGGAAAGCATCTCATCATAACTGGAATGAGGCTTCACTCCGAGTGAGTCACACAACCTAAGCAGAACGGCAGAATAACGCACAGTCGTGTTCGCCTCAGTCCCATTATGCTGATTCATCTCGCTGAGTCATCTTCGTTGCCAAACCCTTGAGCGGAAAACTGTGCCGGTTGATCAATTAAATGATTAATCATAGGGGGGGTGGAGGCAGCGAAAAAAAAACATAAAATCCTCTCAAATTTGGCCAAACAACAAAGAAGCACTCTACCTTTGAGGCTGAATTTTCTCGGATGGTTTTTGTCTCGAAGCTCCTTCACGCCGCCGTCAGACAATTCCTCAAACCTTTATTTAACGGGGCGAGTTGACGGAGGCGGTTTACAGGGGGGGGGGTCTTCGGCCTCGGAGCGGCCCGGTTCAGCTGCAGTCCGGCGCGGCGGTCGGGGGGGCTTAAGTGCCTTGATCCAGGAAACTTTGATGGTAGTTGTTGTTGGAGCGGATTTTTAGGGATTAACATGCACAGCAGGCCCACACACACACACACAGCCTGCACTGAAGCACAATTTACACACTACACTCCTGTCTGTACCTCACACTGCAAAAACTGACAAATTTGTTCAGTTATTTTATCTTGTATCCAGACATATCAGGCTTATTTTAGGATTTTTAACAGATCATTTTACCAGTTTCAACAAATTTGAGGGAACTTTTTTCAGGACATTTACTTGGTAAAAGTGAAATTGTCTTGATTTTGTCCATTATTTTATGATGATTTCTTGAAACAAGTCATGTATTGGCATGTATCAAGTGAAATTTATTAAAACCAGTAAGATTATCTGCCAGTGCAGTGAGATAATTTGACAAAAAAATCACAAAATAAGCTTTATAGTTAAAATCACTTGACAGCTTTCCATTTTTTGCAGTGCAGCTTTCAATTTCAAAGCCCCATGAGGAAGCAGAAGAGTCTCCCGTCCCATGCGATGCCTCAGCGTGACGCGACTTGTTTTTCGGACTCCTCGGCGGCTCAGCTCGCCCCGGGGTGCCGGTCACGGCGCGTCAGCCTGAATCCCGGACGCTCAGTCATTCCCATTACATAAACAAATACAGTAGCGCTCGGGCTCTCGCTTCCGTGTCAGCGGGACGCACGGCTCGCCCCGCCGACTTCAGGAATCCCATTTGCATGTTTCACACTCGGCGAGAGGCTGAGTCGGGGCGACGCTCGGCTCGGCTCCCCTCTCCTCTCCTCTCCTCTCCTGCATGGATCTCATTAGAGTCGCTGAAGTGCTCCGCAATTACATGTGTGCCGAATAGGAAATGAGCGCTGTAGGGCCTTTCTGCCCGTCTTTCTCAGTGCACACGACTCCCACGTCCTTTGAAATGCTGTTCCCCCCCCCCCCCCTTCTTCTTTGAATCCATCTATTGAAATTTGTATGAGCTGCTTTGCATTCATCTGAGTGTGGCAAGGTGCGAGGAGAAGAGCGTCTGTCAATGTCGCTTTTTCATCATCCTCTCCTGCGCAGTAACATTGTCGGTTACGTTTTAATTTATCCCAAATTGCCGGCGTTTTAGAGCTGCCGTCACAGGGAGCTGACACTTTTGCGACACTCTTCGAATGTAAACAAATTCTCGGGATGAGCGCAGACTTTTATTGCGCTGGAGCATTTCTGTCGCGATCCCTATGGCTGTGTTCTAGTACATGCCACGCTGCACACGGTGATAAATATATTATACAGTCTACTGTATGTCCTGAGGTTTGTAGACACGCTCACTGACTCAGAAGCAGAATACCTTTATGTGGCAGGCACGACAAATGCACAGGAATTCTTCTTGGTGACATCGGTGCAGGAACATATCACTGACTCGCATGGTAACATAAGTACATGCATCGATGTTTTATTTGTTTTTCCATTTTCATGCCAAAATATTACAAGTATTCAGTGTTTTCCCACAGAACTGTGCTCTTGTCAGGGTGGAAGAGCCTCTGAAGCGGCATTTAGAGCATCATGGGACACTAAAACTCTCCACTGGAACCCAGACTGATGAAATTCTTTTAGTGTCAGCAGCTCTTTAAAGCACAGTACTGCCTTTAAATGAAGAATTAATGTCCCCAAAAAACATTATTGAAGATTAAAAGAATAAATAAGAGACAAAGAACATAAAGAAACTAAAATGTCATATGTTTTCCAGGCTGTTTTCCTGTAGCTGGAGGAGGAACTCATATCAGAGGTGGACAAATCTAACTGATATCTGATATTTAATAAAATGACAATATATATCAGTCTGATCCTTGTACATACTGTAGGTGACAGTGCCGTAGTGCAATGCAGCCACTTCCCATGTGATAGTAGAGCTGAGTAGGATGGAAATGCATTGAATAGGTTCTTGTGGAGCATGGACAGAGCTCCTGAGGCTAAAATGGAAAAGGGAAAAGGGAAAAAAAACAAAGCTTGATTCATGAGTTTTTTTACCGGACAGCAGCACTAGATCAGAGATAAGATTCCCCCGACTAGTTTGTCCTGATCCTGGTTCAGATAACTTCAATCCAAGTCCTCTAATCTTTACACTTAAGCGGTGTGAGAAAACACCTGAAACTCCCTGACAGCTACTGGTTAATATTGGGCAGACAAGGGATGAAACATTAATAAGGTTTTTAGTTTCATTTTGTTTCCCTTTAGTCGCACATATAAATGATAAAACACAGGAAGAAGAGAGAACAAAAAAAAAAAACGAACCAGGTAAAGAAACACCAAGAGGCTTTTAAAAACATTTCACATCAGATAAAAAAAGAGAAATGAGGCTGACAGCCGAGACCACAACTGAATTGGACAACAGCTTTCTCTATTGAATGCATTTTATTCTCATGTATCATTTAAAAACAGTGATATTTGAGAGGATGTCATCTTCAGTTTTTCTAAAATACTGAGCAACAAACATCAGGTAACTATTTTTTCCCCCCTCGCTGCCAAAACGGATATACAGCGTTTTGGAGAGAAACCTTTCAATTATTCCTCGTCGAATGCGGCATTCAAAGCATATCGAGAAGAAAGTGCGTTATTGATCGAACTCTGTCTCAAATCCCCTCTTTTTTTTTTTTTTTTTTTTTTTCCACGAGCTTAACTTCAAGCTCCATCTCATTTCTCGGCGGGAACCCGGTCGGCTCGGGGAGGATGAATTCGCCTCCTTCATCCAATATGGATGCACCTTCGCCATGTATTGTCAGAATGCATTTACGAGCCACACTCCGAAAAGTCAGGAGATTACAATTTCATAAGGTTTGCTCCGAGGAAACGAAAGCAGATGGGACATTGATCCGTATAGCGCTGTTATCTGCAGCGACACAAAAGGCATAACATATATCCTCCTGCTCGCTCTGTTTACCGCTGGGTTCCTGCGCTCTGAATAAGCTCCATTTCTATGGTAATATTCAGAATATTCTGTTGGCTCGTGTCTACAGGGATTTCTGCGGTATGAAACACGCATACGAACAGCTCCTCCTGAATATGACCGTCCTTGGGCGATGAACTTTTAGCCGGAATACTGCGCACACGTAAATCCAAAGACAAGCTGCGTTCATTTCCCTTCCCTGAAGTTGCCCGAACCTGTTCCTCGGTAAATGGATACCTGTCTGTCGAACTTTCTGTCAAGGGCAAATGGAGCCTCAAAAGTTCCCTAACCCTCAAATTCCTCTGAATGCATTGCTGTCAGCGTCAGCGTCACTGTGATGCTCTCGCTGCTTGAAAGAAGAGCAGAGGGGAAAAGTTCGGTACCGCATTCATCAATATGCAGAAGTAGAGCTTTGGTGTTTTTTTCACCATGTGCAGAAATGTAAATAAAAACTGAGCTGAAGCAAACAAACAAAAAAAAGCCACAAACTACAGACAGACAATACTATAGCACATTATAGTTATCTGCTTTTTGGAGTGTATAGGACTTTTTTTTTATTGAACATCATAGCCTATGTGGATTGCCATTGATTTTAAGACTTCACACCAGAAAACATGCCAGAAAAGATCAACTTCAGTGAACTATATGAGGATGAATGCACGCCACAGAGAATTGAACCATGGTGAACTGTGAACTTTAGAATTTGGAATTTTGAGCTTCCATCAGACGCAATGCAATGCCAACACAACACCAATGCAACACCAATGCAACACCAACGCAATGCCAGTGCAACACTGCCACAACACCAGTGGTGGAAGAAGTACTCTGATCCTTTACTTAAGTGAAAGTACCAATACAGCAATGTAAAAATACTCCATTACGCTCCATTATGCAGTAAGTAAAAGTCCTGCATGAAAAATCCTACTTAAGTAAAAGTATTAGCAGCAAAATGTAGTTAAAGTATTAAAGTAAAAGTAGTGGTTTGGTCCCTCTGACTGATATTTTATTATATATGACATCATTACATTATTAATACTGAAGCATCAGTGTGTGAGCAGCATGTTACTGTTGTAGCTGCTGGAGGTGGAGCTAGTTTGAACTACTTTATATACAGTTAGCTAGTCTAGTCCAGTGGTTCCCAACCTAGGGGTCGGGCCCCTCTAAAGGGTCACCAGATACATCTGAGGGGTCGTGAGATGATTAATGAGAGGAAAGAAGAAAAAACAAAGTTCTGATACACAAATCTGTTTTCAGTTTTTGGACTTTTTCTCTAATCTTTGATTTTTGCTGAAATATTGGTTCATTTGAACATTTATTGAAATGAAACCATGTGAGGTTTAGAGGGAAAAATCACTATTTGGTGGAGCTGTTAACAACTCATAGACATCTGAAATGTGACCCCGACTACACACTGCTTTTTGTAAGACGTCAAAAGCCAAAAAGGTTGGAAACCACTGGTTTAATCTTTAACAATGTGTTGTATTTTAAAAGCTTGTTATATTATCTATTGTGTCAAATCTCCATCTGAAAAGTAACTAAAGCTGTCAAATACATGTAGTGGAGTAGAAAGTACAATATTTCCCTCTGAAATGTAATGGAGTGGATGTATAAAGTAGCATTAAATGGAAATACTCAAGTAAATACAAGTATCTCAAAATTGTACTTAAGTACAGTACTTGAGTAAATGTACTTACTATTAGTTACTTTCCACCACTGCACAACGCCAATCCAATGCAGTGCTAATACAACACCAACGCAACGTCAGTACAACACAATGCTAATGCAGCTGCAACACCAACACAACACCAACATAACGCCAGTGCAGCACCAAGGCAACACCGACACAATGCAATGCTAATGCAACGCCAACATAACGTCAATGTAACACAATTCTAATGCAGCGGTGACACCATCACAACACCAACCCAGCGTCACTGTGATGCCAAAACACCTTCACTGCAACAGTGGAGCAGCTTTCATTCATTTCAGAGGAAGCCTTCCCTCCCTGGCTGGTGGCTGTATTGGAGTTCAGGGCTAAGAGTCAACAGGGAGTCATTCCTATGTTCCCAGGGTCCTACGTTCCCAGGGTCCTATGTTCCCCAGATTTATATGGCACATAATGGGAACATGACAAAGGGTCCTATGTTCCCAGGGTCCTATGTTCCCAAGGTCTTATGTTACCAGGGTCCTATGCTCCCCAGCTCTATATAGCACATAATGGGAACCTGAAAAAGATGTTCCCCAGCTCTGTATTTGCTTAATATGACATGGGCTATTGTGGAAACTCATCAAAGGGGTTTTCTGTTCTGTTTTTGATAGTATGGCATGCAGCAATAAAACATTCTGGGTAGTTTTGTGGATCAAGCCCAACCCAAACAAGAGTTTGAGTCAAGTTTGAGTAAAATTTTATCTACAGAACCACCCAGACTCTTTAATATTCTCTGCCGGGTCTCCCTGAACACCACAGATGTAACAATTTTATTTAGAGAACTTCAAAATCAAATAAAATGATAACCATTTGTTTTGTTGTGTTTA
Source organism: Centroberyx affinis (assembly GCF_046629955.1). NCBI lineage: Eukaryota > Metazoa > Chordata > Actinopteri > Beryciformes > Berycidae > Centroberyx > Centroberyx affinis. Next base: position 229,421 of record NW_027279444.1, read on the forward strand.
TATAGCTGTTTTGAAGCCTTGTTCCAATAAAAAAAACTGGATAATATTTATGAAATATTTTAACTTGAAACGGGTCAAATTTGACCCGAACACAACAGAATTTTGAACTGGGGAACATAGGACCCTGGGAACATAGGACCCTGGGAACATAGGACCCTAGGAACATAGGGCCCTGGGAACATAGGACCCTGGGAACATAGGGCCCTTGGAACATAAGGCCCTGGGAACATAGGACCTTGGGAACTTAGGACCCTGGGAACACAGGGCCCTGGGAACATAGGACCCTGGGAACATAGGGCCCTGGGAACATAGGACCCTGGGAACATAGATACGCTCCCGTTAACAGTCCAAACCACATATGTTCCCCCAGTGGCGTAGGTTTGAATCCCATCTGAGCGTCCTCTGCTGCCTCTCCCCCTCCACTTGCCCACTGTCCAAACAAAGATTAAAGACACTAAACACGAGTGGACTGCCCACTCTCCTTTTGAAAATGTTCCATTAGAGGAAAATGTCTGGGGAGAAAGTGCAAGGACACATGCACTGATATATGTTCTCTCTCTCTCTCTCTCTTTCTCACACACACACACACACACACAGAGGTACAAACGAATGGACACGCGCACTCACACACACTCACATAGACACAGGCACACACCTAGAGACCCACAGTCATACACACACGCAAGGACAGACACGCACAAACACACACAAAGGCACAAAATGGTACACACCGAGGCACACACACAAACACAGGAACTCAGAAGTGTACACATGCACACACACACACACACACAAACACTCACACACTCACAATAGGATCAAGCACACAGGCATGAAAGGTGAATATAGCTGATAGCTGTGGCTTCTCATCAGGATGCTGCTCTTGTGGCTGAAGTTGTTCAGGGTCTATTCATGGGGAATAAAAGCCTGTTTTACAATGGATGAAATGGAACAAGATTTTCTTGCTGAAGCGCTCGCTCGCTCTTTGTGGGTTACAGTTGCCAATTACTGCCAGGGATAACAGTTTGAGCAGTCACATAAAATTTTCACACCTCTCTCCTGTGGTAAACAGTGATGTCGTCGTAAATGAAAAGGTGGGTAAACATGCTCTGCAGTCGGTGATCATCATAAGGCGCCAAAACCGCCAATATAAACAACAAAACTAGAGAAAAGAAATCCATTAGTTACAGTAATACCTTTTTCTAGGCGGCTTCGCACTTTGGCGGCCCCAAGTGGCAGCGGGAGGTAACCGTTTGAATTTTGGAAAAGTTTGAAGGACTTCACTACCCAGAAATCATGTAATGCGACGTCACTCCTTGGATGTGAATTACTTCTTCTCTTCCCTCTTACTTCTTCTCTTTTGCTTTCTTGTGCGTTCTTGTATCCTCCATGATGGATTTGATGTGATGTCTAACAAACAAACAAAAATGCAGAGGATGGAGGACAGATAAAGATCCTGGAAGTTTACCTGGCAGTTGAGGAAGCATCAGATGGCGACCAGTGGTGGAAAGTAACTAAGTACATTTACTCAAGTACTGTACTTAAGTATAATTTTGAGGTACATTTTATGCTATTTTGTACTTATACTCCACTACATTTTAGAGGGAAATATTGTACTTTTTACTCCATTACATTTATTATAGTTAATAAATGTAACATTACATTACAGCTATAGTTACTAGTTACTTTTCAGATCAATATTTTATATTTATAATATTTGATCATCTTTATAATATAACTATAAAATAGCATTGTTATAGATTAGACTACCCAAAAGTATAGCTAAATTGTTAAGATTAGCTTCACGTTGACAACTTTAAAATGCCGCTTACATGTACATGTATGTCAGTAAATCAGTATTAATATTCCAATAATTTATGAAAAATATAACTCTCTAAATGGGGACAGTTTGCATAATGAGTACGTTTACTTTGATACTCTAAGTACATTTTGCTGCCAATACATACGTACTTTTACTTAAGTAAGATTTTGAATGCAGGACTTTTACTTGTAATGGAGTATCTTTGTATTGCTACTTTTACTGAAGTAAAAGATCTTAGTACTTCTTCCACCAGTGATGACTGGTGACTTGACCGATGAGAACGAATGGAAAGCCCCAAGATTCATTGTGAGAATGACGCATCATGTTCCAAACATCGCTGTAGTCTAGAGTACAGAGCCAGTATAGAAATAGCTGTGAAAATGAACAGATGTGTGTTTTAATTGATAGCGCGACGTCAAGCACACAGTCCATCTCTAACTGTAAAGATGCTTCCTTGTTCTGGCTTTGATTGAGGTTTGTTTTCTCCCAGACGACTCGGGAAGAACTTTCTCCACAAGTATCGACTCGGCATTCTTGGATTTGATATTTCTCTGCATGGAGCTCTTACCCGCTGCTCTTGAGGAGACAGTCTAGCAGTTCATTCTTAAATTTCAATTCTTTACTTACTGTGTGGAGGAGATTTCCCGCGAGTGTCCATACCTGACACCAGAATTTAATTTGGACAAACAGGGTGAATCTTCGGTGTCTCACTTTGCGGGAATGTGACGCTCTGCTCTGTTGCAGACCAAATTTGAGATTTAAACTGATGAGACGGGAATATTTTTTGCATGAAAACCGTGCCTAGTGCAGCTCTAATAGAACTTCAGATCAGTTTGATACTACTTACCATGATGTGCACCGTGAATGTAGGTCAGAAAGATTTATGCCAGCCCTTAAAATGTGGGTAAACTCTATTCCGCAGATAAAAAGGTGGGTAAAATGAGTTTAAGTGGGTTTACCCTCCATTCCATCCCTACTGTGGACACACACACACACACACACACACACACACACACACACACACTGCTTTTCTTTCTTTTCCACACATACTCTGTTTTGCACACATACAGTATACACACACACACACATGCATGCACACGCTATTTTTGCTTTATCTCTCACAAGCACACATACATACTTTATCTCTTCTGCACCCACATACTGTACAAACACACACACACACACACACACACACAAACACACACACAAACACACACTGTGGTTTTCTTCTTACATGCACATGCACTGTACTCCCTCTCTCACAGGCACGCACACACACACACACACATGCTCACACACACACACACACCTCCATCATTACCAAAGTTGTCATGGCAACAACCTAGTTCCGGCTGGCATGGGGCTTCTGTGCTGGCACTTTGAGAGGGATTGAACCAAACAAAGCGTTGGGGCACTGCCCAGGGACTGTGCCACATCAAATAGCCCACTGTTACCCCGAGGGGCCAGCAACAGCTAATTATAACGCAGGCTTTGGCCTCGGAGCATCCCGAAAAACGCTGTCAAATCGTAAATTGAATTAGCGGGCGTTGCAGCTCGCTATAGCGTTGATGTATGGTTTTCCGTCGACGAGGAAAACTTCTGCTGAACCGTGGCGATGCCTGTGGAGAAAAGTCTAAAGATGAGGTTGATGTGATGGACGGCTACAGCTGTGGCTTTGTGTGTGTGTGTGTGTGTGTGTGTGTGTGTGCGTGTGTTCTTGTGTTTCTATACTTGTGAGGACCAAATGTCCTCACAAGGCTACAAAGATGAGGAAAATATCTCCTCACTTCTTCAAGGGGCGAGTTTAGGATTAGAATTAGAAATTAGAGTTAGTATTATTAGGTTTAGGCCAGGTTCAAAGTTGGGATCAATGTTAGTTTATGTTTGAGCCATTTATTCTCTTTTAGGACTCGGGTTAACTCAAGATTAGAATTAGGATTCGGTTTAGTGTAGGGTAAAGGTTAAAGTTAATGTTAGTTTAGGATTTGGACTTGGGTTTAGGGTTAAAACTAGCATTAGGATGAAGTTCAGGTTGGGGAAACAGGTTAGGGAATGAGTGTAGTCAGTAGACGGTCCTCACAAAGATAGTAGTACAAATGTAGGTGTGAGTGTGTGTAGCATAACACATGCAGTTTGGTGCTTTTATGCTTTCATCCAACGCCTTACAGTACCATGCAATGTGTGTGTGTGTGTGTGTGTGTGTGCATGTGTTTATATGTGTGAGAAAGAAGGAAAAAAAAACAGAGAGGAGGAGGTGAGAGGACACGCACACACACACACACACTCAAAATACACACAAAACACTCCATCTAATCCACTTCCCATTCCTTCCTAATGCAACATGACCAAACACAATCCCACAGAGGAACGGGAAGGATTTCAGGAGCGGCAGAGCGGCTGCCGGCCGGTTCAAACTAGTTCCCCTGCTGTACCTGCTGTTGAAGGAAATCATGTTATCGTCATAATCAATGCATAATCTATACTTAATCGATATAATCAAGGAGAATATATTAACACGTTCCTTTGATCAGACAGCACACATACATGTACTATGCACAGTGAGGAGAGAGTAGAGAGAAAGAGGCCTTTGATACCAGCTCATGCCAGTAAGCTTCTCACAAACAAGTAAGATTAATGGGATTGTTATTGCCAGAAAGAGAGGTTATAGTCAAATATTGTATGCAAAGAGCACTCTTATCAGTATAGATACGGGAATTAGGGAGGAAGACTCCTAGTTTCGGCGCTGAGGTACAAAGCAACAGGTGCTTTTCGTAAGAAGTAGCTGGATTGACGCACTGACCACATTCCAACAGTTAGACCGATTAGAGAGCCATAATAGGTCAAGTTTAGGAATAGACCATCCCTATAGGTGGAAGCATGGTGTGAAGTGTGAAGTAGAAGGTAGAAAAGAACATGAAGATGAGAATTCTTGGTCAGACCCTTCACATATCAGTTAGTTAACAAGGCCCACCAGCGGCTTCACTTTCTGCACCAGCTTAAAAAGTTTGGCTTGACTGGGGAGGCGATGCTGCTCTTCTGCAGAGCAACTATGGAGAGTGTCCTCGCCTTCTCAGTCAGTCACAGTGTGGCATGGCAACACAACCGCCCCTGAGAGGGGACAGTTAGAAAGAGTTGTATGCACAGCGTCTAAGATCATTGGCTGTGACCTTCCCTCTGTGTCCTCCATATATGCCTCACGTATCAGACGCAAGACGCAGAAGGTGATCGCCGACCCCTCTCACCCTGCTAGCTCCCTCTTCAAACCCCTCCCCTCGGGAAGAAGATTACAGAGTTTTAGGGCGTTTTCACACTTGCGCTTTTAGTCTGGTTAAATCGGACTCTGGTTCATTTTCCCCAGGTGTGAACACAGTAATCGCACTCGGGTGCGGACCAAAACAACCGCACCGAGACCCTTTAGAGGAGGTGGTCTCGGTCCGGTCCCAAACGAACTCTGGAGCGGTTCGTTTGTGGTGGGAACGTGATCCGACCTCAATCCGACCCAACTACCAGGTGTTCTCAATTTATTCCGCAAGTTTGAGCTAAACGGCTCCTGTAGCCAGGTATAGCCAGGTATAGCAGGTATAGCAGTTATAGCAGGTATAGCCAGCTATAGCAGGTATAGCCAGGTATAGCAGGTATAGCAGGTATAGCAGGTATAGCAGGTATAGCCAGGTATAGCAGGTATAGCAGGTATAGCAGGTATAGCCAGGTATAGCAGGTATAGCAGGTATAGCCAGGTATAGCAGGTATAGCAGGTATAGCAGGTATAGCCAGGTATAGCAGATATAGCAGGTATAGCCAGGTATAGCAGGTATAGCCAGGTATAGCCAGGTATAGCAGGTATAGCCAGGTATAGCAGGTATAGCAGGTATAGCCAGCTATAGCAGGTATAGCAGATATAGCAGGTATAGCCAGTATAGCATCTTCAAGATGTTTCCTCGAAGTGCATTCTGCATTCTGCTGGTACAGTGTTGCCTGGTATATTGCCCAGATAATGACAACAGTTATGAGCAAATGCCAACTCTGCCGTTGCTCCATGTTGCATAGCAATGTGCACTAGTCCAGAACACAGGACCTTCTTCCTGTATTTACTTTTTGCTCCCGCCCCAGACACATCTGACCAATAAGCGGAGTGAACGTTCTCATGTGGTTTGTAGTGATGCATTTTGGTTCGCTTGGATTTTTCTCCGTGTGAAAAGGAACCGAACCAAAGGGAAAACGCTCCAAGTTTACAAACTCATCAATTGATTCGGACCAGAGCAAACAAACTATAGGTGTGAAAACGTCCTTAGGTGCAGGACATCTCGTCTCAGGAACAGCACATATCCTGAGGCTGTTCGTTACTTGAACTCTGACGCACAAGCACTTGTACTAGTAGAGGAAGCAGGCTTTAAAAGTAGGTGGGTAGCAGCACAAAGCAACAAACACTTTAAAACGAATGTAGCAGCACAAAGCACTTTCGGACTTGTATAAATGTATAAATGTGATAACTGTTTTTGCTGTTCTTATTTTATATATTTTATTTACTTATGTGTGTGGGTTTTTTTTTTGTCTGTTCTTAAGAGCTGCACTGAGGCAAATTCCTATCAACTGTGTTGACATGGCAATAAAGTACTGAATTGTATTATGTACTATTATGTTATATGAAGAATAAAGCCAAAGAAAAAGAATCAGAGTCTGTCTCATTCATTCTGTGTTCAGCTCCTCGAACCTGAAGTGGAAGTTGAAGAAGGAGAAAATCCACTACAACACTGCCGCCCGTCCGAAAACAGTTTTGGGAAACGGAGAGAAACTCCTCTGATCTGCATTCAGATGAGCAGCAGCTGCAAGTGTTTTGGAAACATGACACACGTGTCACTGTCGCCCCCAAACAGCTTTTCGGAAGACGTTTCAATGGCAGCCGCCTCTGTAACGCCTTGGTCAGACCCTTCGGGTTCGCCTCCATTCATTGTTCTTGAGAAGCGAGAAACACGTGCATGGCTTGATGGGATAGGTGGCCATACAAAGGAGGCCTTCGATATTGACGAGCAAAGTTGAAAAAGTTTAATATTATGCAAATGAGCACAACGGTCACGGCACAAGACCTAAACAGATGGGGCAAAAATGTGGCTCTTAAATTCTCCCAGTCATTAATCTGTTTGTTCCTATTTCCACTTTGTCTTTAAATGGAAGACGAAAGAGAGAATTATGATGATGGAAAGATTAAGATTGAAAGCCTCCAGTGAGAAAAAAAGTCAACTCCTGAGCTGTATACACAAAGTCCAAGGCTCTCTAAATCCAGTAAGGAGGGAAGAGACTAAAAGCTTAAAATTTAAAAGACCTTGATTGTCATGGATTAGAGCCAATGCAATTCAACCATAAGGTCTTCATCAGGAAAAGACATATTCTTGCCATTTCTTGCCCTGATGAAGACCAGAGGGTCGAAATGTGTTGGCTCTAAGCCAGCTCTAAACCTGATTGACCAGGAAAAAAAATGTGTTGCTTCTAGACCTCCTTGATTCTTGTGCTTTTGTAAAGTAGATAACTTGATTCTAGGTTTCTTGTTTTTCCAGTAGAATTTCATTGTTTTTGGGTCTAGAGATTTAAACCAGGTCGGGGAGTGGTTGTGCTGGCATCGTTGAAAAGAGTCTTATCAGCTGCTATTCTACCCATGAGTGATAGTGTTAAGTTTATCCATCTTTGAAAAACATTTTCTATTGTTTTCAGAATTGGGCTGAAGTTTAGATGGACCAAATCTGACGGCTCGCAGGAAATATGACGCCTAGATATCTGATGGTGCCAGTAGATATAGGGATGGATGGCCTTTGGCAAATTCCAGTTCTTTTTTGCAGAGTGGTAAGATTGTGGATTTGGACCAGATTTTGGAAAAGGTGTTGAATAGTTTGATAGCTTCTTGTAGCGAGGTTTGTGGATTTTGTAAATAGAATAACACATCATCTGCATAGAGGCGTTGGTGGTTTGTATTCCTTTAATGTGATTATTCTGCCATATTGCGGCTGCAAAGGATCCAATGAAATGGCTGCTAAGGGTTCGATGAAGAAGAGTACCATAGAAATTACCTGTATTACAGCAGTGTATGTTCCACTAAACCCTCCTTCCCCTCCTCGTGCCCTTGGTTTTTCTCTCCTGGTTACTAAGGTGACGGGGCAGCTCTGTTTCATGTGTCCCAGAATAAAAATTATTTATATATAGGTATGCATTTATACTCATCTTAACCTTTTGTTTATAAGGGAAGGTTTGCTGAGCGTACATGCAAGTTTCAGAAATTCGAAAACTAAAATATACTTCCAGAACATGGAAAATTGAAAACTGAAAATGTTATTGTTTAAAGTTGTACCTACCTTCATATTTATTTATTCACTCGTACTTTGCACTTGATGACTTTTTGCCTGTCCCTTGCCTGTAAAGCACTTTGCAGCATTTGTTTTGAAAAGTGCTGTGCGAATGAAGCTTGTTGTTGTTGATGTATAACCTGAAAAATTTACTCCAGTGAAGCTGCTCAGTGGCAACCAGTAGAAGACTGTGGTTGTACTGGTGTGCTCCCATTTGCATGTCTGTGAGTTTGAATCAGAGTATTGTGTAAATAGAGAATGCATGCTCAGCAAAATGAAGGAATTAAAAAAACAAAACAAATGGCAGGCATCAGACAGCAGGACGAGCCCTTAAAGGTTTTTGGCAGCAGTTCAGGGGAAAGGAACGCTGCCCTAACAGGCTTTTATAATCATAAAGACAAATGTGCAAACACTGTTACATGGGACTATTGAGAGAAATCCCCTTTGGCCTGAAATGACTTGCAGTTGGTGTCATTCAAAACCAACATCAAGTGTGAAGAGAAGAGACTGTTCCAAAAATCAGATCTCCGCCCTTTGACACCTAATCTGACAAAATAATCACTGGCATGAAACTCACCAGTGAATATTGTTTAAGCTGTTAGCTGTCATGACCCATGTGCTTTCAAAATATTAATATTTTATAGGAGGTTTTGAGTGATGAATGTCAACTTTTTTCCAAAATGGATATGATATTCTATTTTTCAGTGAAACCCTTCATTTGTATCACTGTCCAGGACTAAGTCTGTCCATAAAAATTAAAGGAAAACCTAATAAAACCATTTTTACATATGCTTGATGACGTTAACACCACATGCAAAAAATATGCTATAATTCAGAATATGTTTATAGATAGGTTTTAAAATGTACAAAAAGTGTCCAAAAATGTATTTGCACATGATATTCATTAAAATATATGAGCTTGAATGGCCAAAATATATCTGGGATATACTTGCAGATATAGAGAGTGTTTCTAACAGTGCGGGAGAAAATGTATTTCCAGTGTCCAAAAAATATATGAATGTAAACATAAAAATTTTTTCTACTTGCACAATACATTTTTGGCCAGTTTTTTGTACATTTTGGAACAAATCTTTAAATCTATTTATCATACATAAGCAGGCTATGATGTTTTTTGTTATGTTTTTTTCCAGTAGAGGATGGATTTCAGTTAAGCCTCTAGTCCATAAACTCAGTTAAAATCTTTCCACCTCAACACTGGAAATTATGTGTGGGGCAATAAGGCACACGGCCCAGGATAATTTCATTTTCCTTCAGTTTTCAGTTTCATTCATGTTGGCCCTTGTTCCCTTAATTACACTTCTGGCAACTTCACCATCACGGAAAAGAACCATAGTAATCCTATAATACATTTTATAAAGATACTACACAAATATCACAGCAAAACTTTAAGCTATAAACTCCTGCAGCTCCAAAACATAATCACAGAAAATCTTATGATAACACCATAGGAGATAAAAAAAACCCCCAAAGAAACAGCATAAAGTTAACTGTAAACTCACTGAGTCTCACAGTTACACTATAAATCATTATAGGAATATTATAGTGCTAATAAAGGAGGTAAAAAGTACCATAGAATATGATCAGGTCACTCTAAATTATGAGACCCACAGACACTATATATCACTGCAACAATATTATAGGAATATTTTAGAAACACATAGGAGATAAAAAATAAAATAAAAAAATACAATAAAGTACCATAATAAACTCATGATAAACTCCCTATTGAGTCCCATGGACACACTGTAAATCACTATAGGAATATTATAGGATACACAGAGATAAAAAATACCATAAAGCACCCTAAGGTCACTATAAACGCCATATTAAGCCCCATAGACACACTGTAAATCACTATAGGAATATTATAGGAATACCATAGCCGATAAAAATTCAATAAAGTACCATAAACACACTGTAATCTCAATATTGAGTCCCATAAACAAACTGTAAATCTCTATAGAAATATTACGGGAATCCTATAGTGATTTCAGTTACACCCCGCCCACCACACACACGCTCAGCCTCAGTTAATACAGCGGGGTCCGTGCTGGTGAATGGCAGTATGCTCTCCACTCTCTCCGGTGACCGTTGCGCGTACTTGGAAGATGTAACCAAAACTGAAAAACGTTTCGCCTCAATGTTTCCACCTCCGCCGGTCCGCCCGGAGTCATGTCGAGCCGTATGCGGGGATACATCAGGTAAACCAGGTAAGAAAACCAGCCGGACCGCTGGGCTGCATGCATGTCGGGACTGGAACAACCCGTGATTTCAAACGGAGAGGACGGACTCACCACGCCGTCACTTAACTGTATATGCGTTCAAAAGTGCGCGTAATCCGCCAATTTAGCACCAAAATGCGCCTTTTCTTCCATCCAACACCCAGTTCCCGCTCCAATCCGGTTTTTACACGGATCAGAAATAGTTTTTTTTTTTTTTTTTGCAGCACGCCGGAATGCTTTGGAGGCTTTGCAATGCAAGACAGTGTGAATGGAGAGATGGGGTTTCCGTATCCTGCAGGGATTTAAGTGGATGCCAGTGCACTGCGTAGGATGATGATGATGAAGAAGATGATGATGATGATGAATGTGTGTGCAGGGAACTATATGCAACCCTTACATAACCCCTATAATATTAGTATAAGGATTTATAGTGTGTCTGTGGTGCTCAATAGTGAGTTTATAGTGACCTTATGGTACTTTATGCTATTTTTATCTCCAATGATATTACTGTTATATTCCTATAGTGACTCATAGTCATTCTGTAGTGTTCAATAGTGAGTTTATAGTGACCTATAGTATTTTTTATTTCCTATGGTATCCCTATAATATTCCTATTGGGACCTATAGTGTGTTTATGGTGCACAATTAGTGAGTTTATGATGACTTTTTTGTAGTTTATGGTATTTTTATAGTGACCTGTCTCTATTTTATGGTATGTTTTTATGTCCTGTGGTATTGTTATGATATTCCTATAATATTCCTATGGTTATTGTTCTGTGGTATCTGTGCAGTAGCCTATCCTTCTAAAATTGACTCCAGGATGACTGCAGTTGATTTCCATAAAGGCATTCATGCATGCATTGTGATTTGAACTGGCTGCCGTCCATATTTGTTTGAACCTACAGCAGCTGCTAGGCTTGAACAGAGGTGTAACTGTTGAAACGACACACATGCAGTAGGTAAACATGAGGAGAATAGCCTACACATCTGCTGCAGGTACGGATATGGTCAGGAGTGTTGACCCTGGAAAAGGCTGGAAAATCACACAGATCAAACTGATATTCCTGTAGGGACCAGCTGTGCTGCTCAATAGTGACTTTATAGGGACTTTACTGTATTATCTCTCCTATGATATCACTATAATATTCCTGTAGCAGTTTATAGTGTCTCTATGGGACACAATATTGACTTTATAGTGACTTCTATTGTACTTTTTGATATTTGTATCTCTTTTGGTATCACTATAATATTCCTGTAGTGACTTAGTGTGTCTACGAGACTCAATAATGAGTTTCTAATGACTTTATTGTACTTTATTGTAGGCAAAGGCACAAACTATGTGGTACAAACGCTGTGGGTTTGAGTCCGGGCCACAATCTTTGTTGGATGTCTCTCTCTCTCTCTCTCTCTCTCTCTCTCTCTCTCTCTCTCTCTCTCTCTCTCTCTCTCTCTGCTGCCTGGTTTCGTGTCACTGTCCATTATTCAGTGTTCGTTAGGAAGAAATGCTATAAAACAAGTAGAAAAACACTTAATAATATTTCTTACAGGGTTTCATCATGTTATGTACTGTTTCTCACTGTGTTGCTGTTGCAGCAATGACTGAACGACCTTGTGAGATGAAGCATCTATCTATCTATCTATCTATCTATCTATCTATCCATCTCTCTATCTGTCGACTTCAAAAACAGACAAACTTGGGAATGGCTGAAAATATGTTGTGATGAAATACACCAACAGGAACCAAATCTTTACCAATTTAACCAATTTAATGTGTGAATCTGAGGTGTCACTCTGAATCTCTCATTATCACTCTTATACAGTATGTGACATGGAGCGATATGTTTCATATGTGAAATATTACACAACCTCTCCCATTTCAGTTTTAGCGATAGAAAGGTCGAGCTCTATAGTGAGTTGGCGGCGGTTTGGAATTTTACAATTGAAATATCTCAGATTTCAAAATAGACCCACTTTCTGAACAAACCATTGTTATAAAACATTCAAAGCCATGCAAGGAAATACCAGTTATAACTATATTAAACACCTTAAATGATCTATTTCTCTTAAATCTCCCAAACCCGCTGGTATTTCCCAAGAGCATTGATTATTTTAACTCCAACTTTCCCATGTTTTTGAAACTTTCAGTGCTGCCTGCCTCTTTCTGTTTACCCGACTTTGTGCCAGCCATGAAAGAAAGGAAAGAAAGGACAAAAAAAAAAAAAAAGCTGTCAGGAGATGCCATTTTGTTGCGCCAGGCTTTACACACACAGGCCCTGAGAATACACTGTTTTCCTCCCCAGAAAGTTAACCAAGAGAGTCGGAGTGGGTGCCAACTTGGAACCGGAGAAAAGAGTTTGTCCCGTTGCTTGAATGTTGCCCGGATACCTGAGAATGACCAGAACGGCAGAGGTGAACACACACTGCCTGCAAATTAGCCAGTCCTCATTAACATGCATGTTTTATGTTGTCGGCATTCACCTGACAGGCAATTTACAGCACATTCACACAGTATTTTACATTTTGCCCGTTTTTTGGGGGCCTGTAGCTGACACTCTTATCTTGAGCGGCTTGTGAGAGATAAAGCTTCAGTTCTTTGATCAGCAGCAGTACAAACAATCAACACTGAGGAGGTCAAGGGTCAGAGACAGTGAGAGAAACACAAGAAAAAGGAATAAAATGAGAGCAAAGGAAAACGATAAATGGCATTTTTTTGGGGGGGACTTACAGCCACTGTGCGTCTTGGAAATTGATTCTCCGCTTCAGAGGTCCTCAAAATGTTCCTGTCATTCGATCTGAGAGGGTTTATGTTGTTGGATATGAAGTGAAAAGTGAAACCTTTGATCAGTGAACACGCCCAGACGTTCTTGCGTAACCCCCCGGTGACCTTTGCCTACTGTACTAGCCAGTTTGGCCGGCAGCCAACCATTGTTTGGACAGTGAGATACAGTATGTCTGTGAAACTCTTAATATCGGGCAACAACATGTGCACAAGGGATTCCAGCGATATGGGCTTTTGCCATGCGGATATGTTTCCACTGAAGCTGCTGATCGCTAATATTTTGTGCCAATATTCAATTATTCATTCAATGTCTTTAAACGTGACCGGTTTTATGCCCGGGAAATTCCAATAAATGACAAATATTCAGTGTTTCCCCACAGAGTTTTCTTCTTCTCTGAAGCAGCATTTAGAGCATCATGGGACGCTAAAACTCTCCACCGAAACCCAGACTGATGAAATCCTTTTAGTGTTAGCAGCTCTTTAAAGCACGCCCACCTATTCAATGGCAGGAGAAACTCTGGGAGACATTACTGCCTTTTTAAATGAAGAATTAATTTACAAAAACACATTAGTCAACAATTAAGTGAATAGATAAAATGTGCAAATAAATCAAATGTCATGTCAGGATTTCCAGACTGTTTTTCTGTAGGAACCTCCATCATATCAGAGGTGGACGACACTGATTGGCCGATATCCATGACCAATATCGGCCCAATACTGTATATTGGCAAACCGATATACTGGTCTAACCCTAATGTGCACATCAATAAATCTGTCGGACCATAGTATGTACATTATACAAACCACAGATTCGATTAGTGGACGTGTAAAAGGTTGAAAACTTGGCTTCGCTCTATAATTGCAGAGTTCCAAAATGAAATCTACACCTATTGGAAAAACACTTACACTTATAAAAATGATAGCCATCACAATATGAATATAAATGATCATGCTTTTGAAAGGATAGAAAGTAACTTAAGTCCCCGGTTGACAGGATGGATAACGCTTTTAGATTCAATAATTTATTGCCTTGTCAACAAAGTTGATAGGAATTTGCCTCAGTGCAACTCTCAAGATGATAGACCATACACAAAATACATAAAATACATAAAACCCTAATGAAGATAGATAAAAGAGAATAGAGAATAAAAGCCTGGATCCTCTGGACTTTAGAGACAACAAACTTCTGCTAATGACTTTCCTCCTAAAATGTGGAATAAATTTTGGAGTAAAACTCTCCAGTCCCTGTTCATCAGTCCTCTGGATTTAGGGGTCAAAGGTCACGGCGGTCCTTGTTAGTCGACTCCTGGCACGTGTAAAACAGCTCTCTGATCTCCCGCCTGTTGTCACTCAGACTTTAATTTTGGGAACGAGAGGAGAGGCGAGAGAGTCGTCCGCTGAGATTTAGCCCGAGTCAAAGATATCAGATTAGCCTGATTACCTTTTAGAGCCGATTTTAACAGAGCGGGGGAGACTCCAATGTGTTTGTCAAGTCTCATTTATTGACATAGTTCCTCCAACAAAGACGTTCGCCACAAAGTGCTTTCATAGAGGATTGTAGTGTGTATTTCTGCGCTGGTTTGTGTATCAAAGAAACAGGATTAAGTTTCATGTCTGTCCTCATCCCGTTGAGGCTGTTACAGACCGTGGCATCGACGTCTGTCAGGATTTGCAGGCGACGCGGAGAGAAGTTTGATCTAAAACCATATGATTTAGATCGGGTTTCCCCCCCCGTTTTTATTGCCAGCTTCTCCCTGGGGATGAATAAAGCCTCTCCCTGTCTGTAGCTGTCATCTGTTTGTCCGTCTGCAGGATCTGTATCCGTTATCTGGGTGTATCTATCTTGCCTGGCTGTGTTCGTATACTGCAGCTGTGTTTGCCGACTGAAACGTATCAAGGTGCCACGCGTCACATTTTAACACCAATCAGATCGTCACCAGATTAGCTTTGAGACATTAGCATCATTACCGTAAACAAACAAGACCATTGTCAGCCTCTATCAGCCTCTACTCTGCATCCTCCATTGTTTCTCCACCTGGTGGACCTGGAGGGAAATCTGCTGGATCGCTTTACGGCACAAAACAGGAAGAGGTTCTGTTCTTCCAGAGCAAAACGGAGCTAAAGCTGAAAGAGTTTCTGGCAGCAGATGGTGGAAGGAGGGAAAGGAAGATGGAGAAATCACTTCCAACATGTTGATCCTCTTCAGGGAGGGGGAGAGGGGGGCAGGGAGCAACGGGGCTGATGGGAAATGTAGTCTTAATGTGGAGAAACACTAGAACTAACAGTACTACTGGTGTGAGATAGAGGAGAATGTCTCCACTATGGAGTCATTGGTTTACAGTCATTAAACCAAGATATCACAATTAATTTGACAATGTGATAGTTTAAAAGGCTTCACATTGCATCTTTAAAGCTTTTAATCTGTAATTGCTGAAACACTGTTGGGCCTTTTCTGGCTCTAGCTATCAATTGATTCATTGGACTGAAGACATTTCTATTGATTGAAGACATTTCTCGCTCTCAAATTGATTGAATGAGCCGTTGATGGGTCTGAAAGTAAGTGACAGCTAAACATCAACTCAACATCATGTTCTTTGTAACTGTAAAAGGCTTGTGTATGTCCTTACCCAGCATGCACTTCAGAGACAGCGACGTGTAGAAAGTTGCCAAGTTGAACATCAACCCAAATGAGCACAAAAATTCCAGAATATATTACGGCATGGTAAAAAAAAATCATGTAAAAAACAGCTTTGGAAACCGTTTTGAACTGATATCAGAAAAATATTTAGGCCGTGATTTCACAAAGCGATGCAGGCAGCAGCTCTGGGCGTCGTCTCAACTTTTCATTTTGGTCCTGTATAACACGGGTCTTCATCTATTCTACACTGGAACAGACCAGACTGGAATTCTGAGTCGGGATGGGTTTGGGAGAGATGGATAAAAGCCGTTATTTTATGTGTTTAAGTCAAAACTGTTGCGAAATCTAGATGGAAGAAATGGAAATCAAAATTCAGACGGACTTTCAGATCCTCAAGGGGAAAGTGGGACATTGCAACAGGAAAGGATAGAATACAGGTAAAAATACAATAAATTACAAAGAATGAAGGAGACGCTACATCTTTATCTTCATCTACCTTGAACTGTGCTGCAATTTTCTATCCGAATATGAAATGTAATTTCCAGACATAACAATACTGTTTGCGGTTGCTGTTTTTATACTGGATGTTTCTAAAGGCTTGACAGATTTTTTTTTTTTTTTTTACTGTGTTTTGATCCGGGGCGGGATGTTCTGCTAAGGTGTCAGGTTTGGCAGAATGAGAGGCAGCACTTTAGATGGAGAGGTGCGACACACGGGGTTTAATGTGACAGACTCCCCCCCCCCCCCCCCCCCCGGGTAGCGCGCTAGCTTTGTCACGTCTAATTTGTTGTTCTGCGAAAAGTCATCGCAAGTAAATGAAGTGCAAATGATTTCACTTGATCCCCGCTTCCTCAGATTGTCTCCACCCCTGGATGCTGTATTGAACTGTTCACACAAAGTTTAACACAGGGACCACAAGACAACGGTGATTTATCCACTCGAACATCTATCCAGTACTGTAGAAATCCCCCATCATGCATCTATCCTGCTTTAGCGCTGCAAACAATTCTTTCTCGAATGTTACACCACAGAACAAAACCAGTGTACTGTGAAATCATTCCATGTGACTTTCGACAGCTGAAAAGAGACACAAACAGTGGTGGGCAGAGTACTGACAATCTATACTCATGTAAAAGTACAATTACTCCCATAAAGAATGACTCAAGTAAAAGTGAAAATTACCATTTGAGAAACCTACTCAAGTAAAAGTAAAAAAGTACCTGGTTAATAAATTACTCAAAGTACAAGTTACTTTCCATTTTAATATTTTTTTAGGGTGTGCAGGCCAGTGCAAAATAATGAAAAAACTTTCTTAGCCCTTTATAAAACAGAATATAAGTCTGTTTAACTCTAGTATTTACAGACATTATCAAAGTAACCCAACCTATTACAGCCCCGAAATGCTGTAGATACCGAATACAATACAATTAATTAAAACTCAGATTTTCTGTTCTGTAGTATTACTCCCTGTACCAAGACCTCAGTCAATCACCTAGAGAATGAAAACTTCTCTCCGTTCACATTTTTCATTTGGGGAAACCCATTTGTTGGAAGCTGCCTCTTGGTCTGAGTTTTGCTCCATCATCATCGCATCGTGGTCAAAAGACAGGTGGAGCTGATTTTTCTTCCAGGCAGCTGGCAACTTGGCATCTGCAGTAGAGGTGCGCTCCCCCCGCTATACTCAATCCCCACATTTTGAGCAGACTAGTTGTAGCGAAGGTATAAATGGCAAATGTAGTGAAGTAAAAACTAGATTACCGGCTCAAAAATATACTCGAGTAAAGAGTAGAAGTACAGTTTAAAAAAAGGAACCAAAAGTACTTGTTCCGTGTTACTACCCACCCCTGGATAAAAAGAGACAAAAAACAATCAGATTTTATAATTTGTCAAAACAGTTCCTCTGCAGGATGGAGCCAAAGTACAGCAGCAGTTCAGTCAGTATGAGTCAGTAGAAAAACTGGGACTTTAAAAGAAGCTACATCTGTAAATGAAGAACTATGCAGGTTTGTTTTAAAGTCCTTTAAAAGTCAGTTAAAAGTGATTTGGGGTAACTGCTTGTTCACACTGCGAGAAACTTGCTTGATTTGATTTGCTATTTTTCACTGCTTTTGTATTGCCGTTCATAGCATTGCGTTGTTTTGAGGTAACATGAGTTAACACAGCAAGCTAGCAAGTGCTAATAAGTTAGCATTCATCAAAAATGAACAGCAAAAACTCAATAAAATGACTTCAGAGTTTACCATCGACCGCCAGCGATGGATTCAGCTGTTCTCCGAGCATCGACTTTGAGACGTTTGTCCCCCTCGCCTTTCAAATAAAAGTTGTAGAGAACTGGGACGCTTTGAATGGCTGCTATCAACTTTTCATCCATTTTGCACTTGCCAGGTGGAACTATTGTTCGTGGAATAAAAACAGTAGGGAAACAAGAAGCAAGCGTGGGAAATCTGATCCAGCCGTGGCCGACTTTTCTCAGCTGTGAGGCAAACAAACGGACGTCCAGTTACATGTCGGTCGTGGGATTACTGTCGAGGAGCCGGTGAGCAAGGCATTTAACCCCCCGGTTGCTCCTGCAGAGAGACGCTCTGCAAACCTTCCCTGACAAAATAAAGGTTAACATGTAATTTTAGAGTATTCTTATTCTGGGACACGTGAAGCAGAGCTGCCCCGTCACTTTTCTAGGAAGCGGGGGGAGAAAAACCAAGGGCACGAGGAGGGGGAAGGAAGGTTTTGGTGGAACGTACGCTACTGTAATACAAGTCATTTGCTATGGTACGCTCAGCTGTAAATGACCATTTAACGTATGAGGGAGGAGAGGAGAAGTGACAGTGCCTGCAGGCGGATGTCAGAGGACGGAGGACGGAGGGCTGGAGGGGGGGGGGGGGGGCTGGGGATGGGGATGTCAGCAGAAAGACGATACTGGGAATATCAGTCCGTCTCTCTGCAGGAAAACCTCTCCGGCTCGCTGCAGCCGTCCACATGAGACTGTCTGTCTCTCACAGTGTCTCGCTGAGAGATTGTGTGAATTCACTAATGTGTGTGTGTGTGAGAGTGAGAGAGAGAGAGAGAGAGAGAGAGAGGGAGAGAGAGTGACTGCACGACTCTATTCACAAATTGCACATGTAGTTTCCTATTCATATTCCTCAGTAGTATTTACGCTAATAATAAGTGTGTGTGTGTACATGCCATACCGCTGAGACTGTGTTCATATACAGTAAGCGTTTATATTGTTGGCTAAGAATGTGTGTATTATTCATTGTGTGTGTGTGTGTGTGTGTGTGTGTGTGTGTGTGTGTCTAGGCTACATTAAAGTCCCACTGAAACGGAAGTTAGAGCTTCTTTAGCTTCTGTACTGTGACGTATTTCCCAGTGAAACAGAATATTTGAGCGGTGTACAGTTACAAGAGGGATTTAAATCAAATCCTTCGCATTTGATTGGACCGCTAAACAGTGGGCGGGGCTTAGGGTTTTTGCCCACAGATATCCAAACGCATATCTCTTCCTATCTCTCTCCATATTGCTCTGTCAGCTACTACGACCCAGAAACGGTGAAGTGTGGTTTTATATGACCGGTGTGGCTAGCTAGAGGTTGAAGAATGATTGATGGGTGGATGTCATGATATTATTGGTTGAAATTGGTTGGTTCATGCTTACGTAAGCACACGGCATATTTTGTTTTACAGGAAGAAAACATGATTGGATTTTGATATAAGAATACAAAGAAATTGATTTTTTTTTTTTTTTTTTGGCATATATTGTTAAATAGGTGCACAATATGACCGGGATGTGATCTAAAAGGGTTAAAAATGCATTTTTCATTTCATCTCGAATTTAAAGGTACAATATGCATCTTTTTACCTTGAGGCAGCAAAGGGCATTGCAAGTCCCGCCCTCCTCCCCCTTATTTGGCCAGGCAACACCTGTCACTCACCTTGATGAACACCGTTAGCTTGCTACGTAGAAACCGCGGTAAACTGGCTAAACTGGCTAAACTGGCATCGCTTCTCGGCCCCTTTTTCGTCTCCTTCATGTGGAGCCAGTGTGGAAAGATAATGCCGAGGTTCGCCATGTTTCTGAACGGGTCTTATCTGCTGCATGTTTAGCTTCACTGTTCTTTCTCTTCTTTTTTTCCACCTTTGTTGTTGCAGCTATGACTTCCCTTCGTTGTGGCTGCTAGCCTCACCTTGATAGCCACAACCAGCTCAGACCACAGTTTCAGTTCAACAAACATTTCTCGGAGGCAGAGCAGCTCTGGAGGCAGAAATAATCATATTTTTCAGGTGATATTAGACTGAAGCCGAGTGAAACGGCAAGGAGTAAGAGAAGAAGAAGCTAATATTATGAAGCCTAGCAC
Source organism: Centroberyx affinis (assembly GCF_046629955.1). NCBI lineage: Eukaryota > Metazoa > Chordata > Actinopteri > Beryciformes > Berycidae > Centroberyx > Centroberyx affinis. Next base: position 249,586 of record NW_027279444.1, read on the forward strand.
TCTGAAGTACAATCTATCCATACTAAGTTATCTAGGTTAGCTAGTTAGCCTAGTTGACCTTCCATGTGTTCAAACTAGCCATACTAGCCTATAGCTATCTAAGTAAGCTAGTTAGCTAGCTGCTGACCTTCAACATCATGAATGCCATGGTCATGAATGAAAATGTAATGAAACTGCTATTGTTATTGTTTATTTATATTTTGACCTTCTTTGCCATTTAAGTTTGCCAGTTAGCTAACTTGCGTTCCAAAAAACTGCTTCTTTGTCTCCGCCCACTGATGTTTAACTCAACCAATCAATATTATTTCTGCCTCCAGAGCAGCTCTGCTTCTGAGAAATGTTTGCAGAACTAAAACCTAAATCTGTGTGCCCATATGACACGCCCACGGCAAATGGTATACTGCCCAAAAGCACAATGGGAGGATTTAGGCCTGAACACACAGAATATATCCTATTTACTTAATGTTTATTTAATGTGGGAAAACAGTTGCATATTGCAGTTTTAAGAATGTGTGTACACATCATTCATTAACAAAGTGGGTGTGCACACTCATTTTGGTCACTGAAAGAGTCAGTGTGTGTGTGTGTGTGTGTGTGTGTGAGTAGATGGTGCCAAACTGCCAGGCACCAAACCATGCTGTGGCCTGTTGTGAGAGCAGCTGGTGTTCACAGAGAGTGCCAGTGTCCAAAAAAGGCCAAAAAAACTGAAGACGTTCACTTACTGTCACTGGTGGGACACCGGGACGACTTACTAAACACACACACACACACACACACACACACACACACACACACACACTCACACTTGGAATTAGTTACTAACAGTTTACTTTAAGAGTGAATAGGCATGTAGTCACCCTGTTTGGACAGACAGCCAGTCTTTCTGTGTGTGTGTGTGTGTGTGTGTCTGTGTGTGTATGTGTGTGTATGTATGTGTGTATGTTTAGTAAGTGATACTGTATATGCTCATACTGTACATACCGTACACACACACACCCATCCTCCATCTCTTTCTTCTATCTTTTCTCTCTCTCTTTCTCTCTCTCTCTCTCTCTCCCTCTCTCCCTCTCCCCCCTCTCTCTCTGGCTGATGCAACACAGATGTATGACCTTTGCCCTCGCTGCCCCACTTATTGGATGTTGTAATGGAGTGAAATAATAATCATCCCCCTCTCTCCCGGGCCGACAACAGCTCTACCTATGGGAGGAGGTTTCCCTTTCCTCGCGGGTCGCTGTGTTTCCCACGCAATGTGTTGTAATACAAGCCTGTGCAAGAGTTTCCCTCAAGCAACTTCTGAATATGTGTTTTTTTTAGTTCTTTTTTTTTTATTTAAGAATGTAGATTGGTGCTATCTGGGCTTCCAAAATATATCTATATTACTCTGTTGAATACTCCAGTGTGCAGATTTGCATTGCAGCAAAACACTGCAGCAGCTAATTTCTGATTAAAGGATAAATTCAGTGATTTTGGACCTGTCTCTCCATCCCTGTAGTACAATATTCTCTCCAGTCAGCTGTCAGTTGAAGCAGCGAGCTCTGCTGCCTATTTCTGCAACAATGAGTCCAAACTGTTTGTCAAAAATATCTCCAAAAAACCCGTTTGTGGCTCTGCAGGGGAGTTGAGAGGAAACATGACTCAGTTCCTCCATTACACAATTGTCACTAATCAGGAAATCATCAGATCAAGACCGCTGTGGGGTGAAAGGTGGTTCCTGATCTAGTTCTGGACGGTCAGATCAGATTATAAACAGTAGAGTTCAGTAGAAGACGATCTACTGAGTGGAAACGGTGCGGTGCCGCTGCTTTCCCGGGGCCGTGGAGAGAAATACGGCGGTCAGTTTCCGTATCGTTTTCACAGACTGGCTTTTTGGAGATATTTTGAGATATTTTATTCTGTTTGGACTCATTGTCAGCAGCAAGAGGCAACAGGGGGAAGTTGCATAAAGCTAGTTTAAGACTAGTGTAAGCCTTAGACTGGTCTTAGATTCTCAGGTTGGACTAGTCTAATTAAGACTATCTGTTACTTAAATATTACAACTGACTTATTTTGAGGTGGGAAAGTTAGCCACCTTCCCCCTGGCTAATCTTGAGTTAAGAACTTTGTTGTTATGGCAACAAGTCGGCCTAACTGTCAGAGTGGGACGTTTAAATACTGAAGCTGTTTTCATACAAGATGCCAAATCTCTGGTTTTTGGGAGTCTGAAGAAGAGAGCAAGTCTTTAGAGACAGAAACAACACATTAGAGATCTACAACAACCAAGAAGTAGTAGGAACAGGTAAATGTAAATGTCTATAGCAAGTTTGACTTAAAGTCACATTTAAGTCTAAGACCAGGTCTAGCTTTATGCAACTGGCCCCAGAGCTCGCAGTTTCAACCGACAGCTGACTCTGGAGCCAATATTGTCTGTGGGTCCAAGTACTGCAAGGATGGAAGAAACAAATGACTGTATATATAGGTCCAAAATTGCCGAACTTATCCTTTAAAAGTGTAAAAGTTTAGTCAACGTCTACATCTTAGACTGTGTCTTCTGATTAAGCATTATCTTGTACATATGGACTTCTCTGGTGCATGATGTTTGATATTTACAGCTCTTAATGCATTATTTAAACATGTAATAATGTTTTTACTGCTTGGTCTAAAACTGGACTATACACAGCCAAAGAGATCCTGGGCTGTATGAGAGATAAAGCAGAGATGTGCTGTTGAAATCTAGTGCTGAGTGGGTTTGAAAACTCCTCCTTTGAAAAGTCATTTTAGTTATCTAATTTTTCCATAAATGCTATAGAAAGTCCATAAATGTTAAGATAATGGTGAAGAAGGCAATGCCAAAGAAGAGGAAGATGAAGAAGAATTTTCACTCATGAACACACCATAAACCAGTGGTTCTCAACGTGGGGTCCGGGGTCCTTGAGGGGGTTCCAGGGGGTCCCCAGCAAATTGATGAATTGTTAAACTTCACCATTATTTCATTTACAAGAAGTTAATACAATTAGAGAATGTAGAAGAATGACTGTTTTGATCATAGTTTCTCTGTTATCTCTCTACCTGCAATACAGATAGACATGAAATTCTGGACAAAATCATATCTGACAATAAAAATATTCTCAGATTTTGGTTCAAGAGACAAAATCTCATCAAATGGGGGTCCGTGGCCCTAATGTGGACTAAAGTAGGGATCCATGATATGAAAAAGGTTGAGAACCGCTGCCAAAAACCACAGAAGAAGAAGCTAATCGGTTGCTGTTGTGCTGCAGCAGACTCTCGGGTCACAATGCTTTGTTTTCACGCCCTTTGAAAACTTATTTTATTTATCTAATTTTAGATAGACACTATATAAAAAAAAATCCATAAATATCAAAACAATCAGCAGATTCCACTCATTGCTTTCTTCTTCTGTGGTTCACGGCGTGTTCCTCAGCGCTGCAGCAGACTCTCGGGTCACGCCGCCACCGCCGCCGCCGCAGGCTACGTCTTTGTCGCAGCTATTTTCAAAAGAATCGAACTTTCCCTTTTTTTTTTTTTTACCGCCCCAAGGACGGCGCGCACGGCGACTCCCGCAGCAGATAGGACGGATTGTTTCCGTTTAACCTTGTGTGTGTCATCCCGTGCAGGCGCGCCGCACCGGCTCGCTGTCAGAGATGAAAGGAGCGTTTGAAGGCGGCTTCTTTGTTAGGGGTAAAAAGCGCTGCGAGCGAGAGTGAGTGTGTGTGTCTCTCTCTGTGTGTGTGTGTGGATAGATAGTGTGTGTGAGAGGATACAGCGGCTTTAGGGTTGCAGAGTTTGTTTTCAATCACACACACACACACACACACAAGCACAAAGACACACCTTGCATTTCCCCGCCCTGCAGCCGTTTGACAAGCCAACACTTGACCACAGTCTCTCTCTCTCTCTCTCTCTCCTCTCTCTCCCTCTCTCTCTCTCTCTCTCTCTCTCTCTCTCTCTCTCTCTTCCTGTAATATGCGTTTTGACACCTGATCGCCCCTGAGGCTTCCCTTGCATTATTGAACAACATTTAATATCCCATTCCTGTTTGAAGTTGCCTACTGTAGCGATCCATACACTATTTCAAACGAATGATCACATCCGCCAGCTTAAAGTGGTAATCTACTTTTTTTTTTTTTTATGATTTAGTCTCCATCTTTCATGCTAGGCACCGCACTGCCCAGAGATCACCTGTCAATCAAACAGTGTGGGCGGAGCTTGGATTCTCTCTTGATGCAGTTTGAGTTTCTCTTCTCTTTGTCTGTTCAGCCATGGTGGCTATCACTGCTCATGCTAACTACCCAGTTCTTCTTCTTCTGTTTATTTATTTTTTTTTAAATGCATCATTTTTCCCAGGACAGACAATGGAAAAGCTTTATGAACTGGATATGGGTTGGATCACTGTTGTGTTAAATCGCTCAAAGAAGAGCAAAACAGACATTTATTTATATGAAAGTGATGCAGATTCTTCAAGTCACATCCCTGCAGTGGAAGTGGTGAAATGGATAACAAGATCATCCCTTTATTTTTTTGTCTGTGAAAAGCTAATTTTCTGCTTTTTTGGCTTTGGAGAAACTGTCTGCACTTAACTGCCTACAGTAAAGCAGTGGGAGATGAAACTGATGATGGCATCTGTCTTCTCCTCTTCTTCCTCCTGAATGAATCAAACTTGTTAAATAAAAAAAAAAAAAAAAAAAAAAAAGACATGCAGCCTGCCTTCGGAGCGCGGATCGCTCTGTGTATTTTGTTTAATTCCCCGGAGAGCCATTCTTTTCCTTTTCACTCCTTTTTTTCCCTCGTAAAAATTGTCAAGTATGTACTGTAGCGTGGAGTGTAGAGTCGCTGCTCAGCGGAGCCGAATCAATACCTTTTCTGTTGCTCAGCTGGCGGAGAAGTTGAGAGCGGATCAAGTTGACATGTATTGAGCAGAGGATTGCTGGTTTGAAACCCATCAGGGGAGTTCGGGGGTAAAAGTCCAGATTATGTCACCTGGGCCCCGGCTTTTCAAAACCCCTCTGACAGGATTTCAGCAGTAGGATTGCGTTAAATGTGAAAATTGGGTATTTCAAACTGATAAAAAGAGGTTGAGATCATTCAGATTATGGTTTGGACCGGATAATCCGATCCCACCTTTTAATAAAGCTCAAATGTTGCTCCTCCGTTTTTCCCAAACTCAAAGGCAGAGATTAGGAGAGTTTTGATGCCAAATATCAGGATAACCTTGATCCCACTGGAAGGCAGGATTGAGGGGGGATTTAGAGACATGAAGGGCTTTATATAGAACCAAGAAATCGTGATTTGACTGGTGAGGATGTGGGGGAAATACAGCCTATACATCTTGGGATATAGATTAAAAATTGTATTTAATGTTATTACATGAAAGAAACCTTCAAAACAAAGTCTCACACCAACTGCTGGACCAGACGGACAGATAGAGGTCTGTGCAGAGCTGGATTTCATATTCTTGATCTTTTGGTATGTGGATTTCAGAATGATCCTATGATACTTTTTTGTGGAAAAATGGACTCAAAAATTTGCCCTGCCTCTGTGTGCATCTGTAGCAGCTATGTTGGCTGATAAAGGGGGTTTCTTCACAGATATGGAGCCAAGAATCACACTTTGGCTTGGTTTTCCACAATCAAGAATGTTATTAATGTGCTTTATCATGCCAATTTCCCCAAATAACTTCTTAGATGTTTGTAAAGAAATATTTAGTGACCTTTTCACATAAATAAATATCCATTTTTCTACTCTAACCTATATCCAGTTCATGAAAGCTTTTCCACTGTCCCTGGGAAAAATCCTGATGCGTTTTACGTTTCCGGTTTGTTTGCAATAAACAGAAGAAGAAGAACTGGGTAGTTAGCATGAGCAGCGATAGCCACCATGGCTGAACAGACAAAGAAAAGAGAAACTCAAACTGCATCGACGGAAAATCCAAGCTCCGCCCACACTGTTTGATTGACAGGTGATCTCTGGGAAGTGACCGCTCGGCATCAAAAATGTCGCAAAGAATCCGAAAAACACAGATCTTGCAGCACTTTCAATGTATATAAGTCTATGTGTGTGTTATATAAATGGTTCAGTAAAGTTTCTGGCACTGGTTTCTTCCTCCTCCCCTTATTTTGATGCCGCCTGCCTTTGGAGCGCACTTTGATTTCCCGCTGCATCCGCTCGCCGTGATTCAGCAGCGAACATCAAAATAAGGATAACATCAGCCAAAAACAGGGCAGCTTTCCTCCACAATATCCCTAGAAATGGGCAACTCACCACTGGCTTTGGCACCGGGTGTTTTTACCGTGTGAATAACACAATCTGACTCACTCTGTACTCAGATGCGGCACACACCAGAAGCACAGCACATTTGTTCACCAGTCAGTTCAGTCTGGGGTAATGTTAGTGCCCTCGTCCCCTGGGACTCAATTACCACAGCGTATGACATGACTCACACCCGGAGGGTAAACTCCGAAGCTACAGGAGAAAATGATGCTGTTTTGGATTTATTAGTGTACCTACACACAGCGACAGGCACGCAGGTGGGCAAGAGACACAGACTGCAGTTTTACTTATACAAACATTTCTCAGAGGCAGAAATAATCTCACTGGTCGAGTTAAACCTCAGTGGGCAGAGTGTTAGACTGAAGCCCAGTGAGCAAGACAAGAGGTAAGAGAGGAGGAAGCTAATATTATGAAGCCTAGCACTCTATTAACTGAAAAAATACAATCTATCCATACTAAGTTATCTAGGTTAGCTAGTTAGCCTAGCTGACCTTCAAGTTCAAACTAGCCATACTAGCCTATAGCTATCTATAGATAGATCTATCTATTCAGCCGACCGTGGAAAGGTCGGAGAAAATGAAAAGTTTGCCACCCAAACCCCATTCACATCTGTTGACAATACGACGTTGGGCCAACTTAATGCCAGCGGCCAAAAGGACGTTGGCGCGACGTTGGCGCCAAGGCTGCTGCCAACGTCCTGCCAACGAAAGTGTCTACGTTGGGCCACCGTTGGGCCGACAAGTCATTGTTATCTGGGAGTTAAGGCAAATTTATGGTTCTGCGGTGTACGGTGTGCCCGGTGTTCACGGCAAGACCGTTCTCTCCGCAGAGCCACAGCATTTTACGGTAAATGCGGTAACAGCGCGGTGTTCGTGGAGAGCGCAGAAACTCCTCCGATTGTCCATTTTTGCCGGTTGTCAGCTGCCAGTTTGCTCGAATACACTACTTCCCTGCTAACCAACTAACATAGCAACCATTAACCAATCATAGCCTCTGAACTGACTGTGGCGTTTGCAGAGGCCTTTGTAGAGCGCGGAGCGCGGTGCGGACCCTCCACACCGCGAACACTGGGCACGCCGCAGAAACTATAAATTTACCTTTCGCTTCCAACATCATGAATGCCATGGTCATGAATGAATGAAAAAAATAAGTCATTGTCTTTTTATATTTTTTATTTATATTTTGACCAGAGTTACTTCTTTGTCATTCGTTCGCCAAAAAACTTTGGCTCCGCCCACTGAGGTTAAACTTATTCAATGAGATTATTTCTGTCTCCAGAGGAGCTGCACTTCCTAAAAATGTTTGTCTCTAACTAAAACTCCAATCTGCAACCAAGCGAGGCTCGAGGTGTTGAGGATGTATTCAAGTGTTTCCTGGCAACAAGTTGCTCCTAATTGATTAAAGCAACAAAGCTGAGGCAACTGAGGTATTCAAATTTCCATGTGTATCACTGCCTTTAGACTCAATCCTTGATCTGTGTAGGATCGATGGTTCATGGAGCAGCCAAATGGTATAATGGCATGTAAGCACAGCCTCTTATGCTATGGATTACTAAATATGAAATATGTGCTGTGTAAGTAGGGGAGACTGGGGACGGTTGCAACACTTTTTGCATTTCTCTCAGTTACTCAGAGACGATTTGGACTAGACCAACCAAATTTTTATATATTAAACTTACATCTGTCTGCTAATTACCCATACCATTTAAAGATGATTACATATGACATACTGTTCACGATATTTATTTGAATGGAAGAAGTCAGATTTTGCAACTGACCCCAACCCTGTGGACAGTTGCAACACAATCAGGGAAAATTTCACTAATTAACTTTTGCTTTTTGTCTCAATGAGCATAGTATTCTGAAAATATGTATTGTTTTACAATAATATTATAGTATTATTTATTTATACAATAATATTATAGTATTATTTATTTAGTAATATTTATCAAATAACAGTTATTGAGTTTGATACGCCACCGTAGAAGACAACAGTTGACAATTTTATATATTTGGGTGAACTATCCTTTTATGTACCCCACAATGACTTGTTTATGTTGAAAAATACTGTTGTGTGGTCTGTTTTGATATGGCTGCTTTGCTTGGGGACAAACTTGCAACAACTTGTTGCAACCATCCCCAACCCTATCAGCCATGACAGAACATCATGTGCTAGCTAGACACACTGACCTTAACACATGCTTCAAACTAATTAAGTTTTGATTAATTCATACAAAAGGACAGTATGACAAAAATACAGATCATGAAAAATATTACTTTCATACCTCCAAAACAAGTTTTTTTCAATAAATGCAGCAGCAGATGTTGAATGTGTCTTCTGTCTTCTTCGTGGGGGGAGTGTCTAACTGAGCATGTGCAGTATGAGTGTCATCACTCTAGCATGTTTCTGATTGGAGGAATAAGACTTGTTGCAACCGTCCCCAGTCTCCCCTACGTATTTAAGAGACAGCACCTTGAAGTACAGTTTGGCAAATCTCTGGGAAATTCCCATCTAGTCATGAACTATTCCCTGCTTCCTCACCTCTCTCCTAGGTCTCACCCCGATCTCTACTGGGGTGACCTCTGGGTGCTGCTAGCCGGCGGACGGGACCCCCCCTTCCCCCCCCTCCTTCCCCCACCCCCCACCATGAAGCAGTGGAGGAAGCTGCTCCTGGTGGCCATGCTGGTGTGGCTCCTCCTCTTCCTGTCCCTGCTGTCTCACTTCCTGGAGTTGCGATCCAGCGCGGTGTCCCGGACCCGCTTCATGGCGTCCGGCCCCTCCCTCACCCGCACCGAGATCCGCCGCCTGGCATCCATCCAGGGGGGCCTGCCCGGAGGGAAGGGGCCCCCGAACTCTTCCTTAGCCCCTCTGAACCTGGGCTCCAGCTGGGGGGAGCAGCGGGCCGGACCGCCTGGCCTCGCCCTGGAGATCCGCGAAGGCCCGAGGGAGGGGCGGGTGGTGGTCCGGGCGAGGCAGGGAAGCAGCATGACCGCCTGGAACTCAGAGGAGGACTGGGAGGAGCGGAGACGCCAAAGGAGGAGGAGGAGGTGGCGCGTGGCCCAGCGGGGCGGCGGCCCGACGGAGGAGGAGGACTACTACGGCTCCAGGTCCAAGGCGGTGCTGCAGAGGCTGTGGCGGGGCAACATGTCGGCGGGGATGCTCAGCCCCCGGCTCCAGAAAGCGCTGAAGGTTTACCTGAACTCCAACAAGCACCATGTGACCTACAAGGGCCGGCGGAGGGGCTGGCAGAGCGGCCGGGAGGTGCAGTGCGAGCTGAAGAGGCAGGCCCGGCTCCGGACGCTGGACGGGACGGAGGAGCCCTTCGCCAGCCTGGGGTGGGACAAGCTGGTGCCCTCCAGACCCCTCGACCGGCTGCAGGGCTCAGAGTACCAGACCTGCGCCGTGGTCACTTCAGCTGGAGCCATCCTCAACTCCTCTCTGGGGCAAGAAATAGGTCAGTAAACCAGGGTTAGGCTGGATATCGGTTTGCCAAAATATCAGGTCGATATTGGCCTTTGAGGGTCTGATTTTACTCAACAGCTTCAGGTGAACTTTGGTACCTTGGGTTGTGTGTCTTCCTCCATGATAAAACCCCCAAATTAGTGATTCTGTTACCTGTTGTAGAGGAGACTGGAGAATTGTGTTTTTTTTTCTCTCTCTCCATTCACTGCCATTGTATGGAGGAACAGTCTGAAAATCACTTCTAGCACATAAAGGAACATCAACAAAGCAGATTCTGACAATAATAATAATAATAATAATAATAATAATAATACATTACATTTCTATAGCGCTTTTCTCAGTGCTCAAAGACACTTTACAAACACAGGATAAAACAATTTTAAGAGAGACAATATATAAAAAAAACTAGTCATGCTGCTGTTTTTAAGTGAATCGATTTCTTTATGTTTATTAAACCTTTCAGTTTGAACAAGTTTAACACTGAAATCCAGTCGGAGAAAAATAGTTAATTTACTTGTAGGTAGGCAAAAAAAAAGTGAGACTTGTTTCTTCTATATTGGCAGAAGCTGCTAACCCTGAAACAATTTCATTAGTTTGACTTTGAATGGAGAGTTTTAATGTCCCATGATGGTCTAAAAGCTGTTTCAGAGGCTTTCAGAGTAAATCAGCACTAAATATTGGCTATCGGCAACTTCAGTCCACAAATTCACAGTATTCCCATGATGTCAAATGCATTTCCTAACAATATGGTGTCACCTGTTAATTTATCACAATCACCTGTTTTCCTACCAAGATGGCAGTGTGGTGATGTAAGAGAATACTGTGAATATCAGCATGTGTATCAGCCTTCGAAAACCCATATCTGTCGAACCCGAAGTTTTGCCTTGTTGTTGTTTTTCTTTCTTTCACGATTTCAGTTTCTGGGAATACATTCAGTTTACCTCATTTTTAATGGGAGAGTGGGTGGGGAGAGTGAATGAGTAACACTCTCCCCTCCTTCAACAACGACTGAATGTGAAGCGGGATAAACGGAGGGATATATTAACCTTAAAATGGGAGAATACTGATCACTGGAGGGGAGGATATGTTTGGCAAGACCACAGGCCTTCTCTGTTTAAACCTTTCAACGTCTGAGAAAATTGGGAATATGCAGGAACCTTCGATAGCCAGGAGTTTTCCAAAGAGAGGAAACACCGGAGGGGTCAGGAACTAACAATACTAGACTGTAGGTGAGAGTTTGCTGCCCTCTAGTGGTGTGTGAAGGTAATGGCAGTGATACTGAACTGGATTTGTTTCATCTTTTAAATTCAAAACTTTAGTATTCTGCAGGGGAATTTTTTAGTTTGCAGTCCTAGACAGCAGGTCAACACAACAAAAAACAAAAAACAGGTGTAGCACAAGGGAGCTACATCATTATATCTTCAAGTTGAGCGGTCTAATTGCAGTGAGGATAAAGGAATAGATGTTTTTTTTTACTCTTCCAATTAAGCCCCTCCATATGTTTTAGAGCCGGTGTGAGCAAACTGTGTCTTTCATTAATCCAGCAGATGGTGTCATGCTCTCCTGATGTCATGACCTTTTAAAAGTTATGCATAAGTGATGTTGTAAATGTGCAAAACTAGAACAAACACTGTGTGAAGTATGTTAAAACTTTCCATTTATACATGCATACATATATGCTTTTGCAGTAATGCCCTGCTTCACATTGCTGTGCTCACAGGAGGAGGTTTATTGATTTTGTTGCAATTCCAGCTGTTTGCCAATAGAGAATATAGATGGCTTCATATTACTTAACCCCTTGCACCCTGAGTTTCCCCTTAGATTTCTACTTAAGTAGCTTAAAAGTTAGAAAAATCATTTTTTCTATACTGTACAACAGTGTCACATCCACATTCTGTATCTGCTTGTTCCAATGCTTCTGAAGCTACAGCTGCTTATATCGAGTGAAACATTCAAACCCAAGCCGCCTTTTTTACAGCTGCACCATTACAACAAATGGAAAAAATCTAGATGTTTGTGCATCGTTTTATACACATTTCCCTGCAATTCAACATGACATATTTGGTATCTTTGGAAACCTTGAAATCTTGACTACAATTTCAGATAAAGTTCTGTGGATTTGAACAAAGCTTGGTTGCGAATTGTGTTTGTAATGATGGTTCCACATGGGGGACCAGCAGGGGGGTAATCGCTGAGTCAGTGACTGCCTTTACATGCACACAGAATCCCGGATACTAACACATATAGAGACAGTGCATAAAATAGGTCATGCCCATCGTGGGGGAAACCGCTGCACCGCTTTCCATTCACCTTGTGTGACTGAATGTACATCATTGTCATTATTCCCCAAATTAAACATGCCTAAAAGCTGTTGTGTGGTGGCCTTCACAGGCAAACAAACTTAAAAAACGTGAATCACAGTTTTTTGGGCTCCCGAGTAAAACAAGGAGCCGTCGAGAAGAAAAATGTGGATCCAGGCTGTAAGGAGAGAGGCGCTGACATGGTAGAAGAGGGGAAACTTTGGGACCCCGAGAGTAAATACACTTATAATGTGGCCAGTATATTGTCACTGGTCAGTAACTTACCAGTAATTATCTAGTTATATTCTTGTAAGATAACCTGAATGTTAAAATGTGTTAAAAGCTACCATGCTGTACTAAGCTAACATTACTGAGCCAGTTCCTCTCTATAAAACAGATGAGTTGTGTTCATGTGTCTCAGGACAGTTTGCTCTGTATTGACTGTCAGTCCAGGGTGCAAAAGTAATGAGAAATCTCACTGACTTGTTAGCTAACATAAGATAGTTAACTTATTAACTAATCCACTTTAATAACCAATGTCACATCAGCGCCGCTCAAACTTATAGCCTGAAAAGCATAGCTGTATTTCAGATTTTTAAATATGAAGTGAAATTATTCAAAATCAGCTTATTATCTTACCTGGTGATTAAATAAAGTAGTGGTAAATGTCGAAGTATTTCACTTCAGGTCACTGTGTGGGATCATTTGTCCAGCTTTATTGAAAAAGGACATTGATGGAGGCCAGTTAAGTTCATTTTTTCAGTGTAGCTTCTCCTCTCTGTTGGAGGCAGTGAGCTGAAATAATTCTTTGACAGACTTCTCTACTGGAAAACAGGAAAAACCTTGTCAGGCTGCCCGTATCTGTTAAGATTTCCTCCCAGTCGCCGCTTCTGTTGCCGGTTTGTTAGCGATATTGTTTTGTTACTTCCCTCTTCTGTCTTTTAACTTCCTTGTCTCCACTTCCCACATGCACCAACAGAGAAACGGCATACTCCAATAACCTGAATATTAATATCGGTGTGCATGTAAACGCAGTCATTAATTAGTCACTGATGCAGTTATTTCCCCTTTAATTATCAGATTCAGGACAATTCAACTGTGTTTTAGTCATTGTGTCACTAGAGGGAGCCGTTCAGCAGCAGGTGTTACAGACTGAGGGGACGTCAGGTGGGTTTGTGTCCTGACTGAAACTGACCTCAACATGTTCACTGTCCTCAGATTCCCATGATGCAGTGCTTCGCTTCAACACAGCCCCCACCAAGGGCTTTGAGAAGGACGTGGGCAACAAGACCACCATCCGCATCATCAACTCCCAGGTCAGCTCCTCTCCTCTCCTCTCTTCTCCTCTCTTCTCCTTCCTCTCCTCTCCTCTCCTCTCCTCTCTCATCCCCTCTTCCTCTCCTCTTTCCTGCCTCTCTCTCCTCTTCCTTCCTTCATTTTCTTTCCTTTCCTCTTCCCCTTTCCCTTTCTTTCCTTTCCCCTACTTTCCTTTTCTCTCCTTCCCGCTCTTCATTCTTCCTTTCCTCTCCTCTCCTCCTTTGCTCTTCTCTCCTCCCCTCCTCTTTCTTCCTCTCCTTTCCTACCCTTTCCTCTCCTGCTCTCTCCTCCTTTCCTTTCCTTTACTTTCCTTTCCTCTTCTTTCTCCGCCCTTTCTTCCTTTCTTCCTGTCATCATCTCATCATCTCCTTTTCTTCCCTCTCCTCTCCTCTCCACTCCTCTCCTCTCTTCTCCTCTCCTCTCTCATCATCTCCTTTCCTTTCCTCTCCTCTCCTCTCCACTCCTTTCCTTTCCTTTCCTCTCCTCTCCTCTCTCATCATCTCCTTTCCTTTCCTTTCCTTTCCTTTCCTCTCCTCTCCTCTCCTCTCCTCTCTTGTCTCTCCTCTCTTCTCCTCTCCTCTCCTCTCTCATCATCTCCTCTCCTTTCCTCTCCTCTCCTCTCTCATCATCTCCTTTCCTTTCCTCTCCTCTCTTGTCTCTCCTCTCTTCTCCTCTCCTCTCCTCTCATCATCTCCTCTCCTCTCCTCTCTCATCATCTCCTCTCCTCTCCTCTCCTTTCCTCTCCTCTCCTCTCCTCTCCTCTCCTCTCTTCTCTTCTCTTCTCTTCTCTTCTCTTCTCTTCTCTTCTCTTCTCTTCTCTTCTCTTCTCCTCTCCTCTCCTTTCCTCTCCTCTCCTCTCCACTCCTCTCCTCTCCTCTCCCCTCCCTTCCTTTCCTCTCCTTGCTGAATCAAACTTGTGAAGAATGAATTGCTGCACACTATTTGTGTAAGAAAGTGGGCAGACGGGAGTCCTGAATCCTGACAGATCCATTTACTATTGATCCTTCATGACTCTGTTCACTTTTGGCCAGTAGGGGGCGGCCTGTCTGTAGGAAAGGAGAAGTTTATCACCATGTCTCAAAACCTGGACTTGGACTCTCAGACTAGCTGGGCTGGGTTCTCTTCTGTACCGTCTTTGGTCCGACTCCCACCCATCTTTCTGTCTCTGGTCATGGTTACATCACATGTTTCCCTCCACACTGCACTGGGATCAGCAGTTCCTCAAAATGACTTTCACCTCCTGCATGAAGCCTACAAACTGTTAATGACCCTCACAGATCAGCAGACATTTAGCTGAATTAACATTACTACTACTATTTCTCAGTGATGGTGGCTCTTCTGTCTTCCTGCAGTGCGGTGAGTGTGTTGATGTAGTTGGAGTCTATTTGAGCTTGTAGTAGATTGGTCCTACAAAGCGCCCTGTGATGTGATGTAACCAGTTAGGTCAGTTGGTTAGAAGTTAAGCATCAACCCCAAAAGAGCACCAACTTTTCACTGTATGATATGAGGACATGGTAGAAATTTGTGGCTTTGGAAACTGTTTTGAACTGATATCAGAAAGATATTTATAAAGGTCCTGATTTCACTAAATGATGCAGGTAGCAGCTGTAGATGTTGGCTCAACTTTAATTCTGCCGCTACGTTTACACGAGTTTTCAGTGTTGGTGCAGGCCGTCTTATCAACATCTATTCAACAGATTATTGCACTTGAAGAGATATTGCAATATCTCTTCTAGTGCAATAATCTGTTCTATGCAATATCTCTCCAACCATGCTGCATTACTGGCTCCACTTGCTCCCAGTACTGGACATTTCACTCTTTTATTCTGTGCATATACAGTATTATTATCTATTTTATATTTTTGTATCTTATACTCTATAGTGTTTATATTTTCTTATAGTTTTTATACTTAATTAGGCATCTATAGGCTTGCTCCAAAAGACATTTCATTGTACTCGTACAGTGACAATAAATGTATCTATCTATCTATCTATCTATGTATCTATCTATCTATCTATCTATCTATCTATCTATCTATCTATCTATCTATCTATCTATCTATCTGTTGCTGGGATTAGACAGTCTGCGGCATTTTGTCTCATAAAAGGAACATTCTGTTCTGTTCTCTGTTTTTATAAGCCTGCTATTCAACACTAATGAAGCCCCCTTAGGACATTAAAGTACTGTATGTTCACACTGGTGGATTTGTCTCTGACAAATTGGCGCTGGCCAGTAGCAACTGTTATCAACACTATCACAAGGCAATATGGGACGAAGCAATTTCTCTATTATGCTGCGTTCATGTGCTGGTGGGAAAGTCTGATATTCAGGACTTCCAAGTCAGCTGCTAAACAGCGTTGCATTCAGGTGCTAGACGATAAAGAAACTTAAACTGTTATGGGTTCAGTGTTGGTGAGTGTTTGCCTTGTAGTGTATTTATTGTACTATGAGCTCTCCTTGTCTTAGTATTATACCATGCTTTACTGTTTTACTATTCATATTTTAGTATTATTCTTCTGTTTTATGTGAGTTTATGTTGCTAGTATCTCATTGTGAGGCACTTTATAACCACAGTTTAGAAAGGTGCGATACAAAGTTTTGCTTACTGTGTCATATCATCCCAGAACCCCCCCCGACCTCACCTTCAATCTCAACGTTACTGACAGTTTTGATGTATGTTCCACACTGTGCAAACGGTCCGTAATTCCTCTGTATAATTGAAACGCAGCCTTGATTTCACTGACAGTCTCCCCTCTGTAGATCATTCAGCTGTCGCCTCTGATCTGTCAGCGACGCAGCTTCAAAGTCGAGGTCGACGTGTACTTTATTATCCCGTTCGGGTAAATTGTTCGCAGCAGTGCGGCTTCGTGAAAAGATAAACTGTCCTTCAGCTAGACCAGTGATTCTCAACCTTTTTCATATCATGGACCCCTAACTTAGTCCACATTAGGGCCACGGACCCCCATTTGATTTGATTTTTCTCTCTGACCCAAATCTGAGAATATTTTTGTTGTTAGATACAATTTTGTCCAGAATTCCATGACAATCTGTATTGTAGGCAGATTGTAGTGAAGGAAAAGTATAGTTGCTTATAATGTTGACAATTTAAGAATTTAAGTTTACTCCATGATTTGTTGATGATTTATTTATGATTATTTTCTATTGGTTGTAATTATGGGTTGTCAGTGTCACATTTTCAAATGTCACCACTATTGCAAAGTTAATATACCCATCTACATCAAACATCAGCAATATATTAAGACTTATTTTAGAGCTGCATAATATGAGTCAATTATTTTGGATTAAATTGTCAACTAGAACCTTCAGATTCCAAGGGTACAATGTGACTCCAGGATGAGATAAATGTAGAGTAACATTTGTTTTTGATTGTTTAGAAGACAGAGAAGAGCAGGTCCTGTTTTTAACAGCATTTAAATAGAGAAAACACACAAACAATTGATAGTCTAGTTACGCATACACTATTGACTGTAGTGGAACTTACAAATCTCTACAGAAATACAACTATACAGGCAATACATTATTTTAGATATCATTTGTGATATCGTTTATTGAGGAAAAATGCAAGGCAAAGGGTTTGTGGGAATTTGGGGGATGTAAGGGGGGTCGGGAGGTGGGGGGGTTGGAAATGGATGTGTGTGTATGTGTGTGTGAGCACGGGTGTCAATGTGCTCACATTGAAGAATTGGAGGATTTGTTGGAGTCTGAGTTGGAAGTCGACTCCATCTTGTCTCCCTTGTTCTTCTTCTTTTTCTCCTTGCGTTTCGGAGTAAGGGCATCAGCGAGTCTACGCTTCTTCTTCTTCTTCTTCTTCTCCTTCTTCTTCTTCTTCTTCTTCTTCTTCTTCTTCTCCGTCACCTGGACTTGGGCCTGTTCCTGGGCCTTTTCCTGGGCCTGTTCATGGGCATGGACCTGGGCCTGGACGTGGACCTGTGCCTGTGCCTTTTCCTGGGCCTGTTCCTTGGCCTAGACTTGGGCCTTCTCCTGGGCCTGTTCATAGGCAGGGACCTGGGCCTGGACCTGGACCTGTGTCTTTTCCTGGGCCTGTTCCTCTGCCTGTTTCTGGGCTTGGGCCTGTTCCTGGGCCTGTTTCTGGTCCCGGCCCTTTTCCTGGGCCTGTTCATGGGCATGGACCTGGGCCTGGACTTGGATCTGTGCCTTTTCCTGGGCTTTTTATTTTTTTTATTTTTTTGCAGTGCATCCTCAATATGTTCTTTTGTTGTAAATATTCCAAATATTCCAAATGCTCTGTTCTCATCTATATCCTATTCTTTTCTGCTGCAATGATCCAGTTTCCCCCGTTGGCAATTTTCCTAGAAGAATCAGTAAAGCATCAGGTTATTATTAAATTCTTCTTATTGTAGAGAAAAACAGGAAGTACAAAAACACAATCTACATGCTTTCACACACCTCACACACACACACACACACACCTGCCCTTACATCTTCAGCATCTTTATAAAGGTCTGATCCTCGCAGTATGTTCGGCCGCGGGGCTAAAGGTGCCGGATCTTCTCATTACATCTGGTTCCTGTTTTCTCATGCAGATCAGGTTCGGGTTACATGCGGCCCGCCGGCAGGAACGGCTCCTGTTCTCCCGCTGAGGTTCGAGTGACGCTCATGTCTCCTGTATTTAACTCTGTTTTGTTGCACTTGACTGGAAGCATAAACCGTAACAGGTGGCAGAAACAACATATGATAAAGTTCCCACAGCCTCCTCATGACCAAAGTATGAAAACAAGTCGATGTTTGCAGCGTTAAAGGCATTTCTGCACCGGAGGCTTTTTCTGGCTCTAATAAATGTTTGACTCGGTGTAAGAATTTAATGTTTTCAGTATGCTTTTCCCTCTGGTACTCTTCTGTACATGTTTCTGGACTGAAAATTACATTACACAATTCAGTGTTCCCCCTGATTTTTTATTCTTTGTATGGTGGAAAAACCTCTAAAACATTTAGACCATCATGGGACACTAAAACTAACATAACTCTTAGTTGGGTAAGCATCATATTGGCACTGGGCAGTACTGACTGTCTGATGTCTGTTTTTTACTGAAAGGCCAATCGGTCCAATATATCGGCCGTCTAACCCAAACATCACTCATAGAGCTGCAACGATTAATCGATTAATTGATTAGTTGTCAACTATTAAATTAATCGGCAACTATTTTGATAATCGATTAATCGGTTTGAGTAATTTTTTAAGAAAAATAAGTCAAAATTCTCTGATTCCAGCTTCTTAAATGTGAATATTTTCTGGTTTCTTTACTCCTCTATGACAGTAAACTGAATATCTTTGGGTTGTGGACAAAACAAGACATTTGAGGACGTCATCTTGGGCTTTGGGAAACACTGATCCACATTTTTCACCATTTTCTGACATTTTATAGACCAAACAACTTATCGATTAATCGAGAAAATAATCGACAATGAAAATAATCGTTAGTTGCAGCCCTAATCACTCATAACTTGTTACGTTCTAACGTCCGGGCTTCTTGTTCCACCTCTCCCTCTCCAGATCCTGGCTCGGCCCAAACACCAGTTCAACACCAGCTCTTTGTACCAGGATGTGACTCTGGTGGCGTGGGACCCGGCTCCCTATTCCCTCGACCTGCCGAAGGTACGTAAGCTTTACTGCCCCCCACACACAACAACAGATAAATAAATGGACCTCCTGTCAAGCTAAGATTTAATGTCACGTGACTTTCAGTTGGGCCAGTACTACTACAGCCAGCTGATACAGTAACTTCGAAAAACAATGAAATGGCATTCAGCTTGTGGCAAACATCCAAGAAAAATAAATCAGTCATCTAGTATTTTGAAGGTTTCTGGATTAACTTTACATTTAAATATTGTCGTATTCCAGGTAGTATTCCCATATAGTAAATTAACTTGGCAGTGGACAGTAGCTGGCGTTAGCTTAACCGCTAACTGTGGACCGCTTATGTTATGTTAATATTACACCACAGTGAAGAGATTTAACACTCTGAATCACCCACTTTTAAACTAGATGTCAACACTGTACATAATGTAATGTAGTTGTACAAACACTGTACAACTTGATGTCAACAATGTAAATAATAATGTAAAACATGACTTTCAACCGTTTAAACTACTGTAGAGCGTGATGTTGCATGTGGATTTGATTACAGTTGAAATGCATTGTTTAACAGTAAAATGCATGAATAGTTTAATTATGTAACTCTGTCTGAAAAGACTCTAATTGACATGAATTACACAGCAATGGTTCAACTCTTTCCGGTGACTGTCGATTTTCAGGTACGCTCTGTCATTTCTGCTCAATAAAATGCCGTTGGTCTTGTGTCAGCGCCAAGGCAAATTGCTGAAAATTGTTGCAGAAAGACAAACGATACTTGAAATCCTCCCATTTCCTGCACCTGAGGCCCGGTGCGAGGCATTTCTCGGCTCTGTCATACATCCATTACACTGTCAGGGATCCATTATCACCTCAGCTGTAATGGCACAGTGTTCCTGATGAACACTGCGGGAAGCCGTGAAGGTTGAGTGTAAGGTGAAAGGGTTTGTTTTAGCGCCGCAGCATGAATTGATGCCTGCGGTTCAGGAAACTACATGACAAGTCATCACTGCAAAACATTCAGACGATACTGCAATGAACAATGAAAGGTTTCGTTTTGAGGTAGCCTACAGTGTAGGACATGCTTTTGTCCAAAACGATTCCCTGTATCCAAATCAACTCTAAGCTTTATATTCTTTTTACCAATGAAAAACAGTCCAAGACAAAAGTAAACCTCATCAAATGTTTGGTGATGTCTGCATGAAAAACTGGCTTAGTGTTAATGGCTATTGAAAAGCAATCTGGTGTTAGGAATGCTAGTCACAGGGGGATGAATCATTTTCTGTCAAAATTACATTCAAGTCTTTTCAAACTGTAGTTTTACTCGTTACATGCTTAATATTACTATATATGAATTAAACCTCAGTGGGCGAAGCCAAAGAACCACAGTTTTTGGGAGAGCAAGCTCTCAAGTTAGTTAACTGGTTAACAGGGAATCTGGATGAAACATAAATAAAAATAAAAATAAAAATATAAATGGCAATGACTTCTTTTTTTCATTCATTCATGATGTTGAAGGTCAACAGCTAGCTAACTAGCTTACCTAGATAGCTATAGGCTAGTTTGAACTTGGAAGGTCAGCTAGGCTAACTAGCTAACCTAGATAATAGCAGTTAGTAGCAGAGTGCTAGGCTTCATAATTTTAGCTTCCTCTTCTCTTACCTCTTTTTCACTGGGCTTCAGTCTAATGTTACTTAGCCAGAAAAACTGTAGTTCTTCGGCTCCGCCCACTGAGGTTTAACTCAACCAATCAGATTATTTTTGCCAGAAAAGCTCATGTTTGTAGAACTAAACCTGGCTAGGCTAATTTGTCAGGGAACCAGCGTGAACTCAATTTTAGAGCTGCAACAATTAATCGATTAGTTGTCAACTATTAAATTAATCGCCAACTATTTTGATAATCGATTAGTCGGTTTGAGTAATTTTTTAAGAAAAATAAGTCAAAATTCTCTGATTCCAGCTTCTTAAATGTGAATATTTTCTGGTTTCTTTCCTCCTCTATGACAGTAAACTGAATATCTTTGGGTTGTGGACAAAACAAGACATTTGAGGACGTCATCTTGGGCTTTGGGAAACACTGATCGACATTTTTCACCATTTTCTGACATTTTATAGACGAAACAACTAATCGAATAATCGAGAAAATAATCGACAGATTAATCGACAATGAAAATAATCGTTAGTTGCAGCCCTACTCAATTTTACGTCCTGAAACGAAGCTTCTCTAGTGATGATTAGGATCGGTTTACAAAAACTCCTGAACCTTCCTGGTATGAGACAAAATGCCACAGACAGTGACTCTACTGTCTATTGTATCTAAGTCGGCTGATGACCACACCGTCTCCGGTCTGTGATGAATTGCGGTCAGGTCGTCTGCCTAATGAGGGAGCTATCCATGGAGCCTTGATGAGGAAGAGCTGGAGGATAATTCCCGGCGGTCGCTCTAATGGCATGTAAAAAAAAAACACAGGATACAGAGTTATGTTCTGCCACAGCCGAGGGAGAAATATGGCTTCCACCTTTTACAGCATTCAGGGTTGAAGCCGGTATATCTTAAGGCAATTTACAATTCAGACAGTGTATCTGAATTAACATAAAGTGTTTTATTGATTTTCCGTCATTGTGTGACTGGATAAGAGTGTGGACTGAATTCCTAAACGGAATGATTGATTGCTTGACTTTAGTTTCTTAAATCAATATATCAATAAATTATGAGTCAGTTTATGTCTTATTGGCATTGGACCAATGTTACCTGGGGACGTCCAGTGATTTGTAATTACAGAGATCATTGGTAATTCTAATCCCATACGGCTTGTTTGTTTTGCTGCAGACAGAGGTCCCCTAATAAAACCAACACTGTGTGAATCAAACGCTCAGTAATTTCAGCAATACGTTTTTTTTTTTTTTGCTAAATGCTTTACTAAGTCAGGAAGTGCCAAATAGTAAACTCTTGACCTTATATAATTATTTCCAAGGCATCTGTGATTTCAGCAAGTTTCATTATCCTGTGTGAATGTGTTTCACAAAACACATTCCTTAAAGGACTAGTTCACCCAAAGATAAACATTTTGTCATTATCTCCTCACTCTCATATCAGTCAAAACACCAGTGAATACTGTGTCAATATAACACACAGGGGGTTTACTATCGCTGCTCCGTATCAGCCTTCTCCAAAAGAACTAAAGTGGCTGGTAACTGGTTCTTTAGTTCCAAAAAATGACCATAAAATGACTCCAAACAGCATAATCCAAGTGTTCTGAAGCCAAACGATCACACTGTGGATCCAAAAGTCCAATATTTACAGTATTGTTTGAAGCTCTCTGATGAAGGACAATGCTGAAACACGTTGGAGTGTTGTAAGTGTTTTCAAATGTCCCTCAATGAGCCCCAGAAAATAAAAAGCTTTTCAAAGAAGAGTGCCTTGGACTTTGTTTTCATTCATTTACAAACTCCAAACCAAAGAGCAAGTTTTTTTTTTATGCTTTTGTGTGACACTTTGCACATTCTTGTAGCACTCTCTGTTTTTCTTCTTTGTTCGGTTAGGGTTAGGGTCATTATCTTCTAGATTTTCTGCACTTTCCAGTTTCCAAAATCGTTTTTTTTAGAATCTCTAAAGCAGTGGTTCTCAACGTGGGGTCCGGGGACCACCAGGGGTTCTTGAGGGGGTTCCAGGGGGTCCCCAGCAACTTGATGAATTGTTAAATTTCAGCATTATTTAATTTACAAGCAGTTAACACAATTAGAGAATGTAGAAGAAAAGACTATTTTGATAATAGTTTCTCTGTTATCTCTCTACCTACAATGCGAATAGTCATGGAATTCTGGTCAAAATCATATCTAACAATAAAAATATTCTCAGATATCTCATCAAATGGGGGTCCGTGGCTCTAATGTGGACTAAATTAGGGGTCCATTGTATGAAAAAGGTTGAGAATCACTGCTCTAAAGAACCAGGACCGGGCCACTTCTGTTGTTCTGGAGAACCCTGACATGAAGATGTGCCAGCTAAATCTCTGTGTGTTGGCTAGTGAAGGACATGAGGATGAGTAGATGACAATTTTTGGGTGAACTATTCCTTTAATTACATGAGTTCCACACTTAATACTAGTCCCGTGCAGAGAGCGTTCTCCGACTCGAAGTAGTGATGCCAGAGAAAATGTATGGGGCAACTGGATGATGAAACAAAGTGTCAGTGCCTTAACAGATACGGTAAATCAGTAAAACAGCGGGGAACTGCACATTCAGGAACAGGATCAAGACGCATGTGCCTCATTTCCTCTTCTGGCTTTTTATCTCGGAGTGAAGAGGATGTGACAGGGAGGCAAAACATCGTCACCGGCATCTTCCCTTCATGATGTGCGCCACTGAACAGTCTCTCCAAAGTCACAATATCGCCGCAGCCTTGAAAGCAAATAGCTGCTCTGGTACTTTGTCATGAGGCGGGACGACTGTTCGGCTGCAGGCAGGATGCTGCTCTGCTCACTTTTCACAGAGATAATGTTCATTTCTTGCAGTAAGTGTGAGTTATGAGTTTCTGCTTTCCTACAAGATCTATAAATTAGGCTGTTGAGTCGGGGTTTGACCAAGTAAACGGCTCATAGATTAATAAAGGAAAAGCGTACAACAGTAGCTACATACCATATAGTTTTGTTCATTTGTTAAGTATTGGATTTGCTTTTTCTGTTTTACTAAGTGGGTTTTAACAATCTGTGGGCTTTAAATTCACACTGAAAAAATGCCAAAATTCATGTTTTCTTGTATTTTTATACCCAAATCTTGTTACTTTTACTTTACATTTTGACAGCTCCAAGTGCCAGCAGGAGAAAACATAATATTTGAAAGTTTGAACCACAGCAAACCACAAGCTCCTCTGATTGGGGGAAATGTAAACTAATGAAGCCAGTAGTAAATGAGTTATTATAGCTCTAACTGACACTGGTATTCTCCTTTTAATTAGAGAATTAATTTACAGAATGCCAGTACTAACTGCACTGACTGGTGACTTTTTTTTATGATTAATAGTTTTTTATTGTTTTCATGATAAGCAAAACATATGCAAATATTTCAATCACAAATGACAATATCAAGTTGACATGGAATATTAAAATAAAATAAATGAAAATTATAATAAATACAAACACGACCACAGACAAAGACTAAAATATATATATATATATATATAGAAAATAAATCAGTGATGCACGAAATGCTTAAAAGTTTACAGCATTGCTTGTCAACCGATATTCTAACAAAATGTACCCACCCTTCAGTTATTCGCATTTTATATGATAATTTACTGCTATTGTTATGAGGTGGAAACGCCATTAACACTCAATATATGAGTGGTACCGCCCCCATTTCAAGTGATACTCCTCCACCTTATCAAGCAGCCTATATGATAACTGTTCAGGGCAGCCAGCTGACCAAGAGAAGTGTGCCACAAAGATGGTGCTGGTGCCGAGGAGGCTTTCCATTCTTTGACCAGAAGTTTCCGTCCTAACATAAGGGCAGTCTGGATCCAATCGGCGAGTGGTGGAATCAAGTTACTTAATGCAGAGGGGTCACCCGAAATAAACAGACTGGGGGAGAAAGGGATATCTAGGCCGATAATTTTTTCCACAATGATATTTATAGCAGACCAAAACTCCTGAATTTTTGGGCAACTCCAAAGCATATGTACTAAAGTACCATCTTTGTCAAGACACCTCCAGCACTCTGAGCTGTCGACCAAACCCACTCTATGCAGCCTGGATGGCGTCTGACTCGTGACTCTTTGAGACGATCAGAAGATCCTTCAGCAACCGCTACAGAGTTTCCCTTGAGCAAGGCAGTTTTCCCCCGTTCTGTGAAAGGCTTCAGCTGTATGAGAGCGAAGCGCGCGATGCTGAGTCGGCTCTCTCTGGATTAATGAGGGAATGAAGATGAAATCCTCAACTCTTCCCAGTCACGCAGTGCGCTGAGTAATGATTTGCTCACGGTTTTCACCGCTATAAATATGTTAATCCGCCATACATTTTGAGATCCATCATTTGCTGTGATGGATTTACTGGGATGTTTTCTCCACCCCTCTCTCTCTCTCCCCCTCTCTCTCTCTGCCTCTCTCTCTCTGCCTGTCTCTCTTTCCGTCTCCTGCTTTCACTTTTTTTCTGAGATTAACTATTAGGCTGTATTTATTGCTTCATTATTGTTTTTTTTGTTCTGTATGTAATAAAATGTGCTTCTGCTGCCTTGGCAAGGTTTCCTTTGGAAGACAAATCCTTTGATCTAACCCTGTTCAGTAAAATATGACTCTCACTCTCTCTCTCTCTCTCTCTCTCTCTCTCTCTCTCTCTCTCCCACTTTTTCTCAGATTGTCTGTTACATGTCAATGAGTTTATCGCTCTGTCTGTAAAAATAATACTGCGTTCTCTAGAAAAAAAAGAACCTTGAAACCTTATATAAAGGTCCAGACCAGCATACTGTACATGCTGGTTAACTGTCGCTCAGTTAAGTAATGGATAGATGTAAATAGGTATAAGTGGATGAATGAATGACTCAGTGGCCTCTGTCTGCTCTTGTTAAAGCTTGAATGTCTCTTTTATCTCAAGAACTGACGGTGATCATTTCTGTCAGGAGTTCCCAAACTTTTTTCATGCCAAGAACCCAAAGATCTTTACACTTTCAACCACAGAACCCCATTTTTTTGTCCTGAGGAACCCCATCTGATCAGAGCCGAAACGATTAGCAGATTAGTCGATTATAATTTTGATAATCCATTAAACGTTTTAGTCTTTTATCACGTAAAAACATCAAACATTTGCTGGTTGCAGCTTCACAAATTAAAAAAATTGCTTCTTTTCTCTGTTTCGTATCATTATAAAATGAATACTTGGGGGTTTTCTTGGCTGCTGGTCAGACTGAGGAAGAAATTTGAAGAATCACTTTGGGCTCTGGGAACTTGTGATGGGCATTCGCCATTATTTTTATTATATTTTATAGACTAAGTGATTAATGGATTAATCTAAAAAATAGTCGATAATGAAAATAATCGTTAGTCGCAGCCGTACATGTGATGTTAAGTGTCTCTTCTGTAGCTGGGGAGACACAGTAAACCAATCTGATCAGAATCATTGTTCTTATACGCTCTTTCATTGTGTTAACTTTTAGTGAATGAATTAACACTGAAATGTAACTAATCATTACTTTGTTGGGACCCCCTGGAGCCCCCTCAGGGACTCCTGGGGGTGCCTGGACCCCAGTTTGGGAACCATTGGTTTGTGTGATGTCAGTAGTCTGTCAGTAGGACAGAACGGGGTCAAACAGTTTTGAAAATACATAGCCTACTTTAGTTTTGAATTTACAGGATCTGGACAGATAAAGTCAGTTAAATTGTCAAACCAGAAAAATACTTCTTGGTAGCTACTCACTGTGTTGAAAAAAGATGTTTTGAACTTGAAAAGCAGGCTTTCCAAACCTGTTTTGTTCTCATTTTGCTATTTTTTATTTTAGTAACTAGCCAAAACGTTTGTGTATGATGATTCTTCTGCATTTATAAAAAAAAAAAGAGCATAATGAGAACATAAAAGGTTTGGAAATCCTACTTCTTTTTGATTGCAACCCATCTTTTTCGACCAAAGATATTTTACTGGTTTTTACGCACTAAACAAAATAAGGGTGAGGGCCGTGATTCCTTCTACAGTGTGTTCTCCTATGTGCCAAGCCCCACCCATCCGTCACTCCAAACAGGGTAAAACCAACACTATTAATTATTTGCAAGTAATATAATAAGTCAGTGAAGTTGCCGCTCCACTGGCTTCACGTCACACTGACATTTTCCAGTACAGTGCAGAGGTTAAAAGGAAAGAAAAGCTTTTCTTTGACCTGTGATGGAAAATTGATTGTGTGACGTTGAGTCTGCTGCTGTTTTGTGTGCAAGCCTCACAAAACTCTGTCTTGAGTATTATTCCAGTATTATTCCAGTGTTTAGTGTAGTGATACATGATGATATATTACATATTTTAGGCCTTTTTAACATCTTAATGTAATGTGGGGATTTGCTGTTTTGCTTCGTATCTTCTTTTAAATCTTTTTACAACACATTTTAAACAAAATGTCTTTTAACATCTTCATGCTGTGTGGGGCTTTCCGTGTTTCAGTTCCTTCCTTTGGTCACACTTGTACTGCCTGCTCTTACCTTTGTTTTATTCCTTTATCTATTATGTTTATGTGGTGTTTTACTGTGTTTATTTTATTTATTTTTATATTGTTTTATTGTAAAGCACCTTGTGACCTTGTTAAGAAAGGTGCTATAGAAATACATTTTAATAGTATTATTATTATATTACCTCTTCACTTCAGCGAGCTTGCTGTTCTACATCAGGAAAATGTGACCAAAGTGGAGAGAAAGACGTATTTTTCTATTGAAAATGAGCAGTTTCATCAAACATTCATCAAAGTGCTTGGTGTCTGGAGCCTGTGTGAGAACAGACTGTGTGTGTGTGTGTGTGTTTGTGTGTGTGTGCCTGCCTATTTATAAGTTATATATCTGTTTACCAGTGTGCATGTAAGTGAGGGCTTTGTCCAGTCCTATAAAGAGATGCGTCACAAGAGGAGACTTGTGACACAGGTTAAAGGTCAGAATATTTTATTTTTAGCAGAGCAGCAGGAGGGCACATTTACAAGAAAGATGTCTAATCAATCATTGTACTTATAGAAAGGCTGCATTCATCCACTGAGGCACTGACGCTGAAGCACTTGATCATTTTCCTGCACGCTGTCCTGCTTGTAGCTCAGTAGGTAAAACATGGCAGCAGCAGTGCCCGAGTGCCGGGGTCAGGCGGCGGTCACACTGATCCATCAGAAAACAGACGGATTTATTGATGATGGATTTGTGTGTGTCGGTTTGTTTTGAGCGTCAACATGGCGGCGAGGCAGAGGAACAGGAAGCTTTGCTCATAACGAAGAAAAAAAAGAGTAAAAATGTTGTGTTTAAAGCCGTGTGTGTGTTTTTGTTACATGCGATAAGATACAGCACAGGAATATCAAAATAAAATGTAATAAATACAAAGGTGAATGTGGCTCTCTTCTCTTGTGTGGACATGAGCTCAATATGAAGACTTTCAATCGGGCGTCAGCCAATAAGATCGATCTCTTGCTGGGGGAGGGGGGGGGGCGTTTGATTGGTTTGAAGGTCCCTGGCACTTCATGCAATAACGTAATAAGAACAGTAACACATTTTTTTTTTCTATTTTTCAAAAGTAGAAAAAAATCCTACACCAGGCTTTCTCTGTTTTATCTTTGTTTTGATCGGACCGTCGTCTCTGTGTTTGCCATTATTTCTTCCAAAACAAAAGTAGGAACGCCTCTGATTGGCTGACGAATCCGTCCGTCCAGAAGCTGTCAGTGGAAATGACAGACGCAACGTCCATCAAAACTAACCAGCAATACAAAAAAATGTGCTTGGAATAAATGTGTCCACCAAATGGTCCAGAAATAGAGTGTGTGCATGAAATCCAACGGAACAAAGTGGGATAGTTTAGTGCTTGAATTCTCGACTTGTTCCTCGGCTCTCACTGAGACAGAAATACTGAATTCCTTTCATTTTTTGCAGCTCATAACTGCAGATTGACTTCACGCATCCTTCAGATTCTGCAATTACACACTCAGCGTTCGAATTCAGGTTCAGCCGTCTGACATTTGTCAAAACGGAGAGGGCGGACAATTAAAAACGACAAGAACGAAAGGGCAGAAAGAAATTGTTTGGAACGTAACGATAAGGAAAGCATGAGCCGACTCTGATGACTGTGAAACACTTCTGACTGCCAGAAGACGGGATTTTACGTTTTCCAATTCCTCACAGCAACCCAGGATTATGTGAGGAGCATATGCAGTAGAATTGGTTCATGTTTAGTGGAAAAAGTTTTTTCTGTTTTTGGTGGATTAAAGAGAGGAGCAGACTGTCATTTTTATTATCCCTCACAGTTGAACGTTTCCCATAAAAGATAACTTCTTTCAGTTTTTTATCCCTATTTAAGGCCTTTGTTGCTCTGTGAGTGTGTGTTTTCTATTTTGTTAAACGCACCTCATGAATAAGTTTGAATGAACTTTAACGACAAGTGTGGTGTGGTGGTGCAGGCGATCACAAAGCCGCCTCGCTCATTTTTCACCATCCTGAGGAAAACCTGTGATGGAGATTTGTGTTGATGCAGCAGCAGGTTTAAAAATGAACGATTTCACTAGCAGATTTCTTGACTTGACAAAAAAAATTAGACCTCTGTGATGTCTAAGTTCTGTCCAATGTCATGTCTCACCCAAAGCATGCAGATTTCCAGTCCTTGAATCAAACAAGACCTTAAAAGTCATTGAAAAGTCCATGAATTTGATTTGAGGTCCAAGTGAGTGAGGGAAACCTGCTGAAAAGCCACTTTCATCTGATATCTCCAAGCCGTACATATAATATGTTGATTAATGACATTATGCAACACCTTAAAGTAGAACAGCTTAGGCTCACTCTTCATGGCTCCACTGATCCTTTTTTCAAGACTTGTATTGATAGATTTATTTCACAAAAAAACTCATACCAATTCCTTTCACATCTGTTTTGTCATAGCAGACTTATCCTGTCAAGCAGCTCCATGTCTCTATTGTCTAGTGTGTGTGTGTGTGTGTGTGTGTGTGTGTGTGTGTTTGTCTGAGGGGGAGGGTGGCGGGTTAGTTGGGTAAGTGTGCACTGTAATAATACATTACTTATATGGACCATTCATAACTGTGACACCTTCTGTTTTGTTGCATGTGTTGTCGTGTTTATGTTCAATATCTTCTTGAAAAGCCAATAAAAAAAAGAAAAGAAAAGACATTTTCAGGCAAACAGGGGGATTTAAGCATGTGGGCAGACTGATAATGTATAATGCATCCTAGTTATTTATTGTATTGTGTTGTATTTATTATGTGGACAAAGTTGCATATTGCAGCTTTAATGCCAAGTGGAATGAGGCAGAAGGGTGAAAAACCAGATCTTGTAGCTTATGGCAGCCGTCTGGTTTCTCTCCCTCCTCTCTCTCTCTCTCTCTCTCTCTCTCTCTCAGTGGTTCGAGAACCCGGACTACGACCTGTTCACGCCGTACAGCGAGCGCCGCCGCCGCCGCCCCGACCAGCCCTTCTACATCCTGCACCCCGGCTTCATCTGGCGCCTGTGGGACGTGATCCAGGCCAACACCCAGGAGAACATCCAGCCCAACCCGCCCTCCTCCGGATTCATCGGTACGTCTCGCCGTCAATTCCGGTTCACTTCCTGCGGTTGGAGTTGGAGTGTGAATGTCAGGAAACGGGGGGGCCGGATTCACAAAACCGTCTTAAGAAAAGAAATCTTCTCAAGTGCCATTTTTATTTAATATCATATATTTAAACACATTTTAGACAAGTAGGTTATAGTTCAAAGTCTTCATAGGTTCCCCTACACCTAACATTAAGATGAACATTTATTGTAAAGCTTTATTTGGTGTAGGACCAGGTAGGCCTCTGTCTCATGTATTTTACAGTTACCAACAGCAACCAATGTTTAAATCTTTGCTCTAGTTGCCCTAAATAGGTTTTTCCCCAATTGTTTTGTAGATGGAAGCACTTTGGGTTGCCTCCTAGCCTTGTCTCCTAGCCTCGTAGCCTTGTCTCCTAGCCTCAATGGAAGTAAGCCTAAAGTTTATTAACCAGAATTAATTCAGGCCATATTTTGAGAAGTTCTTAAGTAGGAAAATTAAAGAAATTCGTAAGAAATTAGACTGTTACTAAGAAAATATTGAGGAATTGCACTTAAGGGCCTTCTTAAGAACTTCCTAAAATGTCCTCTTATGTCATTTCTTAAGATCTATCTTAACAATACATTGGTGAATCCGGCCCCAGAATGGAATTTCTTGATATGTGGTAAGAAAAACCCCCCCAAAAAACCATGGAATTTCACAGAATTAAATTCCTGAAATTCCAATTCAGTTCCAATTCTGTTTCCTGTATTTTTTCAAATTCCAATTCCTCAGTTGAATCAGAATTGGTGAGTCCATTCATGGATTGGATCTCTCCTCTGTTGGTGTTTGAGTTCTCGAAAGGCAGTTTAGGCCCTATGCAAAAAAAAACAACTGTTCAGTAAATACAGATAGACACACTTCCTCTTTCAGATGCAAGGTTCAGTGAAATTCAGAGAGAGCAAACATACAGCCACAACACTACTCTCCAAAAAAAAATATATTTTTGCAAATTGTTATACAAAATGACAACATTCCTGCCATAGTGGGTCTTTATCGATTATATGTCTTTCGCTTTGCAGAGTGTGAAATATTTTGTATCTGGTGTCCTTAAATTTGACATTTACTGGTAATCCTGAGATCCGTGCTTGTGATTCTTTTTTTTTTTTTTTTGCACTGTTCTGCTTTCACATTGCTTGTTCCAGTCTGACTTGCAAGCTGGGCCACAGCAAGTGAAGAAATCGATGGGCAATTTTGTTGATTTTGGGGTTGCCGAGCCTTACAGACAAAGGCTTGAACAGCAGCTGAGGCAGAGAGAGAGAGAGAGAGAGAGAGAGAGAGCAGCTGCATGTCCTGAGAGCTTTTACAGTCTTTTCACGATGCTTTTTTACAAGCTTTTCACCAAATTCAGCAGCAGGCTCAGCCTTCGCATAAAAACCAGAAGTGGAATTCGTTCAAGCAGCTTGTCCTTAAGGAAGGGAGCATTCAAGGTGACTCCGTACATAATAGACACATGACAAAGATTAAAATAGTTTGGTTTACAGCAGAAACTCCTGTCTCCTCTAAACGGTGGGAGGGGCGTCTCTGCCACGAACAGAGGAGGGACCAGTTCATCGAAGACTTTAGAAACTGCACTGATCTTTTTATTTTTATTTTCCTTGCGTTTGTGTCGACTTTTGTTCTAATATCCATTCCAAACTGCACAGGTGGTAGAAGTACACAGATTCCTTACTCAAGTAAATGTGAAAATATTAATCTAAAAATATACTCCGGTATAAGGTGAAGTACCATTTCAAATCCTTAACTCAAGTCAAAGTATAAAAGTACACCGTCTTAAATCTTCTTAAAGTATAAAAGTAAAAGTAGTCCTCTAAAAAGTCATTTCTAATGAACTAAACTGGTTTTCTGTTGAGCGTTCCTCTCAATCCCAGATGAGAAAGGGTCTGACTAACAAGTCTGTTTTGAAAATGTAGTGAGTAGGAAATATAGATTTTGCGTAAAAGTAAAAAGTCTTAAGTGAAAGAAAAACTGGAGTAAAGTAGAAAGTGAAAATCTCACTTAAGTACAGTAACAAAGTATTTTTACACTGCAAAAATAATTTGTTTAAAAATTTTTCAGTCAAATTCTCTCACTGCACTGGCAGATAATCTGCTGGAAACAAGAAACTTTCTCCAAGACAATTTCACTTTTACCAAGAAAATGTCCTGAAACAAGTTAGATTCTCTGGATAGAAGATAAAATAACTGAACAAGTTTGTCCGTTTTTGCAGTGTACTTTGTTACTTCCCACCTCTGCCAAACGGCTCGCCCCATGCTTTCCTGCATGCAGATCCAAACTGATCCACCTTGGCAGCAAGCCAAAGGATTTCAATCAGCGGACCGAGGGGTTTTCCATATCCGAAAGCACTTGACCTATTCTTTGGAAAGCCCATGAAAATTAAACGCTCTAGAAATAGCTGTGACATCTGTCAGAAGTGAGCCAGGGATGTGTTGTTGTAAATGTCAAAGACCTGTAATGCACAAATATGGAGATTTTAGTGTAACAAGACACATGTTTTATGGCTTATCAACCCCCGCCAGATGTGCAAGCCTCCCCAAAATATCCTAAAATTCTGTGGGAAACACCGTCATGTCATATAAATTTAGAAAACCATGCTTTTCCTATGAGGCTTTATGGAATAAACCGATCTGAAAGATTTGGCTCAGACAGAAACTTTGCGCTTAATCATCCAGATGAGATTCGATTTTTTTGTATTTATTGGCACATAATGAGAAAGTTACCTAAAGCACTAAAATAATTGACAATAGACATTAATGAGATTTACAGATTCAAGAAATCTTTTCTTATGTAACTGTCCTAAGAACAGCAGATCTACTATACTTATTTGTTGTTTTGCTTTACTTGACTTCTTGAGATCGTCTTTACCTACAGACTTCCCACAATAGCTCTGGCACTAAGAATTATGGGTAATGTAGTCTCACCACGTCTAACTCAAATGAACAGGTACATAGTTCCTTTTTCTTGCTACCAATCAAGTTAACATGCAAATCAAATCATTTGTTTTAACATTTAGCATGACGTATCTCTTTTATAATCCACATCCATAAGTCACAACAAATACAGAATATTAGTTTAGTTTCACACAGAAACTTCTGTCCAGCTGCTGAGTCAGACTCAAGTCACAGTTTCAATTGCTTGAGACTTGACTTGATGCATGAAGAGAAGATTTGAGACTTGACTTGACTTGGGTTCTGGTGATTTGAGACTTGACTTTGACTTGTGCATGGACGACTTGAAAAGGTTTCTAAAGTCTTGACTTGAGATCTTGTGTTTGTGTAAATGACTCAGATTGAAAGTGATGAGATTTGTTCCAGCAGACGACTGAATTTAAATTCTGTTTTCTGAATTTGTATGGAATGATTTAATTTATTGAAGTAGAAATCAAACTCATGATGCTCTTACCAAGTTTTTATCCTATTAAAACCATATTGCATTGAAAAGTCCTAGATATTTCGTTTTCTTTAAGATATTAAATTGATACTGGACTCTTGATTTGTTCTGACTTGACTTGCTGGTCTACATTTAGACTTGAGACTTGACATTAATGACATGGACTTGACTTGGTAATCTATAGTACATTTAGACTTAGGACTTAAGTCTCAAGTCGAGACTGACTTGGGACTCGAGCAATGTTGACTTGGTCACACCTCTGTCAATCATGCATGAATACAGTAAGCAGTGGTAGCCATTGTAGAAGTCAGTGTTTTTTTAAATGTTATAGTACAGTCGAACCACAAAACTCTAGTTCCTCTCAAACAAACTAGTTAGCAGACTATTCCTTGAAACTTTAGGGAACAAAACTTAATCTCTTCTTCATTTTTTTTTTTTCATTTTTTTCTCAACACTTTCTGGTGCAGCCTTAGTTCAACTAGCATTCAATGAAAAGCCGGACTTCTCCCCTTCACTTCACTTCACCTCTGATCTCCAGCTTTGTCCGTCTGTGTAAAGCTCAATGAGCTTCCTGGTCAATGTTTTGAGCGGCTGACCTGAGGTTGATGTGTTCGCATTGTCCAGAGCCGCCGTTCATCTGATGTCTGGGTCGTCCATCTTTGACCCTCCAGCGGATTTAATCAGTCGCTTTGATTCGTCCTTTGTGCAGAGAGGAAAAGGATAATGTGTCTCATTCTGTGTGGTTTGTTCTCATTGAGCCGCTGTGGGTCAAATAAAACCACAGCTGGTGGATGAATCTTAATTTTAACAACAACACACGAGTCAAGACAAATGCTGTTTGGCCCAGGTCTGTAGATTAGTTACACGAAAGTTTAGACCGATATTTATTTAACCAATGAAGAACAATTTCTTACTTGCAATGACGGCGAAACAAGAAGCAAAATGCCTCTTGAGGAAGGAATCTGAAAAAACTTCTGGATTTGCATGAAATTGGATGGACAGATCGGCTTTGGGCCAAGGAACAATTGATTAGGTTTTTGGTAATGATCCAGATCTGGGATTTGTGCCATTAGATGCTTATCATGTTTAGCCATAACTATAAACCCAACAGAGATAGAGACTCGATTCCTAATCCTAAGGGGAAGTTTGCAGGGTCAAGAAATCAATTTAACTTAAAACTGAAGTGGTAGGAATGATGTGTTTGGGTGTTACAGCGAGTTGGAGGATTGTTGAGCGTTGGTGGAGGTTTTGCGCTCTGTGAACTGCTTACATGTGACAGAATAAACACTGGAATGCAGTTATCAATTAGTGGATTCAACTGATAAATACTTGTCAACATGACTGGACATTTGTTGAGTTTTATCACATTAGAACATGAACTTTGACTCTACTATTGTTGTAGTGCTATTTAAGTCAACTTCCAATTTCAAAGCAGCACCAGAAAAGTATGTTTTTACGTCAAAATGCCTTAATATTTTAACAGTGCAAAAAGTCACAGTGTTGCTATTTTGATTACTTTGTAGGGGGGAAAAAAAACATATTTCATATTTTCCGCAAATCAGGGATGATGATAGACATCTGTGATTTCAAAACAGCAGAATGGTTCATGATAATTATTGTGATATGGATATGCATGTGGTGTTTGCTGCGCTCGACAGCTGGACAAAAGGAAAAAGCCAGCTGCAACATGGTGAACACTTCATGGAGAAACTTTAATTGTGAAGCCTGGCCTTGATGAATGCTGTGTCGGCTTTGTAATCACAGTGACTTCGTTAACATGTACTTTGCCTTTTGTTCAGTTCACTCTAACACTATGCACAGAGCACTTTGCAATACAAAGAATCTACCAGACAAAGTACAAGTGTGTGTGGGTGGGGATGCTGCCTCGGCAACCCAGCTGTCACGAGCATTGATCTTTGGATTTCTCACTTGAAGTTGTACCGCACAACTAATTCTGTATGACTGTGTGTCACGATTTTAGTTTCCTCAAATAATAATCATAGAATATTGGAACATTCAATCTCAGTTATAGTTGAAAATAGTCACGATTAACTTTTGCTGATATATTGGGCACATATTGGGCTTTTATTAAAAATATCAGATATTGGCCAGTAAGTGTCATCCACCTCTGATATGATGGAGGCTGTAGTTTGACATTGAAATAGATGAAAATAGCTTCTACTGTGAGTGAAGTTTTAATTTTCTAAGATTTTATTGAACACTTTAACCAATCTTACCCTAACCAATCTGTTTTAGTTTCCTAACCCTAAACTTAAAGGTTAAATGTGTAATATTTCTGCTTTACTGAAGCACAATATTTGGATAAAAGCGCTATATAAAATGCAGTCCAATATGACTAGTGAATCAGCAGAGGTTGTTGAATGTTAGTGAGTGAAACAAAGTAAACAGCCGGCGCACGCTGTGGAGATTTCTCCATTCAGAAACACAGGAGCGGGCCGAGGCTGAAGGCCCTCCTACCAGACCAAGGTCCATTCAAAAATCTGTCAATTTGTTCTTCCTTGCTTACCGGCAAAAAACACAAATCGGGAAATATAATTTGAGACTTTATTACTAATCGGTAGGGTGTTCTGGTAAATTCGGCATGTATATAATCCTCCAAACAGCTTGAATTTTAACGGGGAAATGGTGTTACTTCGCACACAAAATAGTGACTCCTTACCTTCGATGTGTTCCAAAAATCCACAGACAGCAGGACTCGTGGTGATGTCAGGATCCTGATCACGACAAGCATCCATCGATTAAACTAAACCGCTCTACAGAGGGCAGAGTGTTGTCATGACAACGCTGAGTGTTAAAGTGTGCTAGGGTGGATTTTTTTTGTCCAGTGAATTCATGATTTGAAACAACAGATCGACCCGTGTCATGCAGCTCACAGCACTTTATTCAAAACTTGCCCCAACAAACAGACACAACGACGGCACCATGAAGCAGCTTCCTTTCAGATGACAGACAGCTTCGGTTTGAATGCACACAGAAGTCCATCAAGCAAGAGACGATATATAAAAATATACACATTTCATTTAGGCACATAAACAATGAATCGTATCGCTGCCAGACTGTGATGCTGTGTGTTTTCACCTTAGAGCAGCACTATGTAGTTTCAAGAAATGACTCTGAATAACTTTGCAAAGGCTTGATAGTTATTTTGAATCTCAGCACAAGTTGAGAAGAAATTATGTTTTGAAGTAACTTTGTGAGCCAACAAAGATGGGTTTTTGGATTATAAATAAGGACCACCACAGCAAGAGAGACCCCACCTGGTATTAAAATGCGATCTGTATCTACATAACTGGATAAGTAAAAATGCATGTAATGCGACTTTCATCATTTGATCATGCCAGGATGCATTTAGAGACAATTCTGGATGCACAAAAATCTGATTTGTTCACACTGCCATCTGATTTCAAAAACCAGATACTGAAGTGGTCCGAATTCTACATAGTCTGGACACAATCCAGCCACAAGCAAATGGAAAGAGATGGAGAGGGAAAGCAGGAAAAAGTAATGCAGACCGATTTAAAGAAACACAGCCACAGGAGATGCATAAAAGACATTCATCAGATCAAGTGTGGATGCACAGGGACCGGATTTCATGAAATCCTATCTTTAGAATCACATCTCAAAAATGCCAGGTGGAATCATAGCCTCAGTTTCACCGAAGGACTCGAGCACCGCTCCCTCCAGTCAGCGCTCCTTTCGCTGGAACAACTTGTCCTTGTTTCTTTTGCCTCTGACGAAAGAGTGGCGAAAAGATAACCCTGTCTTCCTCAAATGAAAAATCAATCCAGGCTGTACAGTATCACGACAAAGGACCCGTCACCCGCCGTTTGGTTTTGCATGGTGCGCATGGAAAATTAGATCTGATCACAATGCAAACAGAATGCAGACAAAGAGAATGCATAGGAATACCAGGTGTAAATGCAAAGGGCGTGATCGGATTGATTATTATCCAGATACCGTATCTGGATACAGATCGCATTTTAATACCAGATGTAAATGGGGACAAAGTTTCTGTCTAGGTTTGAACCGTGTTCTGGGGATCCTATGTTTCTCTCAGGACACTTTGGGTCCAGTACTCCTCAAATCAACACCCGGGTCCAGAGTACTGCTGGTTTTCTGTTCTGCCAGGTAGTTTTCATTTTATCTGTCTAATCCGGGACTGATTTAGACCTGGGATGCCAGCAGTACTCAGGACTTTGAGGACCGGATTTGAGTCCCACTGCGTCAGTCATTCAGTACTAAAGCTACAGTAGCAACTAGGGCTGCAACTATTGATTATTTAGGTAATTTTACTTTATATTACTACTAATCGATTATTTCTCTGTCGATCGACTAATTGATTAATCGACTAATAGTTTCAGCACTAGTGGCAGCCGCTGTAGAAGCCCCACTACATGGAATTATCCTGCATCTATCCTGATGTACTGTACTGCAGATGATTGTTTCTTGAATATTACAAAGTAGACCCAAATTAGTGTATTGTAAACAAAACTGTGTTTCATAGCCAATTACCATACAGTACTTTGTAACTTGTAAGAGCAGAATAACAACAGTTCCCCTTGGGAATGGAGCAAAATGAGCTCAGCCAGCATGCAGTAAGTGGATCTTCTACAATGGCTCTATCTGTATAGTGCAGATTGTTTTGGCATTCCAGAGGTTCAAATTCCCCTCCTAAAACTACATAGCGCAGCTGACAATGTAACAGACCTAAAATGGACAAATCAAAGTTTATGGGGAACACCTTGCAACAGTTCCTGAACAGTTTGTCCATGAGTTCTTGCGACACAACAACGGTAAAGAGTTCTCGACACCCCCGGGACGGTCACGGCGTTGAGACTTTGGGTGACACCTCACACGATCACTGCACCGAGACTTCAGGGTGACACTAAGCATAAACCATCGTCGAGTTTTCCGAGGGGTTGATGGTACTGCAACACATTACGAGCCTTCAGTCAAGCGATTTAGGGCGGACAATCCCGTCCCGCTCCGTCCAAAAGACCAAGAGTTCTGAAAGACAGACCACTGAAAGGCAGATCACTGTCACACTGTAAAAGGGGCAAACGTAGAGATATGGGGGTGTCTCTTTGGGATCCATACTTTCACCACCCTCATTGCGCGATGTTGGGCAGAACCGACGGCTCCGGAGGGTCCAACTTATCTGTCTTCTCTGATGCCGCGGTACTGGTACACTCCTTGTTGTTGGTGCAGGGCGATCCGGAGATGTGAGCCGTGGCGGCCGGGGTGCTTTTGTACACTCGTCGGTTCAGCTGGACGACGGTGGTCTTGGACGGCACGGACGACTGGCCGTTCTCTGCCATATGGTGCTTGCAGTGGAACAGGATGAGGAAACATCGGTAGAACTGGGTGGGAGAGAAAAGTAGAGAGGGTGAATGTCAGAGAGGAACATATGAGAGGGTGGGAGTCTAGATCTAGAAAGATCAGATCCTAGACACCATACTGAACTCTGTACCTATATTTACATTCATTCTTAATAAATCTATTTACGTGAGTTTCAGTATCAAGTTTCTAGTTTGTTTATTTATAAAGCCCTTAATCACATTGTCGCTGTCGAATGAAGACCTTGTACCTCCCAAATATCAACTTTTCAGGAATTAAGAAGACTTGCTTTCAGATTGACCACCATGCATTTTAGACTTTACCCAGTGGGTTTTGAAAAGATTTCATAAGGCCAAGGGGTTGTAGAATTTTGTCAACCCGTAGAAGAACATGTAATCAACCAAAATTGGAGTTACAAGGTTTTCACAAGATAACAGCAACATGCATGTCTCAAAGGACTTCACAGACAAAGAGCCTAACTAGATCTAACTGATCGACAATCAACCATAGAAAAGAATGATACAGGACAAACATCAGTAAAAACAAGACACAAAAGCATATTTTATCAGGACATAACAGCCTATCTATTCTACACAGCCAACCTTACACCTTGAAAGCATACGAGGAAAAACTTCCAAGAAAAACTTCTGACCTTTTGCCTTAATTTGTATTCTAGATCCAAAGATTATTACAAGGCATCATATATAAACATGACTATTCATCTCTTTATTGTTCTCTGTTTTGCATACATATTACTTCACCTTTATAGGAATAAAGTAATTTCCTGCTGTTGTATCACATTAATTTTGTTATAAAGTCGGGGTCAAAGGTGGTTGAGTTTATACTGGTTGCACTCCACTATCGTGCAATGGCTGCATTATTCTCTCTGTGTCTCCCTTTTTAAAATAGTTTTCCTAGCCAGAAAAACTTAAAAAAGAAAATTATATACCACATTTTATATTTACAAAGGGCTGTAAAATAAAAATAGCAAAACATAGGAAACAATATCAGCATATCAACAATCAATCAACTAGGAGATAAATCATAAATAATAATAAAAAATAAAGATGTGGGAGATTGTTCCCATGTTTAGGGGCCAAATTGCGGCTATTGCCTCTTAAGAAGCCAAGAATCTTTCAATAAAAGATGGTTGAGCATGACATCTTGCTGATGCCTTTTATTGCATGTGGTTTCTCCTCACAGTAGTTCACTGTGAAGTTGAAGACCTCAGGAAATTGTGAACAGTTGAAAAAAGTCACGTCGAGTCAGCTGTAGGATTACAGGCACAAGATGAACCGTACACACTCCAGCCGCAAATACATCCTACTGTTACAGACATGGTCACACTTATAACTGTGAGCTTATCATTCATATTTGTGCTGATTATTCCTAACTGCTTGTTGTGTGACAATTCTGTAATTACGCTGGTAGTGAAAAGGGAAATCCAGTTCTGTCACTAGTAAATCTTCTTTACGGGCAGAGCAGAAGCAATAGCTGATATGCTCCTGTTATGTTGAGTTACACCCAATGTTCCTTATATTACAGATTATAGTCACAGCATCTCTTATCTTATCATCTATCATATCTCATGGCAGCACGGCGCCTTTAAACTTGCACAGCAGCTGGAAATAATTCTGATCGTTTTAACACACTTGAAGTACCAGATGCAACAGGAAACTGACAAACTTGTTCAGTTACTTTCTCTTGTCTCCAAACTTATCAAGCTTATTTCAGTATTTATTCATGAAAACATCGTGCTGCACTGGCAGATAATTTTACTGGTTTCAACAACTTTTTTCCCCCAGGAGAATGTAACTTGTTTCAGGACATTTCCTTGGTAAAAGTGAAATTGCCTTGGAGAAAGTTTCTCGTTTCCAAATTTTCTTCATTGTTTTATGATGATTTCTTGAAAGAAGAAGTCATATTGACATGAATCAAGTGAAATTTACTGGAACCAGCAGATTATCTGCCAGTGCAGTGAGATAATTTGACTAAAAATATCATGAAATAAGCTTGATAGGTCTGGAAACAAGATCAAATCACTGGACAGCTTGTCATTTTTTGCAGTGTAGTATAAGGTATCTATGTTGTCAGAAGAGTTGACAGAAGATTTGTCTGTTAGATTCAAGATATTTCCGTTACTTTCCACAGAACAGACACCAGGTCTGGTCTCCCAGGTGGTGAGGCAGGTCAGATTCACCTAGTAGCCTGGTGTAAACGCTCTGTGTAAACCCGCTTGTTTGTTTCCACTGCAGGCATCCTGCTGATGATGGCGCTTTGCCGCGAGGTTCACGTCTACGAGTACATCCCCTCCGTGAGGCAGACGGACCTGTGCCACTACCACGAGCGCTACTTCGACGCCGCCTGCACGCTGGGCGCCTACCACCCGCTGCTGTACGAGAAGCTGCTGGTCCAGCGCATGAACGTCGCCCCGGAGCAAGACGTGAGGAGGAAGGGCAAAGTCACGCTCCGCGGGTTCAGCACGGTCGACTGTGGGCCGTGAGCGCCCGGGGTTTGAACTTTGACATTTTGACCGATATATCGGGCCGATTTTGGCCTTTCAATAAAAATCAGAAAGTGGTGAGTCAGCGTTGCCCACTGCTGATGTGACAGAGCTGAGGATTTTACTCAACGTGCTTCAGAAGTGGCAAAACCTGCAGTGAAGCCTGCCTCACCTGCCTTAAGGAGCAGATTTAGACGGATAACCCACC
This sequence comes from Centroberyx affinis, assembly GCF_046629955.1. NCBI lineage: Eukaryota > Metazoa > Chordata > Actinopteri > Beryciformes > Berycidae > Centroberyx > Centroberyx affinis. The sequence continues at coordinate 291,270 of NW_027279444.1, forward strand.
TAAGAATTTCATTAGCATGGGTTTCAGTGGAGAGTTTTAGTGTCCCATGATGGTCTAACTGCTGTTTCAGAGGCTTTTCCACACTACAGAGACAAAAGACTCGGGGGGGGGGGGGGGGGGGGGGGGGGGGGCGTGCTGAATACTTGGATCATTTTTGTTTCATTTTTTGTCATCAAAATGGTCAAACTGATATATACAGCATAAAATATCAGCTGTTGGCAGCTTCACTTCAGATATATCAGTAGTGGTATCGGCCATCAGAAATTCATATCGGTCAAACCTTAGCCACAAAGAGGAAGGATCGCAATAAGTATCCGCTGTTCAGCTCAAGTCCTTCTCTTTCCTTCAACACAGATTTAGGAGCGGATGACTAACGTCTCTTCCTTTTTAAATCCACAAGAAAATAGGGGGCAAATGTACTGCTGAAAGGAAAAGATGGTGAAAAACGGAAAGGAGAAGGTTTGAACTTATAGGGTGAAAGGCCAGTGATTTAATCAACGGCTGTCATTCTCTGCCTTAACTGTCAGATCTCAGAGTGTCGGCGATGGCAGCTGAGCCAGTAACAATCAAATTCTTTTTCCTTTTTTTTCCCCCCAGTGTGACTTTTACAAGCGCACATTTAAAGGCAGATCTGACAACAGGGGTGTAAAAATAGTTATAAGAGAAGATAATTCAAAGAAATGTCAGCTGATTTTCTTGGGGCTGGGGAAAAACAACAGCGATCCCTCTAGCGATAGCAGACATGTAAGAGGATTAAAGGCATGCGGGTGTCATGTTGTTGTATTGTGTTCCCAGTGGAATGGCTCCTTTGTTAAAGCCCCAATCCAGATATTTTTTCAGTTTATCCAAGCACAAATCCTGCAGGTTATTGCAGAGATGGGACTTCTTACAGAAAACCAACCTCTTCACAACTTTCAAAACCTGCTGATTCAAAATTCAGGTCGGTTTTGCTGCGGTGACTACAGACAATACCAGTGCAAAGAAAAACGGTTACAGGTCCAAAACACATTTAAATTATGCATTAACTCATGCATTGCTATTACTCCTTGTAAGAAGAGCTTGGTCTATCATTTCAAGAGGGAAAAATGTCTGCAAACCAGAGAAATAACGAAAACCAATAGGGCAGCAGTCTTGTTTCAGCAGTTGGTGCTATACGTTCATTCTGGATTGGGGCTTTGAGGTGGATGGTTAAAGCTGCACTAGGCAATTTTGCACTTTGGCGGCCCCAAGTGGCAGGAGGCGATAACTGTACGGATTTTAGAAAGTTTGAAGTACTTCATTACCCAGAAATCATGTAAGGTGACGCAAGTAAACTAGACGGTGATTCCAGTTTTCTCTAGACGGAAAGCTTGCTCGTTCTTTAGGAGACCGTTTTGTATTTTCCCCTCTTAGGTTTTGATTCGTCACTTTCTGTGTGGAGAGGATTCCCCGCCAGTATCCGTGACTGACACCAGAATTTAATTTGGGCAAATAAGGTGAATCGACGGCGTCTCAATTACCAGAGACGGGACTTCTCTGTTGCAGCCCAATTTTGTAATTTAGACTGATAAGACGGATGTATTTTTTACAGAGAAATCATGCTTAGTGGAGCTTTAAGGGGTTTAACTTTATAGCCAGTGACTAAACATAGTTTCTCCGCTTAGAATGGAATTCAAATATATACTTTTGATTGTATTGTTTGTCAGTGTGAGGTAAGTTCAGTTATGCACAGACCCGTGTTTTGGGAGATTTTTGAGGAGTTCTGCAGAACCACAAGAATGTGATTGTGTTTTATTTGTGGAGAGTTGATTGTTGTCAGGGGCCAGCATTGGTCAGCATCTGACTTTTCTTAATTTTATTATGTAATTCAGGGATATTAGCTTATTGTAGATCAGGGAGCATGCCTTCAGATCAGTTTTGGACATTTTTTTTTACACATTTGGGCTCTGAATCTGTGGCCGTCTAGACACTTTAATTGAAAATCCAACTCCATCATTTTGGTTGAAAGCAAGCATGAAAGACTTCAAATTGACTGAAGTAGCCTACTTAATTTTTTAAAGAAGATTGATCTGATGTAATACTAGTCTAGACACTGGTCAGATCCTTATAGGGGGATTCTGCCAAAACATGACTTTTAGTTGGTTATTCTGTAAAAGTAGAAATAGTAAAACATGTTCTGAAATTTAGATTTTTTTCAGTTGATTGAGTTCTGAGTTACAAGCGCTGAAGTCTAGGAATGCAATCCCACAACACAGAGGTGGGGAATCGAGTCACATGACTTGGGGACTTGATGCATGAAGAGAAGACTTGAGACTCGACTTGGGTTCTGGTGACTTGGGACTTGACTTGACTTGGGTTCTGGTGACTTGGGACTTGACTCTGACTTGTACTTTGATGACTTGAAAAGGTTTCTAAAGTCTTGACTTGAGATCTTGTGTTTGTGTAAATGACTTAGATTGAAAGTGATGAGATTTGTTCCAGCAGACGACTGAATTTTAATTCTGTTTTCTGAATTTGTATGGAATGATTGAATTTATTGAAGTTGAAACTGATTATAGAAATCAAACTCATGATGCTCTTACCAAGTTTTTATCCTATTAAAACCATATTGCATTGAAAAGTCCTAGATATTTAGTTTTCTTTAAGATATTATATTATATATTTGTTCTGACTTGACTTGCTGTTCTACATTTAGACTTGACACTTGACATTAATGACATAGACTTAACTTGGACTTAATCTACATTTAGACTTGGGACTTGACTTGAGACTCGATTGGTAGATTTCCCCCTGAAAGACGGCAGAAAGCCTTGCAGAGAAACACAAACACCTCGACAGGAGAAGTTCTTCTTGCTACAGTCTGCTGCTTGTTCCTCATCACTGTATGATCACACTCAGACTGATACGGCTTTGTGTTCACTGGCCTCTGGAATCAGTCTGTCTCACGCATGCTGTATATAAATGACATCATTGACAGTTCTTACATGTGCATTGATTTAAAAGGAACAAAAGGACCTGTGTGTTTCAACACTGAACAGCCAATTTCTGACAAGTGCGTCACAGATAATGACGCTTGCCTCTTGTTAACGCCTCTGATCTCCACAGAGTGTAGAAAGTACTGTTTACCCACAATGACCCGATTGTAAAACTTACTGCTGTTATTTCTCATGGCCTTGGTGTCCTAATATGGCGCACTGTGTAAACATGGGGGTAAATTTGGCTTATTTCTCTTCGGGAAAACAAGTCAGCTGTAACAAAACACAGCCATAAATAGTTTGGAGGCCTCTGGCAGCGATAATAGACTTGATATTGTGCCAAAATGATTGCTGGGTGAAGCCTTTGCTGCTACAATGAGTTTTACAGGTCCTAACCACTATGTCGCTGTTGCTGGATGAAAACCATGTATCTGCAAAAAGTACAGTAAGCCTTTCAGGAGTGAAGAAAGGAATTCACATTTTCTCAAGGATGCACATGCATTTTTTAAATAACACATGCAATGGGGTTTTCACAGATTTGAACTGCCCAAGGTTCATAAAACTCACTCCAATCATATCTGACAATGTGAGCTTTCTATTCAAGTAAGAAAAACAAAGAACCCCAAAATTGCAGTTACTTATTTTTTTTCCACAACAGCAGCCATATATCTCAAGGCGCAGGCTTCAGCGTGTTGTAAATATAACGGAGTCAAATCTGCGTCTCCATTCGTTGGTGTGTATTATTAATGATTGCACAAAAAGACAGCAATAGAATTGTCCTTGTTTTTTTCTAGTGTAGAAAGCCTCCGTAGGCACTAAAACAAAGTGCAGTATTTCACATTTGGAACTCAGTATATTGTTTTATACTTAGACTAAATAAAATTGTACTAGCTTGTAACACTTGTGTATGACTCTGCTTTTTGTAGATTCACTATCACACACTCTCACACACTCTCACACCCTGACAAACGTACTATTCAAACTGAAACGTAGCGCTGCATGATTATGACAGAAATAATAATCCTGATTATTTTGCTAAATATTGTGATCACTAGACTACACAACACATTTAGTAGCAGCAGTTAGAAAGTCTTGTTTTCACTCTTTCTGTCTCAGTCTTATTGTGTCCTTATTTACAACACTCAAATCTTCTCCAGATGGAAGACGATGATCTACTTTTAGGAACTAATATTCAGGATTTTCCTCTCTAACGTCAGGCCAATCCCTTCTTTTTCACTTTACTTGTTTTTACTGCGTTTTTCCAAAGATGCCCTATGTAAGGTTTCTCTGCTGCTTCAACATCTGAACTTTAGTTTTGGCCACATGGAGCACGTTGCACATTCAAAGGCTGTGGTTGGTCAGGTAATGGAAGCGCTTGATAAACTGAACCGGGACTTTCAGGAGAGTCGCAAATATAACAAAGACTTCAATATCACTGAACTACAGGATTATCAATCATGGAAACATAAAATCGTGATATCCGATTAATCATGCAGTCCTACTGAAATGTGTTGGACAGTTTTAGTTTTTAGTTAGTTTTAGTTTTTGGACTTTTCAGCGTAAAAACCTTATAACTTTTCAGTGTGCCAATGTAAAATATAACATTTTAACTTTTGCTATCACATCAGAGAGCCTCAGACCCTCTTTGGTTTTTAACATATTCTTGTAGTATTCGTTTCATAGAGCAGCTGTTGATTGCTTCCTACCATGGACATTCCTGCTAACAACTACAACTGACAAATCTTTGTCCTTTTCAACAACAACAGTAACTAGCCAACGCTGAACCTGAAACTGGCCAATCCGTTTCAGGAGAGTAGTTTTCCGGGCCGGCTCACCTGCTTGTTCATGAGGATGTAGATGACGGGGTTGAAGACGGTGCTGCTCTTGGCCAGGATGGACGGCACCACGCTGGCCACCGGGGTGATGAGCCCCGGCCGGCCGAAGGTAGCCATCATGGCCACCACGCCGTACGGCATCCAGCAGAGCAGGTAGCACACCACCGTGGTGATGACCATGAACAGGATGTGGAACTCCCTGCGCCGCGCCGCCGTCCTGCGGATCCGCCCGACCTGCAGGGGGGAACGCAAGAGGGAGAGGTGAGCCTGTGGGACGGGTGTAATGATCACTGTGTTTGTATGGTGCTTTTCTTAAAGGGGAATATCCAGAAGGAATTGGATATCAGCAGATCTTATTTCTTCCTACATGACCGTCCGGCAAAGCCCCCCAACCCTCCAACCCTCCTGTCCCCCTGAGCTACGGTGGCCTGTAATTGACAGAAACAATAAAGTCACAGTTTACCAATGTAGAGGAGTAAGCTAGCTAATTGAGCAGAGATCCAACAGAAACATCTAGTGAAGAGCTGATATATAACCATGCTGAATAGTGGAAGAATAATAATAATACTGCTTTGGCGTTTTTGTTTTTTGTCTTGAGAATAAAGCTTTTTAGCCTTCGTAGCTGAAATGTCTTGCTCCATTACTGTTCAACAGTAATATAATGTAACAGTAAACTTCAATAGGTGGAGTTTGCAAAACCTCCAAAAATAAAACTCCAATTGGCTTATCTTCCACAGCAGAGGACAGACTGGAAAGTGAGTTTTGAAACCCAGAAATCAGCTGCCCAAGTAATCATTGAGTCACTGGTATTGATCAACAACTGAGCAGATAGTATATTATAGTCAATTTGTGCTACAGGGCAGTGAAAATTCTACTAATTCCCCCTTTAACAAGTCACAAAATGTATAATACAAAAAAACAAAGAATAGTAACAAATAAAACAGCTGTAATAAAGGGAATAATTACTCTCATACCATTGAAAAACTCTGAAACCAGAATGAAAACCAAGCTGAAAATGAACCAAACTCCCAAGACAATGAAAGCAATAGGTTCGAGCTGCAACTCATACCTATTGTATCAGGTATTACTGCAATATTTGACCGTTTTTTTATTATTGCATGATAATCAGTTGAACCAGAGGAATGTATGGAGCCACCTGTCGAAGTGTGTGTGCTACAAATGAAGCAGGAAAACCATGTGACTGCTCCGCTCTGCTCTGCTGCTTCCTCCAGCTAATCCTTTGAGAAGCGAATGAAGTACGAGGAAACGGGAGTCGTGTTGTTGAGGTGGGTTTTTCTTCCTCAGACTGCCCTCGCCGCTCTAATCCCCCCCCCCCCTTCTTCCTGGAGGATTTAGCAGACATGATTGAACAGGTTGAAGGTACAGTTCTGGTACACTGCCTTCTCCTGTCCTGTTATGTAATGACTGGATGGAGGAGAGAATGAATGCGGGGGGGGCGGGGAAGGCTTTCTCAAGGTATTCACAAAGGGACAAGCTTGTGTCTGGCAGTACAGGACCTATGGCTTTAGGCTCTCAAGCTCTATATTTTTGGATGGTAACCTGAGGGAGGGGATGGGGGGTCACATGTCCAGTTAATTAAAAGACAAATTTCCATGGTGGGTATTTGGGATAAAGCCAAAAGTAATGTGTTCAAGAAAAAAAACACATCACCTGCTACTGTTACTTTCCTCCTCTGTTCATGCCTGATGCCTTGGTTGCTTGTAGTTTGTAGTTTGCTTGTAATCTAAAATGTAATCTGTAATCTACGGTGTAATGTACAACGAAAAATAAATCAATTCAAGAATGATCATAATGTTATTCCGAAGACACAAAACAATTTTATGAGCCTGAACAATACTCCCAAAACAGAATCCAGACAGGTAAAACCTTGCGTTTTTCCCCACTGGACTGCAGTCTAACGTAACTGTAAGAAAAACTATTAGTTCTTTGGCTCCGCCCACTGAGGTTTAACTCAACTAATGAGATTACTTCTGCCTCTGAGAAAAGTCTGTAGACGTAAAACTCCAATCTGCCAACACAGACTGATTTTGTGGACTCATTGAAAGTTTATTTCACGATTTTTTCACACTAGTGCTACGGTTACATGTACAAAATCAGTCATTTTTGCCAGTAATATTAATCTTATTAACCTATTTTGAACAGAGAAATTGACCAAGAATATGTTCTTATTTGCACCAGCATCTTGGGAAAGTAGTTTAAGAGGGCAGGACATTTACACATATTCACACACTCAGGCTGCTGCCTTGCTTAAAGGCATCTCAACAGCAACTGAATGTTCAATCACCTTCCCCTCCACCCTGATTTCTCCAGCTGATGTGGAGTAGAAACCTGCTTCACCAACCTTCAGGCTGCTGTGGTCGTCACTTTTAATCATGCAGTAACTTTCCAGCTCTAGTGTGAGATTCCTGAACCACATTTTAAAGATTTCACAGAGAAAAACTTCGGAAACATCTGTCAATACACAGCGCTAATGAGATGTTTACTTCCAGGATTTGGGGTTTTAATTGCGAAAAGTTAAAGGGCAAAATGTTGCTGTATCAATCATTTGAGTCCCATCTGTCCATTACTGTGACTGACTTCTTCTCTTGTGAAAAAGTTTGCTTTAAGTCAACAAAACTTATATATAAAAGTTGGATTTCGCCTGATATAATGAACTGGCCACCTGTCGCTTCAGCAAAGTGAGAAGGACTGAAGACTCACTCAGTTTCAATTTTCAAATTGCTTAAATAATACTTTTTACTTTATCTTACTCTAGTACAAATGATACCATCCAGTTACATTTGAACCAAGTCCAAGTGAGTGTACTTAAAATTACTTCAAATTGTCTCCCCAAAAACAAACAGATTTTGGTGTGGTCCTTGCAAATAATTGAATGGGCTGGTATCAGCGTAAGGTTTGGTAATGCTTAATTTTTAACTCAACAAAGCTATAAATAATCAAAAATGTCTGGACAAAGTTAAGTAAAAGTAGGGGTAAATACTTCAAAAATCACTCAAGTAGAAGAACAGACTGGAAAACACTCACAAGTAGTAGTAGTAGTGGCTCTAAAAATCAATGTTATCTTTATTTGTTTTAGTTCTGGCACTTCTATATAAATGCTATCTTTGTCTGTTTCAAAAGGCTCTTCAGAGAGGTGAGAGAGAGAGGGAGGGAGAGAGAAGTTTTATTTATAGTAAAAACAGAGTTGAAGAGGTCAGTTAAACTGGGTTTCTTACATAAAATACTAACGTTTGTTTATTCTAACAGCCACGTCAGTGAGGTGTGGAAGAGATGAAGAAAGAGTGAAGTTTTACTAACTGTAGAAATCTCTCTCTAGTTTAAATGCAATGTTTTGTCTATTCTGGTGTAAGTCCATAGTATTATGTAAATTTATGTTTTTCATATATTCATGTAGGTTGACCAGCAGACCTCTTAAACGACGTTTTCACACCTATAGTTTGTTTGCTCTGGTCCGAATCAGTTGATGAGTTTGTAAACTTGGAGCGTTTTCCCCCTTGGTTCAGTTTCTTTTCACATGGAGAAAAATCCAAGCGAACCAAAATGCATCACTACAAACCAGGTGAGAACGTTCACTCCGCTTATTGGTCAGATGTGTCTGGGGCGGGAGCAAGAAAGTAAATACAGGAAGAAGGTCCTGTGTTCTGGACTAGTGCACATTGCTATGCAACATGGAGCAACGGCAGAGTTGCATTTGCTCATAACTGTTGTAATTATCTGGGCAATATACCAGGCAACACTGTACCAGCAGAATGCAGAATGCACTTCGAGGAAACAACTTGAAAATGCTATAAACCTGCTATACCTGCTGTACCTGCTGTACCTGCTGTACCTGCTGTACCTGGCTATACCTGGCTATACCTGCTATACCGGCTATACCTGGCTATACCTGGCTATACCTGCTATACCTGCTATACCTGCTATACCGGCTATACCTGGCTATACCTGGCTATACCTGCTATACCGGCTATACCTGGCTATACCTGGCTATACCTGGCTATACCTACTATACCGGCTATACCTGGCTATACCTGCTATACCGGCTATACCTGGCTATACCTGGCTATACTGGCTATACCTGCTATACCGGCTATACCTGGCTATACCTGGCTATACCTGGCTATACCTGGCATACCTGCTATACCTGCTATACCGGCTATACCTGGCTATACCTGGCTATACCTGGCTATACCTGCTATACCTGGCTATACCTGGCTATACCTGCTATACCGGCTATACCTGGCTATACCTGGCTATACCTGGCTATACCTGCTATACCGGCTATACCTGGCTATACCTGGCTATACCTGGCTATACCTGCTATACCTGCTATACCGGCTATACCTGGCTATACCTGGCTATACCTGGCTATACCTGGCTATACCTGCTATACCTGCTATACCTGCTATACCGGCTATACCTGGCTATACCTGGCTATACCGGCTATACCGGCTATACCTGGCTATACCTGCTATACCTGCTATACCGGCTATACCTGGCTATACCTGCTATACCGGCTATACCTGGCTATACCTGGCTATACCTGCTATACCGGCTATACCTGGCTATACCTGGCTATACCTGGCTATACCTGCTATACCTGCTATACCTGCTATACCGGCTATACCTGGCTATACCTGCTATACCTGCTATACCTGGCTATACCTGCTATACCTGGCTACAGGAGCCGTTTAGCTCAAACTTGTGGAGTAAATTGAGTACACCTGGTAGTTGGGACCGGACCGAGTCCACCTCCTCTAAAGGGTCTCGGTGCGGTTGTTTTGGTCCGCACCCGAGTGCGATTACTGTGTTCACACCTGCCCAAACAACTCACACCCAGGAGGAAAACGAACCAGAGTCCGATTTAACCGGACTAAAAGCGCAGGTGTGAAAACGCCCTAACTTGTCAGTGATCTTCCAACATGGCGTCAGGTTTGGTTTATATGGTATTTGAAACAATTCTGCAAATTGCATTTTCTGATTTGCACCCTGCCTGAACAGTCCTGAGGTGGCAGACCCCACCCAACTGGCACTCCATGCGGGTTAGAACAAGCACTCAGAATTATTTGCCAATAGGGAGCCGGAACAGAAGCGTAGGCCGAAGCCTTCCCGCTGTTAACGCGATTTTCATGGGCTGCAACTAAACAAAGAAACGAATGGAGTTAAGATTCACCTCTCGACTCTCTACACAGCATACGCTTTTAGACGATATGCACGTTTCTGTTATTTTAGGGCAGAAAAACCCCCAGAAAAAACAGAAAAGACTTTGTAACGATGGAGAACTAAGAATAACTAAGTATTAAGAACGTTTTAATCTCTGGTTCTTCTATGGCATCACTCCGAAGAACCATTTTCGGTTCCAGTTCACACCTTTATTTTTCTGTGCATGTCAGTTGAAAGTAGAGTAGAGCAACCAGATGTCACTTTCAGGCCCAGTAACCCAGTAACACAAAAATACCTGCCACCTCTGTAGCGGTGTTTTCCCCTAATCAATCCCTTCCTTATCTGCAGGTGAGACCCTGACCTGAAGGCTAACACTCAGGGTTTGATGCTGGTCACACTGTCACTTCTACTACTACTATCATTTGTACCTCAAACACACACACTGTTTTTACTCGTTGGAGTCCTTCTAGTTTTAATGCCTTTGAAGTTAGTTCAGCAACACATTAGACCACCATGTCATCAGGGGTTCATCAGGGGTTCAGCTTAGCTCTCTCTCTCTCTCTCTCTCTCTCTCTCTCTCTCTCTCTCTCTCTCTCTCTCTCTCTCTCTAATTTTGATAATCGAGTAATCATTTAAGTCATTTATCAAATAAAAACACTAAACATTATCTGGTTACAGCTTAAAAATATGCTAAGATGTGCTTCTTTTTTCCATTTCATATCATTAATACATCAATACTACTGTTTTTTTTGGCTGCTGGTCAGAATAGTAGGAAGAAATTTGAAGAGTCACTTTGGGCTCTGCTGACTTGTGATGGGTGTTTTATACACTAAATCGATCAATTAAAAAAATAATCAATAGACTAATAAAAATAATTGTTAGTTGCAGCCCTAATCAGAATGCTGGCTCCCTGCTCTAATTAGCTAGCTTTGTCGTTTCTGTTGTGAAAATGTGACTTTATTGTTTAAGTCAATTACAGGCTGCCGTAACTCACGGGTTACTAGACTTGTCGATGTTTATGTTTATGTGGATTTATTTTGAACATGTAACAACAACATAAAAAAAAGAAAAAAAGAAAACAAGAAAATCCATCCAAAATAGGCAAAAAAAGAAACAAAACAAAACAAAAGTAGCCAATATAACATCCAAAAGGAGTAGGAAGAAGTAAAAACTTATTTTGTTCGCCCCTCTTTTTAATATATATTTTTTTTTGTAGTTCTTCTTAAACTGATTTATATTTGTACTTTGTTTGATTTCTACATCTAAACAGTTCCATAGATTCCACAGAGATGTTGTTGCAATTCCTATCGGTCGCCAATAGAGGGCGACAAGAGTCATGTAAGGGATAATGTACAGCGAGCGGGTCATTATTGCAAAATAAACCCCGACAGGGTGATGCAGGACCCCGACACCAAACCTGAGGGGTCCTGCATCACCCAGAAGGGGTTTATTTTAAAAATGATTTTATTGCTTCCGCTACAAAAAATAGTCTGTTAGATTCTACGGTTGGAACTGCGTCCATAGCAGCGTTTAACCACTGTTAACCACTGTTTAACCACAACGTTTAACCACTGTTAACCACTGTTTAACCACAACGTTTAACCACTGTTAACCACTGTTTAACCACAAAGTTTAGCCACGTTCAACCTTTAAACACTGCCATAGCCCATAGCGTGTTCCGTTTGGTGTTTATTTCATGTCATGTTCATGTTCATGTGTTCTCTTTTTCTTTTCTTTACTGGGGACAGTTCAGCCATTAACCATGAATCGAAAGTTTCGTGCTCTCCAAATATATTAAAATTAATATCAGAAAAGTCTTCCATGGTGTTTTCTGATGGAGTAACGGAAAGCTAACGTTTTGGGGTTTTTTTGCCACAGGGTGTCGCGAATGAGCTGACGTTGTTAAATTTAAATTAACCTTCTTTCTGCGGATTGATATGATCGGACGTGGTCCTCCAGAGTCTATGATCAGAACTGTGTCCATAGCAACGGTCTGTTATTCATAGCAGCGGTCTGCTATTCAGAAATAACAGACCGTAGAATGCCGTAATTGACCAATCAGAATCGAGTATTCAACAAAGCCGCGTAACAAAGATTACTTAACGCCCCTTTAAAAGCATAAATATCCGTCTGGTGTGTGTGTCCCACCTGCTTGACGGCGTACAGCAGCCGGCCGTAGCAGTAAACCATCACCAGCACCGGGATCCCCAGGCAGAAGATGAACAGGCAGATGATGTAAGAGTGCGAGCGCGGCGTCCGCTCCGTCCACGTCACCGAGCAGCTGGTCCCCGCCCCCTCCAGCCCGTAGCTGCTCCAGCCCAGCAGGGGGGGCACCGTCCAGATGAGCGAGTAGAGCCAGGCCCCGCCCACGGCCAGCAGGGGCTTGCGGTAGTCCGGCGCCCTCTTGTTGTACACCATCAGGGTGCTGTAGCGGTCGTACGACAGAATGGCCAGCGAGACCAGAGACACGATTCCTGAGGAGACAACGGCATCGGTAAAACATGTAGGACTCGATCGTATCTTCATATAAACAGTGGTGGAAAGCAGTGATTCTCAACCTTTTTCATATCAAGGACCCTAGTTTAGTCCACATTAGAGCCACAGACCCCAATTTAATCAGATTTTGTCTCTCGGATCCAAATCTGAGAATATTTTTTATTGTTAGATATGATTTTCTCCAGAACTCCATGACTGTCTGTATTGTAGTACAGAGATAACAGAGAAACCATGATCAAAACAGTCATTCTTCTACATTCTCTAATTGTGTTCACTTCTTGTAAATGAAATAATGCTGAAGTTTAATATTTCATCAATTTGCTCGGGATCCCCTGGAATCCCTCTCAAGGACCCCTGGTGGTCCCCGGACCCCACATTAAGAACCATTGGTGTAAAGAGTACTAGAATGTCCTGCTCAAGTAGAAGTACTGTTACTTTGATATTTTACGTAGAAGTAGTTTGTTTTTAGAGAAGAGAACTTTGTTAGCTGTGATCTTTTCACTTTCCCCTTAAAATAACCTCACAGTTACATTATTTTACATTAATTCACCCCTTAATTCACGCAAAATCCTCTTAAAATTAATTAAGGGGGTTATTAACGGAGGAGATTCCCTCGAAACCTCCTTAAACCCCCCTTTAATCTTGACTCCTTACTTTCTAATTTAATGAAAAATAGAGACAGGAACTTTCCATTAATAACTCATTAATAACCTGTAAACCTGCACAAAAGGCATAAAAAAATCCCTTAATTACTAGCGTTTCTGTGAACCCCTGAATAAATCCCTTAAAAATCCATGATACTAATCTTACTTTTTACATGTTATTTTTAATGGATGAGAAAGTTAAGGACATTTTGGGGATAAAATTAAGTGGTTTGGTTTGTGGTTTCGTAGTGAAATGCAGATATGTGGAAAATCACTGTTAAAGAATGTAATTTAAAGCAGTGAAATATTGTCTTCAGACTTGGGAAAATGTGTTTAATGCAACTTCTGTCTTAGGCATGTTCACTTTTTTCAGTGAAACTACCCAAGGCGTCCAGCTGATCCATCGCTGACATATTAAATGCTGTTTCATCAGTGAGCGGCTCTGATCAAATCAGACATGTATCCTGTCAGCGAGGCAGGCGGGGCGCGCCGGAGAGAAAGGACTCCTGGGAAAAACTCTGAGCACCTCGGCTGAAAGTAATTGGCAATCGCTCGCTGACGATTACAGCAGATCTGATTGAACACGCTTTATCAAATCGCATCAAAGACTTATAACACATTCTTGGCCCGGGAGCAATTACCATTAAACTCTGTGAGCTACGTGCTAAACCGCCGTGTTTTATCATGGAGGGATGGAGTACAGTCTGCTGTTTAAATGTAGAGTGATGTAAAGCGGATTAGAGTTTTACAGCCAATTCAGACCAACAGCGACACAGCGGATTGGCCGCTGACGTTCGCCCATACAGAAAAACCATGTGAATTTCACATGTGGAAAAATCCCATGTGAAGACTCATCGCGTCACATCTGTAAATCCCTGACCAGACGCATTTACTGTTCTTGTACATGTAAAAAAATTCGCTTAAACACGCAAAATCATGTGACAGGTAATTCTGCTCTCTGATTGGCTGCTGCTCTGAACACTCAGAGGAAAAGTCGACTAGCACTCCTCCGCTCCTTTCCACTGTTTCACATAGGAAATAAATTGAATTTCTTCGTTTTGCCGCGGTTCATCGCTGCAGGTTTGAATTGGGTGTTACAGCTGCTCTGGAGGTAGAAATAATTGCTCATTGGTTGAGTTAAATCTCAGTGGGCGGAGCTAGAGAACCACAGTGTTTCTGGCTAAGTAACATTAGCCTGAAGCTCAGTGAAAAAGACAAGAGGTAAGAGAGGAGGAAGCTAATATTATGAAGCCTAGCGCTCTGCTGCTAACTGAAAATATACAATCTATCCATACTAAGTTATCTAGGTTAGCGAGTTAGCTAGCTGACCTTCCAAGTTCAAACTAGCCATACTAGCCTATAGCTATCTAGTTAAGCTAGTTAGCTAGCTGCTGACCTTCAACATCATGAATACCATGAATGACTGAAAAAAAGTCTGTGACATTGATTCATATTTTATGTATATTTTGACCAGAGTTCCTTCTTTGCCATCTAAGTTTGCCAGTTAGCTAGCTTGCGCTCAGAAAAACTGTGGTTCTTTGGCTCCGCCTACTGAGGTTTAACTCAACCAATCAGATCATTTCTGCCTCCAGAGCAGCTCTGCTTCTGAAAAACTTTGTAGACTAAAACATCAATCTGCTGATATTGTCTGCTGTCTATAGCAGATTGGAGTTTTAGCTATACAAACTTCATTCTGCTTATCTATCTCTATCTATATAGAGTAATATCTACTCTCTCTATAGACTGATATGTATAGTCTGCTGTCTATATGTACAGTAACATGTTTTGTCCAATGTCTATCAGTCGATCACATGCCTTGAACTGTATGTGAGGTCTCATTTTCCCTGAACTGTGTGTCAGTACAGTCTGTAGGCCAACTGTGAAACTCTTGTTGTTGTCAATGCGTCTCTGACACTTCTGTCTTGACTCGGCTGCAGTCCAACTCATCTCTGAAAGCCTCCAGTGGAGCGGAGTGTGTGGCGTTCACAGAAACATGTGACTCATCTCGCTTTAATCTCAGTGGGAACTAGGCTGACGGGGAAAGGCAGGGGATTTGTAAACGAAGAGATGTAGAGCGCTGCAAGAGGGGAAATATTTTGTACTCGCATTCAACCCAACTCAAACCTCAAATGTGTTGTGTTTGAAAGTGTGTTTGTAATGGTTTAGTGTCATTTTAGTCTATTTGCAGAGAAATACACAAGATTAAAAGACTAAATAATCAACTAATTATAAATCTAAAGATGAGAAGCAATGTGCAGAAGTGCTATGAACTCTGAGAGGAACTGTGCAAGACTTCCTCTGGAAAAACACTAGGAAAAATCTAATAATTATGCAGGAAGATGAAACAAGAATGAAAAAATAAATTATATGTATGCACTCTAACTTTCACTGTTTGTTTTGCACTACTTTACAAGGTAGCATCAAAATTGACTTTACATCATTTTCAAAAATGACCCGAAGACAATCTTTGTCCCTGATAGTGTAGGCTACAGCTTATATAAAAAAAATTGAATGTTTCACTTTTTCTAATTGTAGGATCACTCCAGGAGAAGTCATCGAATTTCATGCAGAAAAAAAATAAATGTAGGAGGTTTTCACTTCTGTTAAACTCAGAAACGGGTAATTTTCGAGGACAACACAAGGGTTAAAGCACAGCACGAAATGGCATTTTGAGAGCGGCTTGTTTCCATAATTGAGGTGTGCTGAGGAAAGCCTGGACCGCAGCAATCATGGAAAGTGTTTCAGAAGATCTAAATGCCAGCCTGCACTCCTCCTCCAACACCTCCATCACCCCGCTGTTGGAGCAGAAAGCGGACGAAACCCTCTGAGAGCTGAGAAAATGGAAGAAGAGGATGATTTTGTCTGCGGTGCTGCCACTTTGTTGGCGCCTTGAAAGATGTAAAATTGCAGGTTTTATATGATGGGATGAATTGTTTTGTAAATCTGCAGCAACCACAAAAAATATGCGGTTTTCCAGGACGGAAAAGTAGTGGGGTTTTGATATAAAAACGTGAAAATTGTGTTCATTTTTAGGCATGTATTGTTACATATGTGTACGTTAAGACAAATTAAGCAAATGTAAAAGCTTTCCTGAACTGGATATAGGTCGGATCACTGTTGTGTTACATCAATCAGCAACAGAGAGTAGCAGAATAGATATTTACTTATATGAAAAGTGAGTTTTGTTTAACGTAATAATCTTCTACAGTCACATTGTGTGTGTGAAATGTAATAATTGGTCTCTACCTGCTCAGCTGTTCGTTGTGTTTTTGGAGATGTAGTCGTTTGGATTTGCTGTGGAGCCCCAGGTGGGCTCAACAGCTCATTTATTAAAAGTTCTGCTGCTCAACAGGAGCACAAACTCTCTGGTAATGGGACAATTTGGAAAAATGAGGCTTGTTGAATACGGAATATGTGCCAATCGCTAACTGAAGTGTCCTGCTGTGATAAGTGGCTCGCATTTGAAACTGAAATTTGTACTGACATTTAGGTGGGTGTTATGGTGGCCGTTCTCCAGACTTGTGGTTGGAAAAATATTATCTCTACATTGGAGACGAGAAGAGCTTTGTGGAGGGGAATTTGGTTGGAGGCACTCAGTCATACATTATAATAATACACTTTATTTGTATAGCAGTTATCTAAAAGCTAGAGTTTAAAAGGAGCTTGACAACTGTGTTACACATGATCGTTCTCAGGAATATATCAGGAATATTATTTATAGTTATTATTTTCACTCTGACCCTTCAACTTCTTACTATTGATCGATTGATTGTATTGGTTGGTGAGGTAGGAGTTAAATCCTATTTTACTGTTGCACTCATCTAAGTCATTCTGGATGTGCCAGTGCCAGCTAAATTGATAAAATGTAAAAAAGGAGACCTGGAAATCTACAGATAACGAGTGCTGATATTTACAGAGTAGTTACAAAAATCAATAGTGAATTGCAGTGAAGGAGCGATTACAGGACTGTTAATGTGGGACTCAGCTACTGTTGTCTCTTTAAGCCTTTTAGCATTTCTCAGTTCTTCAGTCTTCTGCCGACAGCAGAGGCAGCCAGTCATGTAAAAGTCTGCATGGCCACCTCTGACATTCCCATTTAACACTTGAAAAGCAAAGCCACAGTCAATCAACCGCTGTTTTTTTAGCAATGAAACATCTCAGCTTTCAAAATGTCCCTCTAGAAATTTCCCTAAATCGACTTTATGTGCGAACCAGCATTGTTAGATTTACCAAATCATACAAGGAAATAGTAGCCATAAATATATTCATCCTCTTCGATTAACAGCTTCTCTTAGATCATCAAAATCCATTGACTTTTTTAGGGGTTAACAGATAATAAAATAATGATGATAAACATTTTTACTGCTGCTTTTCAATACAAGATAGTTGTATTTTAACTGGTGTATTTGCTGTTAGTCTCCTTTAATAATTGTTAAAAGATGTTTATTGCGTATTAATGATTTAGAAATAAAGGGTTTGGATGGGAATCTACTAGCAGGGGATGAATTCTTAATCCCACTGTGTTTCCCACTTCACCCGCCTCTCCCTGTGGAGCTTTCATTCATTATCTCACACACAGATATGCTCAACATTTCTGCGTGCTAAATGTCTATTTATATCATAAAGGTTTTACTTAACGTCATCAAAATTTGAATTTGCATGGCCAGTAAATGTCTACTTTTGCCTGGTAAAAATGCAAATCGCAATAAAGTTTTGGACATTTTTTCATGTCTGACAAAAAAAAAAGATGACCAATCCCATTGTTCAACAGCATCATATTTCTATTTATTTATGTTTTTTTTTTTTCAAGTTTTTATTTAATAGGGACGGATAAAGTAAACATAGAGAATTGTAGAACAATTTTCCAATGTAACGCATCACAGCATTTATAGCTAATACTAATTTCCAATGCTCATACTCCTACTTAATGACAAAATAATCCAAGAAAGTACGACTTGTATGTCAACTAAAGGGGGAAAAAAAAGTCTTGTGACGAAAAGGTCGCTAGTTCAAATTCTGTCAGATTCCAGAGCGTTCCAGATCGTCCTCACCGGTCAGCGCGCTCTAATCTTCAAAGCTTGTTTAACTGCCTGTATTTTAGTGGCTCAGCATCATCCTCCAGGCAGAGATCTGACCCATCAGGCTCCACTGAGCCACAGACATGAGCTTCACTCCAGATAAGAACAAATCCATACTGCTGTGGATCAGTCAGGCAGAGCTGGACAATAATATAATTTGGATGGAGAGCTTGTGAAACTGTGATGGTCAAGCGTCTCATTTGTGATTACTACAGCAGAATAAAAAAGAGATAATATCGGCATTTATTTTTCTGCTCCACGATACGTATTGTCACATTTTTGCATCGCGATATATTGAATTTCGATATATCGTCCCATCCCTACATTTTTAGGAATTTAACTAGCTGATGTTCTTAATCCAGAATGATCTACAATGAAATCAATATATACAATATTCCTGTATCTTTAGAAAGCTTTCAGGTGATGTGACACCCCCTCTGGCAGCCATATTGAATGAATTAGATACAGGCTGATTTCTTGTATTGTGCTGGTCCAACAAAACATATTTTCTTGGGATGGGGCTGCAACATTGTTTCTCTTAAAACAGCCGCTTTATTGTTACAAACTGACATGTTTTGACTTACTGTCTTTGTCCAAGTACCAAGATATAGGCTGAATCACTATTGTGTTAAAGTGGATACAGACAACAACTTTTCAACTTTCCTCCCGTTGTCCCCCCCCCAGCGTTTCCAAGCGTTGTTTGTGCCGCTGTCGCAAAGACAACCGGATCTCTTTCTGTTAGAGCCTAGCTCTGTGCAACAGAACAAACCATCTGTCTGCTTATCAACTCCTTGATCATAACACAATATAGTAACTTTCACCACTGCTCATTTTAGAAAGGCCACTGCAAGAAAATGTGTTCTTTGTTTAGATTATCAAACGGACAATGGATCATTTGTTTGTTTCTGGCTGCCAGCGTTAGCGTTAGATGTTTGTTTCTTTGTTCTGGCTGGTCCTGGCTTCCTTGTAGCTCCTGGTTTGTTTTCTGGCTGCTAGCGGTAGCTACCGATAGCTACTGGGGAAAATCCTATCCTATTCCTCTTTTGGTTGCGCGATGGATGACGCACTTCCCTTGTGCCGTAAGTCGAGCCTTCCTTCTCCCGGGAGATTGTACCCGGTGGCACACAGAATTGCATAGTGAAAGCGAGGCTTATAGGGAACCAATCTAAACGCCGATGGTGTCATTATTCTATAGCCGTTACACTGTGCAATCAACATTTACTTCATAATGATAAGTTAAAGCAAAAAAGTTGTCTATAGGGTCTTTAAATCAGTCTGCGATAAAGGGGAAGAAAACTGACATTTGTTTATACTCTAGGAGGTAAGCTTAAAATTTTAAGCACAATCCATTTTTTTGCCCAGAATAATAAGTGTACTGTCAGTCATTTGGTGATATTAATGCAGAGACATACTGGCAATACTAATAAGAAGAAGACAGTCTGTAATTTTGTAAACAATGGACTTAAATTGCTTACAATCCCAAGCCACAAGTTGTTTTAATTTTCCAATATCACTAGTTTTGTCTGAGCAGGTCACATTTTTCAAATGACGAATGCCTCATTTTGTACTGAAAACATAAATTTCTGTATGTTTACTGTGCTTGTCAATTAAAGTAATTCAGATAAAATAAGTTGTCATGTGTGTCATGTGTGGGTTTCACAGTGTTTCCGCCTGTTTTCCCCCACTGTGATCAGCGGAGCCGAACCTCCCACTCTGTCTCTCAAAGTCAGGCTGACTTTGCCTGGCAGCCATCAAAGACCCCCCCCCCCCCCCCCCCGAACAAAATTATCAATTATCAAAGAGGAACGACTACATTATTCAACACCAGCGCGATTATGCAGAGTTCCTTGGCTTTGATCGACGCAGCGTTCATCATCCGTTTTGACTGGCGAGCGCGGGACGGGAAATTGGGGTCTCAGAGAGCAGATCCTGGGATATTACTTCACTTCCTCTCCGGGGTTTGAGTCCAGTGTCTGTGAGAGGTGAGGAGGGAGACGATCCGCCTTTGATGGGAACATGAGAGGGAGGAACACGGGACGGAGAGGCGGTTAGAGACTCTCTCCTGCAGCTGGGGGGGGGGGGGGGGGTCGCGGTTTCAATCCCAGTCCATCAGAAGCCGCGTGTCTTTCAAACTTTCCTCGTCCTTGTAAGTCGCTCTGAATAAAAGCATCGGCTAAATTTTTTAGATCTACCGCACGGCAGAGATATCCATCTTAATTTGCATGGGACTAGTATTACATCGAGACCTTGTGTAATTAATGAATTACCCCCCCCCCCCCCAAGGCTCTGCCTTTCATGAGACACATTTGCATAGGATAATGAAATTCGCTGAAATCCCCACAGTAACCTGGATACTGTGTAACTGTGTAAGGTCAAGCTTTTTAAATTAGTCGCTTCCTGATTTAGCGAAGCAAAACTTTAAAGCTTGTGCCGAAAACGCATTAAAAAACCTTCAGGTAGGTAAAAATTGTGCGTCTAGATGAAGAAGAAAAATAGATTCTGCACCAAAAAGAGTTTGACTTGCATGGGATTTATTGTGGGATGGGATTATTATCAGAGGATCTTTGTCTTTACCAAACTTTTACTTAAAGCTGCTGTAGGGAAGTTCGGGAGGAAAGAGAAAGCCAAATCTCCAGAAATTCAGACCAACACAAGGAATGCCACGCCTCCCACTCCTTCTAGTGCAGTGGTTCTCAACCTGGGGGTCGGGACCCCCCAATGGGTCGCAAGATCATTTTGGGGGGGGGTCGCGGGGTGATTTATGGAATAGGAATAAACATTTCTACTATACAAATGTTTTATCATGTCTATTGTTTCAGATTTTTCCCTAATTTTTGCTTTTTTTCTTGTAAAATACTGAATTGTTTTTAGCCTCTGTGCCTCCTCTGATAAAGAATCAAATGAAACAACCTGAAAAGGGAAAATCATTTGTTGGTTTAAACTCTATATGCTTGTGACCGGGATTGCGAGTAGACATCGCTTCGTTTTAAGGGGTCATGAGCCAAAAAGGTTGAGAACCACTGTTTTAGTGAGTGACAGGAGGAGTGATTGACAGGCCGGAGTCCCGCCTTCTGCCTCAGACTTCTTCCTCATTGTTCAAATGGGTTTCAACATATTTTTGAAATGAGAACAGCAGAGGAACGGAGCTGCCGCTGTTTATGAGATTCTGACAGATTATCCTGCTCATCTCCGGCCTCCAAACGTGACGATTTATTTTCATTACTTCTAAATAAATGTTAATCCATGAAAGTTATCTACTGCAGCTTTTAATTTTTTACTTACAAGTTACAGACAACGGCAGATTCGCATCGGGATTAAAATCACCAACGATGTCTGCAATTATTACATGTTGTACATTTTTGATCTGAGCTCTCCTAACTGGAATCTCTTCTGTTGAAGTGTTTTCTACCCACACTCTTAATAAATGTTAACCTTTCCTTCTTGTGAGGTTCATTAGTTTACACTGCAGTAAGTAAGTAAGTGCAACAAATGAATTTACATGAATATACAGTATGTGTGTTATTTAATAGTGCATGTGACTGCAGGACAAATAGCTACCCCCCCTCCCTCCGCCCATCCTGACATTGTGCATGCTTGTAACTGGATGAAAGTCACTATTCTCTGTGTTTCCACCACATATTGTGTAATACTGGCTAACTTATCTAATGCATCATGGGGCAGCTTACACCGATTACCACACAGTATATCTGCAAAAAGTCTATTTTTCAGGACTGAAGAAAGATGGTTTCAAGTGCCTCACTCAAAAAAAAAAAAAAACGACCATGTAAACTCTCCATTCAAGTAAGAAAAACACCACAATTGCAGTTGTGTGGTTTTTCCCGCACTGTCAGCAGCGCTCTGCTGAAACAAGCCCACTGAGACAAAGTGCTCAGCAGCTGATGAACTAGATACAGGCTCTGTGAGGCCGCGGCTCATATCTGAAAAGCTGTTTGACCTTATCAACTGCAAACAGCCTCCAGTCAGTTGGCAAAACAGTCCGACTCAACCTGAAGATACAGAATGACCTAGTAGTAGGACAGGCAGTAGTAGTAGTAATCATAACAGTGGTTGAAGCAGCAGTAGTAGTAGTAGTAGTAGTACTAGCAGTAGTAGTAGTAGTAATAGATGTAGTATTAATAGTACACGGTAAAAACTCATAGTGCAATTTAGTGAAATCAACTCATCTTTATCCATTAACACAATGTATAGATGTGTTTGTCAATTTCAACTTAAAAGTGGTAGTTATGAGCTTCATGACTTAAAATTATGAGTTCACATCTTGTGATTTAAAATTATGAGTTGAAAGAACAGCTTATAAAGCATTCACTGAACTCAACACTGTTAGATTATTAGCAGACTTCCCAGCATGCATTGCATTCGGTTTAACTCTCCAGAAACTCTTCCTTCTTCTGGTTTGAATGAAGTTACAGATAGAGACTTGTTATGTATGTATGTTTGGTGAATCATAGGTCAATTTCTGATAAAAAGAAAATAAATAAATACAAAACCATGATAGAATCTACTATCTATCTTATCTATGTATCTGGGAATTCACAGTTATGTAAGTTTCTCTCTGATGCACATGGCAAGTACAATCCACTACAAGTAAGTGTATTGCAGCTGCATGCTATATGCTGAACTGTGTATTAATCATGTGATACAAGAGGAACTTAAACTTAACAAACCTTGTGAAAAAATAAATAACACTGGATTTCAGTTCATCAGTTAATGCATTCAACTTGGAAACACGAATCAGCATGACTAGACATTTGTTGATTGAACTTATTGTCTTAAGTTCACTCAGTTAGATTTTCTACATTCGAACTAAATAATGATCTTTGACCTAACTATTCAGCACTACTTCAGTCAACTCACAATTTTAAGGCAGCGCGGACACTAACTTTTTTAAGTTGAAACAA